>NC_083725.1:51986954-52289984 GCF_028564815.1 Eubalaena glacialis | reverse complement strand
GGAGTGAATTCTCTGCCAAACCATGGGGATTATCAGACACTGCAGTGCTCAGTAACAATCACTCACCTTGCAGACACAGTAAACTGAAAAAATAAAATAACTTTATTATAAATTCCCAAATCCTAAAATTAAATATTCTACAAGCCTTCCAATTCAGGTCTCAAGTATCAGTCAAAGTTCTAAGCTTGGGTACAAATAAGCATTAGCTTAAATATTTTCTTCCCAACTCAATCCAACTATTAATTATATAACCCAGATATAAACCAAATAATATAGTGATTACAATAAACTGTAAGTGTAACAGAATGATTCAGGCCTCCGAAAGGCTGATACTCTGTGAGTGCCCTAAACAAAGCAGTTGATGCTGAATCCGCCATTTGTACAAATGTATATGCCCACTGTGATTGAATTAATTTTCTAGTTGCTAATTTTGATATTAAGTACAGCACATTTCATGACTAGCAGGTACCTTGATGGAGGGAGAATAAAGACCATCATTTAGACCAAAAAGAACACTACTGGATTCGGAAATCTAGGATACATTCCCGCCCCTGACAGGAACCTACTATTGCTGGTCAAGTTAACACTTCCCTGGACTATATTTTCACCAGTAACTACAGGGAGGGGATAGATCATCAAAGGAACAGACAATAGTGTGGCATTCTACAATGTATTTTCAATCTACTTCTTTCCATAATAACTCAGTAATACTGGATAATTCATTTTTCATATACATGACCCAATGAGAAGCAAAAGTAATTTCAGAAACGTAGGTCTATTGTCCTTTTTTAAAAGCTTTTTGGCTTTCTTAAGTAATCATATTTTATAATGGTAAATAATATTAATCTTATAACCAGAGGGTAATGAGCCTTTGTTCCATAGAAATAAACCTTGAGTTTGAAATGTTTCCACTGGGGCAACTTTTCATGTAAAACCCTGACTAAGGTTGATCTTATGATGGGGGGGCGGGGGACATGTTGAACAGGAGCCAATATACTGTGTGTCTGGTTTATTTTAGTTAATGACAGCAAAAATCCTCTAATTATACTATCTGTGAATTAAGTAAAATGAACTCTATTGACCTATAAAATTCCTGTTATATTCTACAGCTCTAATATATTATACTAACAATTATAACCCATCATGTTTCCAATTGAGCCATTGTATAGTCCCTTAATAGAATAACACTTAAAAACACAAAAGAATATTTGGTAGAGAGATACAAAAACATCTTGCTGTTAGATCTTCAAAGTGACTCAATGGAAGGCAGATCAACTCGGATGTGATCTGCTTGTGTGTCCAGGTTGTGTTTTACAGGAAAAAATCTGTGGTTGGTGTTGGGACACTCCTTATCACCAGTGGAGGATAGTGCTGGGCCAGGGATGACTTTGGTGGAGAGGACTCTTGCGGATCTTCTTCTTCACTTGCCAGAATAGGGGGGAGGGCAGGATACTCACTACTCAGGACCTTCCTCCTCGGACCCTTTTCAGCATCTGATCTCTGATGGGAGGACATTGTAGGGGACAAGAGCCCATGCCAGCTGCTCCTCTCTCACATGGGAGGGTTAAATCCAAGAAAGCTGCAGAGCTTCCTGCGTGAAGATCACCGAGAGCAGCTCTGTTTGGCTCTAGTGAGGACCTGCTGACCGAGGATGAAGTCGGTCAGACTGGAGGGACTCTGAGGGGCAGCCCACCTGCTCATCTTCAGCAAGGTCCACCTAGAGGCTTGATCCCACTTTCTTCATTAGGAAGAACTTACTCAAGACAGTTTAGGGTTTTCTGACACTTTATCCCCCTCTTTAAAAAATCTGCCCACTCCTTCCTGCCATTTTTCAGATTCTTCTGAAAGTACCTTATCTTCTCTGAAGATTGAAACTTTCTTCCAAAACCTCTGTTAGTGTTGTCCAAACCAGGTGTCCATTCTTGTGATGGGTTTTTAAAGATATTTTGCTGCAGATAGGGAGTCCACTAAGGGAAAAGTCTCACCTGTAATGTTAGTCACAAGCCAAACTTAACTGTAAACATTAGATTTCTCTTCTTCCCATGATTTTCTAGGAGAATGTATTTTAAGACAAAGTAAAGATGTTTAGTTTTCAGACTCTTTATTAATGGTCTTTCTGTTTGCTAGATCTGAGAGTTTTTTCCCAGTCTAACTCCTAGTACAGTTGACTTAAGGTCTCCAAATTCTCTTTGGAGAATGTTTATGGCTAAACATATCAAAAATTTGAGTTTTCCTTTAGAAGGACAGAGATTCCAGTGGCCAATCCCTTGTCTCTCCTTGCATAGCCATTTAAAGCTCTAAGCACAAACCCCCAACTGTGACTATAAAATCACCATCTTCCCCAGCATTCTTTGGAGACCTGAGCCTGGGCTAAGCTACCTTGGCAGCCCTGTTACCACTGGCTCAGGGTCTCCAGGATCAACATCACACTAAGCCTATCAGCCCTCAGTGGACCCTCCATGGCTCCCAAAGCCACTGCAAATTCTTCTCAAATTGCCAGGATCCTGTGGCTACAACAGGTGACAGTGTTATGGTAAATATTCTTTCTAGAACCTCCTTAGTGCCTGGCAACCAGAACAGACCTCAGTGGAGGTGAGCGAGGGGGTAAGAAAAACAAAAACAGTATCTCTCCTAGCTTCTTCGCATGACCCACAAAGACGGGGATCTTATCCCATCACCCTGGGGTATGGACCAGGTTCTGTGGGCCAAAGGGGATGGCCTGTGGCTCTGGCCATCCTAAGCGCATCCTGGCTGCTTCAAGAACAAAGGAGGTCAATTTCCAGGCCTCTAATTAATCCAGGTCACTAGTTGGGAAGCTCCATGGTGGAGCACTTGCAGGGCCCCAACACTGACCCCTGCTCTTCTTTCTTGTCAATAAACTTTTTCTTCTGCGACCTTGGAAACCTAACCTAGACCATGATGATCAGGGAAGACTCTACCTCTCAGTGCCTCCTTGGTTTGTGTCTGGTTTGTCTGGAGTTTGTTTGGGGAAAGGTGTGAAGGGGGTTACGAGGAGTCCTGCATGAGGTTTCAACTTGCTTTGCTAATTTCACCATTAAAAAATAAAGAAGAAATCATCCGAATTTTCAAGTCTGTTACCTTTTTTCTTTAATAGACTTTATTTTTTAGAACTGCTTCGGGTTCACAGAAGTATTGAGCAGACCGTACAGAGATTTCCCATATTCCCCCTGTCCCCACACATATGTAGCCTCCCCCGTTATCAACATCCCCACCAGAGTGGTACCTTTGCTACAGCTGATGAACCTAGATTGACAATTCATTATCACCCAGAGTCCATAGTTCACCTCAGGGTTCACTCCTGGTGGTGTCCATTCTATGGGTTTGGACAAATGTATAATGACATGTAGCCACCATTATAGTGTCATACCAAGTCGTTTCATTGCTCTCTGCTTCACTATTCATCCCTCCTTGGCCCCCAACCCTTGGCAACTACTGATATTTTTACTGTCTCCGTAGTTTTGCCTTTTCCAGAATGGCATATAGCTGGAATCATACAGTATGTAGCCTTTTCACATTAGTTCTATTGCTTAGTAACATACATTTAAGTTTCTTCCGTGTCTTATCACGGCTTGATAGTTCATTTCGTTTTAGTGTGGAATAATATGCCATTGTCTGGATGTACCACAATTTATCTATTCACCTACTAAAGGACATCTTCATTGCTTCCAAGTTTTGACAATTACGAATAAAGCTGCTATAAACACCTGTGTGAAAGTTTGTGTGGGCATCATCTATTGCGTTTTTATAGCTGAGGAGTGCAAGACTCAGAGATGCTAAGTGACCTCCCTAAGACCATCTGGGTCATACATAACAGGAGCAGAATCTGTACTGACATCTGACTCCCAGGCCTCTACTCAGTCAAATAACCACCCACTATCAGCTGTAATCTCCTCTTAGCTGTGTGATAATGGGGAAAAGAACAACAAATACTTTATAATGCTTACCTGCTTGCTTCCTGCAGGGCTTATTCCAAAACTTAACAAGAAGAGCAAATTCTGACATAATCCAAACACAAGTCCATAAGACCAGCCTAAAAGTAGTACGGGGACCACGTGCAGCAGAAACTGCATTGATTCACATTTAGAGTCCCTGAATTGGAATTCCAGCTCTATCATATACTACTTTAACATCCTGAACCCCTCAGTGTGCTCACCCATAAAATGGGAATATCGTGAAAAGCACCAGGCATGATTGGTCTTAAGTAGAATTTAACTTCATTCCATCATTCATTTTTATCCAGATACAATCTACACAAGATGAAATTTCATGGGCTAATAATAGATTTTAACACCAGTTCTCATCCTTGGCCACACATTAGAATCACCAAGGGAGATTTTTTAAATTACTGATATCTAACACCAGAGATTCAGATTTAATTGATTTGGGGTGTGGCCTGGGCATTGGGATTTTTAAAAGCTCCCCAGGTAATTCTAACGTGTAGCCAATGTTGAGACTGTAATGTGTTAACGGCTGGTATGAATGAGCACTTATGGATGCTAGCTAAGCATGGCCACATTGTTAAGCATTTAGTCCTCTCAACTGTACATGGGAAGCACTATTATTTTATTCATGAAGACACTGAGACTCACAGAGATAAATAATTTTCCAAAAAGTTCCACAGCTATAAAATGGGAAGGTAGAGATTTGAATTTGGGTCTCTGTCTTTGAAGTCCAAGCTGGTAGCCACCAGCTAATGCCAGGAAGGCACGAGTTCCACGGGTCATTTTTATTACAGTATATGGCATCATATGGTGTGGCATCACATTCACACTGCAGTGTCAACAGTCATCCCACTTTGTTCCGAAAAGGAGCTAAGCCAGATAACAGAGATGAAAATCCCAGGCCAGCTGAAGTTTGGCAGTGGCAAAATTCTCAGTTAATTCACTTGCAGAGACCCAAACAGAGCAGATTTCTTCCTAGTCTTCTCAGATTCTACTTGCTGATCACCTTTGCCCACCATCTCATTCCTCCTTCTACCACATTGCCAAATGGATCAACGGAAAATTACCATTTGGAGTCATTCAATGTCACTCAAGATGTACTTGGCAGGAGGAATGAAACTGGTGGCAAATGAGATTGAATGACAGTTGCCTTGTCAGAGAGATCAGAACCAGGAGGCAATTGATAAATACCCAACGCTGGCAAGAGCTGAGGGTAGAAGGCACATTTCCTGACAGAGTGCGATAGGTCCTCTTATTTCCATCACCCGCCGTTAGGCATCTAACCCTCTCCTGGGTTCATTCTAGTTCCTGTTCATTGTCTAAAAGACATACAGACAAGGAAACACTTTTTAAGGACTCAGCCACATTCAGAAAAGCTTCTCTTTGAGGTTCTATCTGAATTTCTAACTGTGTCATTAGTCTCCATCATAAGACTAAATTAAAAACTTGCTAAGAGACAGAGAGCTCCATCAGAAACCTCGGAGCAGTCAGGCAGGAGGTTAAGCCCTGAGTTACTCAGGCTTCTCCCTCATTAACATGTGAATCCATCAATGGAGGGAGAAGGAAGACTGGGATCCATCAGGAGCACTGAATCCATCGGAAGACTGACGTCCTTTAGCAACTGTTATCAGGGAAGGGAGCGTGATTGAATGAAACAGTCTTCATCTTTGTCATCAGGAGATGGTGGTGTGCATTCCAGCTGATGATCCGTTAGTCCTGTGGGCTCGGGCCAGTCACTTAAACTTTCTGAGCTTTAGCTTCCTCATATAAATTGAGGATACGATAAATTCCTCACAGAGTTATTGGGAGGAGCAAATGGACTAATATACAAGAATGTACTTGCAGTGGCACATATATACAATGGAATATTACTCAGCCATAAAAAGGAACGAAACTGAGTTATTTGTAGTGAGGTGGATGGACCTAGAGTCTGTCATACAGAGTGAAGTAAGTCAGAAAGAGAAAAACAAATACCATATGCTAACACATATATATGGAATCTAAAAAAAAAAAAAATGGTCATGAAGAACCTAGGGGCAAGACGGGAATAAAGACACAGACCTACTAGAGAATGGACTTGAAGATATGGGGAGGGGGAAGGGTAAAATATGACAAAGAGAGAGAGTGGCATGGACATATATACACTACCAAACGTAAAATAGATAGCTAGTGGGAAGCAACCGCATAGCACGGGGAGATCAGCTCGGTGCTTTGTGACCACCTAGAGGGGTGGGATGGGGAGGGCGGGAGGGAGGGAGATGCAAGAGGGAAGAGATATGGGAACATATGTATATGTATAACTGATTCACTTTGTTATAAAGCAGAAAGTAACACACCATTGTAAAGCAATTATACTCCAATAAAGATGTTAAAAATAAATAAATAAATAAATGTTTCAACGCGAAAATATAAAAAAAGAATGTACTTGTAAAGCAGTTGCCATCATGAAGATTAGCTGGCTGTCTCCTGTCGCTGGAGAGAACCATTACCTGTAGTTAAAAATCCCTGCTGCTAGTCATCCCAGAGCAGGAAACACAGGCATGCCCAACTGAGAAGCAGCCTGGGCACAAATCAATGCTGACTATTTAAAGCACCTACCCCAGTGACTTTTGCTTTGGGGCTCTCTTTGAAAGCACTACATGTTTTCTCATACATATGCCGTGTCTCTCTGCGTCCAAAGTCCCATGGGCTCTTCACTGTTACTCAGTTTCAGCCACTCCAGAGAATGGCTCTTTGAGTTGCTCCCTGGGACTCCTGCAAAAATAAATCTTGCATATGCTACATACTTTTTTTTAATTTATATCATACATTTCCAAACATACCATCCAAAAATTGGTAAAAATCTATCCATCCATTTCTTACATACCGTGGCAATTGCCAAAGAAATAATAAAATTAAAGTCAATCAGGTAGACCTTCAGTTAATTTTAATAAACTTTAATTGATTATTCTGTGGCAGACATTGTGATATGTGCTAGGAATAAAACAAGACATAGTTTACATCCTCAGGGGCTCCCAATATAGTGGGGGACACACACAAGAGATAATTTTTACACCATGGTATATTCTAGATTGATGTTTGTCCAAGAAGCTACGGGATCACTCAGGTGGATGGAAAACATTAGGACAGTCGAGGAGCCAGCCAGTCAAGGAGCCAGCCAGAATTAATGTTTTTTTTTTAAATTTTTTATTTCTTTGGCCACACCGTGCCACTTGAAGGATCTTAGTTCCCCGACCAGGGATCGAACGTGGGCCCCAGCAGTGAAAGTGCGGAGTCCTAACCACTGGACCACCAGGGAATTCCCTCTTTTTTAAAAAAAATTCTGAATGAATATGTTTTGACTGAACTATTTTTGAATCCTAGAGTGAATCTAGGCACATAGTACAAAATTTGGGTACATCCAGATTCTGGCAAAGTCATCCTCTTACACAATTTCATGCATTTCTTTGCAACTCCATATATTCGTTAAATATATAATATTAAATATCCACTAGGTGCCAAGCACTGTGCTAAGAATTGAAGATAAGGAGAAACACAACACTTTCCTTGCTCTTGAGGGGATTTCTGTCAAAGGGCAGAGTCAAACATGCAGCGTAATAACTGAAATACAGTGCAATGAGTGAAATAATAGAGAAATGTACAAAGCACATAGGTGGCCCAGATTATTTTAAGAACAGGTTTACTTTGGTTGGTCAGGAAAGGCATCCCTAAGGAACAGATGTTTGATTGATTCTCAGAGGCCTGAGGTAGGATGGGGTAGAGGATGGGGCGGGGAGAACAGGGAATTGTAAGTGCAAGGAACAGAAACAACATCCCACAGTATCTCCCAGAAAATTAAAGCCCGCACTCCAACAGGGAATGTTCTGTCACTCACTTTCTATTTGTGTAGCACTTCCTGCTTCTCTCAGTGTGTGACACTAGATTCTTCCACAAAGTCTAGAAAAGCATGGCAAGCACTCCCACGTGTGAGATGGGGTCCCTGCTTTGACCTGAATAGTCACGTGTCATATGTAAGTCTCTTTCTCCTTCTTAAGCCTCAGTGTGGCTAATGACTTCTGAGACATCTCCAACTTCCAAAGTGTTAAAACAAAAAAAGTCATTTTTTAATAGATCAGAAAATGGAACCCAGAGATAACTAAGTGCACAGACAGCTCATCACAGAAAGACTAGAATTCAAGCCTCCTGGCTCGTAAGCCAGTAACATCTTCACCATCCTGAAGTGACCAAACTGAGGTACAAATATGATGCTGGATATTCTCTCTTCCCCCTCGACTATCCTGCTCTACTCTGCTCTCTCCGGGGAAGCTGATTTCTAAGGATTTATCAACCAGTCTCTTCTGCTGCCAAGCTTCCAACTGGATTCAATGGCCATCATGGAAAATGGATCAGAAAATGAAGGGAGGCAGAGGCCAGGGTATTACATCCCTGGCTTCCTTCCTGTCAGATGGTTCCTCTGCCGGATGCCTCAGCACTTGCCTAGTGGCTCTCTCCTCTGGCTCCAGCTGGAGCTGCAGCTGCAGCCCTCTCCGAGTGCTGGCAGCCACTCCCTCCCCTGACACTGCTGACCCAGTGATGCAAATGGCTCCACATGACTGCTGGCACAAAGGTGCCTGCATTACTTTCTTGTGGCTGCCCCAATATTAGCACAAAATCAGGTGGCTTAAAACAACAGACATTTATTCTCTCAGTTTCAGAGGTCAGAGTCTGAAATCACGGTGCCAGCAGGGTTATACCCCAGAGGCTCTAGGGGAAAATCCAGTCCTTGCCTTTTTGAGCTTTTGGTGGCTGTCCACATTCCTTGGCTTATGGCCTCATCACTCCGATCTCCACCTCCATCTTCACATTGCCTCCTCCTCTTCTGTTATCTCCCTTCTGTGTTGTCTCTTTCTTACAGGGACACTTGAGAAGGCATTTAGGTACCAACTGAATAATCCCAGATAATCTCCTCATCTCAATATCCTTAACATAATCACATCTGTCACCTTATAAGGTTATTGTCACTCCTGATATATGAGGCGATATTCACAGTTCCAGAGATTGGGACGTGGACATATATTTTGGAGAGGTTACCATTCAACCCACTGCAGTACCTCACTATTCTATGTTGATTTTCCTTAACTCTGCCTGCCCTATTTAAAATAATGCCTTCATTGGACTTTCCTCAGTTCCTCTGCTTGTCTGTATCACCTTTTTGATCCAATCTAATACAAATGCCCTTTGGTTACCCTTGCAGCATACGTGAGGGTACAGGAAGCCACAAGACAAAAATAATACATCAATTTTACTTTATAGCAAATAATTTATAACATTACCTTTTGTTTGTAAGAAAGCATAGAAATAATATGGAGTAGAATTCAAAATTCACATGAATTTTATAGACATGTGATTTAAAGGAAGTTTATTACCCACTGAAGGTCATTTTAGATTCACTCCCTGATTCTTTCATCAGCCACTAGGACACATTGATTCCCTACTGCTGTAAGATGTAAGGGTTTTAGAACGTTAACTACCCTACAATAGTTTTATTCTTTTTTTTTTATTTTTAAATTTTTATTGGAGTGTAGTTGATTTACAATGTTGTGTTGGTTTCTGCTGTACAGCAAAGTGAATCAGTTATACATACACATATATCCATTCTTTTTTAGATTCTTTTCCCATATAGGTCATTGCAGAGTATTAAGTAGAGTTCCCTCTGCTGTATAGTAGGTCCTTATCTATTTATAATAGATAGTTATAAATAGTTATCTATTTTTTATATAGTGGTGTGTATATGTCAATCCCAATTTGACTTCTGTTTTTAGTGATTAGCCTCTAGGCTTGAAGGATACCGTTCACGAAAAGCAGAGGTTTTGTGTTGCTTTGACCCTATTCCCCTGGGGGCTAGAACCCTCATTTCACCTCCTTCTCCAGTTTCCTAGATGTGCAGGGGTAAGATGATCAGGTAGTACAGTGACGTTATGTTGTTCCGGTTAATGAGATTTGCAGTTTTGGACCATGCCTACACCTTCATTAAAGGAACTCTAGATGAGTACTCATTTTAATATTCTAGTCAAAGCTCTGGTCTCCATGGATGGCTCTGGGTGACAAGTGAATGGCAAAAGTGAAGGAATTATAACTTAGCAGACGAGTGACACACAAATGGTATATCTTTGCAAAACCTGACAATTTAGGATTAACCTCCATGACAACAAAGCAGGACGAAAGAATCATGGACAATGTGTTCGAAGACCCCCTCAGAAAACCTAATGCCTAATTTTGTTATTCTTGACTCATCCCTTTTTATCATCTTCACAGGCAATTCATCAGAAAATTCCTGCTACATAAAAAATATATCCAGAATCCAGCTACCTCTCACCGACACCCTGGGAGGCAGCTGCCCTGGCTGACCCTCCTAACAGAACTTCTGCTTCTGTCCTTCCTTTCTATAGCCTATTGTCAGTGCAGTCTTGTTTTTAAAACATGAGTCATATCGTATTATTTTCTGGATGAAAATCTTCCAGTGGCTTTCTATATCAGTTCCCTAGTAAATGGCAAAACTTTTAAAATGGCTTTCAAGGCTCTCAGCCAGTGTTTCTCGATGGGAGTGTAAAGCAATGAAGCCGTCCTTTTGTAAATTTCTCCAGGGTGTTTTTGCTGTCACCACGAGTGGCATTCTCCTCCATCTAGTGGGCAGTACAGGGCTACTGAATGTTTTGCAATGCATGGACAACCCACACAGTAACAGTTTCCTTGCCTCCTGCATGGCTTTCTGGTGTTTTCTCTGGACATTATACATCACTTTATTTGGAACTTTATCAAGAATCGTTCTTTTCACAAAGCCATGTCATCAATGGCAATGTCATTCATGATATTTGAGTCACCATTATATCACATCTGTATCAATCTACATTTTCATGTCATGGTTATGGATATTCTGACTCAAGGTGAAGCATTTGACCGCTTCATTATGTCTTCTGATGTAATCATACACTAGAGTTAACATATATTTTTAGAAATTTCTCACATATTTTACTCGTAGGATATTACATAAGTTTTTTTGAAATTATGTGTCTAAGTAGGTCATATTATTGACGAATTTAGTTACAGGAAAGTTATAGGAGGCATTACAAAACATTTGCTATGGTATGGGCCATTGGGTCTGATAGGTGTACTTTATATGATCTGGCCAGTGTCACCTCTGAGGTCACCAAGGTGCTATCACCTCCATCTCTACTTGGTCTCCTTGCCTAGCAATCCAAGCATGGTCTCACCTCAGGGCCTTTGCAGTAGCTTTTCCTTCTCCCTGAAATGCTCTCCCCTCAGATATCCACGTGGCTCTTCAACTGAGTTCCTTCAGATCTCTGCACAAACTTTGCCTGAGTAATAAGAACTTCCCTGACCACTCTTTGTAAAAGAGTAACCCCTCACTTCTGGTGCTTTCTCCCTTACCCTAGCTTACTTCTCCAATGCACTTATCGTCCCGCTGATAGCCTCTATGTTTTATGTGTAAATGTACTTTCTTATTATCTGTCTCTGGCAGTTGGAATGCAAGCTACCAGACAGCAAGGCCTTTCATTCCATCAGTGCCCAGACCCATGCCAGGCACATAATATGCACTTAATATGTGTTTGTTGAGTAAATAAATGACCATTCATTTTAATTTAAAATGTTAATTTAAAACAATTTTTAAAAATTTTTAGTTCTTTTTTTGTTTGCTAAATTGTCTATTTTTTTTTTTTTTTTTGCAGTATCCTCTTTTTGTTTCATGAATGCAATATATTTTCAGGACTCTTCAAAGATATTAATGGTAATTTTGGAACTTCCCTGGTGGTGCAGTGGTTATGAATCTACCTGCCAATGCAGGGGACCTGGGTTCGAGCCCTGGTCCAGGAAGATCCCACATGCCGCAGAGCAACTAAGCCTGTGCACCACAACTACTGAGCCTGTGCTCTAGAGCCTGTGAGCCACAACTACTGAAGCCCACGTGCCTAGAGCCCGTGCTCCGCAACAAGAGAAGCCACCGCTCGCCGCAACTAGAGAGAGCTCACGCACAGCAACGAAGACCCAACGCAGCCAAAAATAAATAAATAAATAAATAAACAAATTTATTTTAAAAAGATATTAATGGTAATTTTATTTGTTTTTAAATATTGTATTCTTCCTGCATTTTGTGTTACTCTAAATCTCCCTCTTATTATCTACTTATCCATATATCTAGTTATTTATTTACTATCTTAATCTCCTTGTGTCATGTGAGAGGCTTCCTCAAATGCCAATGACCCTTGCTAGTCTACATTTTTCTGAGTGCAACACAAAAATGCTGACTGGAGGTTCTGGGGATGGGGGTGAAGGAAGGCCTGTCAACTAGTGTTTGTCAAGGAGAAGTGATCAGGCGGCCGGCTGCTCTGCTCAGTGAGAGTGGACAAAAGTCAGTCCCTGCTAGGATTTTCTCTGTGGTGGTGCCAGTTTTCCAGGGATGGTCCCTCTCAACTCTTCCCTGAGAAGTAACAGCCTGGCTGCTAAGCTCTGGAACTGGGCACTGCTCAACAAGAAGGCCTGTACTTAGTCCATCTATATGCTGTCTTAGGCCTCAGCTCCCCATTTCTCCATACCTGCCATTCCCTCTAGCCTCTCTGGTTCCATTCTACCAGAGTCACTAGCTTATTCTGGGTAGACAGTCAGCATCTAGGGATCTAACTGCTCCTTAAAAAGACTTCCAGCAGGGGCTTCCCTGGTGGCGCAGTGGTTGAGAATCTGCCTGCCAATGCAGGGGACACGGGTTCGAGCCCTGGTCTGGGAAGATCCCACATGCCGCGGAGCAACTAAGCCCGTGCGCCACAACTACTGAGCCTGCGCGTCTGGTGCCTGTGCTCCGCAACAAGAGAGGCCGCGACAGTGAGAGGCCCGCGCACCGCGATGAAGAGTGGACCCCGCTTGCCGCAACTAGAAAAAGCCCTCGCACAGAAACGAAGACCCAACACAGCCAAAAAATAAATAAATAAAAATTAAAAAAAAAAAAAAGACTTCAAGCAAATCCTCTGTTTCCAGCAAGTCCCTCCTTAACCCTCCCCCACCACACACACACGCACTTTAGCCATAACTTATGCTTGGTGCTTCCAGTTCCAGGGCCTTATTGAAGTGAATGGGTTAGATCAGAATGTCTCCCATTGATGCCATAGCCTGGAGGCATTTAACTTTCATTTTGCTCTGTGCCATTAACTTACCATTCTTCCATTTGTCACAGAGTTTCATTGCAGATGGTATTTGTGTTTTGACTTTAGTTCTTCTTGTTTTGGGGGTGATTTATGAGTAGAGAAAAAAAGTAGAAAGGTCTTTATTCTACCATTTTGAAATCATTTTTTTTCTACAGTGATTTGTAACGGCACGAAAGGTTTTCTTGTTTATTTTAATTTTTATCTAATCAACTCTCTATTTTCCTTGGTTTCTTCACTTGGTCTAATAGTTTTTGAGTGTCTGACATATGTCAAGTGATGTCAAGGGTAGCAACAGTAAGCCAGACGGACACGGGCTCTACTTTCAGGTAACTTACGGCTACGCTTGTGAGGATGTTATGGAAGGAAGCATTCAGAATGCCGTGCAGTCACACCCTACTTATGGTCACCTGGTCAAGAAGAGAGAGAGCCCGATGATTTTTCTGTTTTAACTTTTATCTAATGCACAGCAACTCTTAATTGTCCTTACTCTATACTTCCATACTGATCTGTACAAACGTCTGCCACTGTCCTTACAGTACTCTCTTGCAATTGTAGGTTTGTCCATCTCTCCTGTCACATAGGAGACAACAGGCCACTTCTTATTCATGTCTGTGCCCCAGTGCCTAACACAGTGACACCGATATCAGTGGAATAAGTAAACACTTGTTGATTGCACTAACTATTTACCTTCACTTTAACTGTACAGGAGGACAGGGAAAATGGGACTGAAAGTCAAGAGAAGGTTTAACATACAGCAAGAACAAACAAAAGTTAATATCTTCCACATGAGCTTACCATACATAAAACTGGTTGAACTAACACCAGCAATTAGGACTTCAGCCCCACCGCCACATTATCTGATGGAAGTAAAGGAATAACATTAGCCCCAGAAAGAGAAGCTTCTTGGGACCAATACAGATGTGGCCCTAAGGGCCAAACCCTAGGAGCAAAAGGAGACCTTGCTGACAACTCCGCTCTGGCCAATACAGGGAATGTTCTGTGATTGGCAGCTGCAGATTTGGAGTTTATGTAAGTTTAAATCCTGGGTAACTATACACCCTTCATGAACTAGTGAACTAGCTAGTGCCCTACACAGCTGTGACCCACCATGAAAAAGGAACATATTATCTTCAGTTTAAACGTGTTGGCTATATTAGTTTCAGTGGCTTTTTACAAAGTTTCCATCACCTAGCAATCACGGACACTTTATCCTCTCCTCGGGTCCATAACTGTCGTATTAAGACCAGTTATGAGTTTTAATATCTCAAGAAATCGCTATCAGCTCAATAAATGTTTGAGAGGAAACTCAAGGCTGACAGCATATTTATTTATTTCTAAGAACAGTTCAGACCAGACGAGCAATCCATCAGGGTTTCTTCTGGAAAAGAGCTCAGCCTCTCATGCTACAAAGAAAAGGACTTGTTTATTATTATATATTAAAAAATGCACTAAGCACTTACTATGTGCCCATTAATGTGTGGCGCATCACAGGGGATCCCTAGATAAACAGACAATGCCTCTGCATGTGGGAGCTTACAATCTGCAGGAAAATGAAAACAGAACAATCCTTAAGTTATACTGCGATAAGGAACTTTAAAAGGATGAACCAAGTTTAGTGAGGGAACAGCAGAAGAAACGAGTCCTATGGATTTGGTCGGAAGGGATGAAGGCTTCACCGGGATCCTCTGTGAGACATGTATAAAGAATGGCTAAAAGTTTGACTAACAAATATGAGGGGGGGATATATCTACTGAAGCGATTTTAGTGTCTAGACACGATCTTAGTAACCGTAATTGCTAATTTTTATCGAAGAGATTTCACGTGCCATACCCTGTGCTAAGGGCTTTACCCTATCTCATTCAACCCTCAAGCAATCCTCTAAGAAAAATACTTTGATTCATTGAACAAATGCCTTCTGAATACAGACCATGTGCCAAGTAGTCTCATTATTGCTATTACTCGTGAAAAGGAAGTTGAGGCTTAGAGAATCAGTAGAGCTGGGATTGGAACCCACACGATCCAGAGTCTGCTAGCAGAGCACTATATAACCTCCCACAGTGAAGTGGTCTAGATTTGGCCCGTCCAGTATGAAAGCCAGTAAGCCACATGTAACAATTGAGCACTTAAAATCTGATTTGCCTGAATTGAAATGTACCACAAGTGTAAAATACATACGAGATATTCAAGACTTCGAATTTTTAAGAGTGTGAGACATCCCTAATAGTTTCTTATATCACCTACATATTACAATGATAATAATTTGGATGTATTGGCTTAAGTAAATATATTATTAAAGTTAATTTCATCTGTTTTTCTGTTTTTATTTTAATTAATGTGGCCACTAGAAAATGGTAAGTTACCAATGTGGCTAACATGATAGTTTTACTGGACTGCTCTGATTACAACAAAGACGAGTACAGAGATGCCTTCAGGGTGCCTGCACTGCAGTCTAGTGGGGGAGATGGAGTGTATCCAAAGCAGTATAATGCAAGGCATGTGGCAATTGCCAAAGGGGGACACACAGATATGCACTGTTATTTAAGAGCTCAGAGCAACCAGAAGCTTCTTCTGACTAGGATAATTGGATGTCTCTACTGGTTTGGTTACATTTTAATTTTCACAAAATTCCAAATCTGAATATTTTCTCTAACCCATGGGCTATCATGAAAATACAAAGAGCCCAAAGAAAAACCTCTAATTATGACTTCTGATGGCTCAATCAGTTACCTACATAGGGAGTGAGAAAAAAATGGATTAACAAACTTCATGGCAACCCCAGAACCTAATTAATTCAGAACTGTTCATAAGTAGCAGATTTCCTTCATCTAGTAAATATCTCATAAGTGCATACCTAATGCTGAGACTAAGCTATTGGATTATACTAATAGTTCATTTCCTGGGTCCCTTCTGCCTTCTCTACCCACACATTACGGAAGATAGCGTTAGGCAGAGAGAGAACTGACCAAAACATAAACAATTGGATGTAAGAGGGAAAAGCAAAGAGTCCCAGAAAATCCACAAATTGTTAAGTGTCCTCTGAATAAAGAGAATTAATTATATCAACATAGCTCCATTGGGACACCACTGGTTTTTCATTTTGATTAATTTAAGGAATCTCAATCTAATTTATGAACCAGCAGGATGTTTTGAAAGATAAACAAAGCTGTCTGCAATTTGCGTTTCTCCTGACTTGGTCTGGCTCAAATTTCACATTTACCTCATTTTCTCCATTGTTATGGACTACTTTTTACAACTCAAACAACCAGATGTGCTTCAAACCGGGAGGCCAAATTCTTCTCCTGAGTATTCTCCTCCACAGGAATTCCTATAAAAAGTGTTGTAAAGAGTGAATCTTCCTGGCAGCATTTTGAAGGCTAGCTCTTTGCTCCAAACGGCATCAAGTTACCTGGAGACCTTTCAGCATTTATGGTTCCGGAGCTGTAACTTTCAAATGCAAATGTGATACAAGCAAGACTACCCGAGACGTGAAAACATATTGAGATGTCATTGTAATTACAGAGGACACAGACCTGGCCAGCAAGCCAGGACTCTGTGAGTGCAATGGTGGTTTGCTTCAAGCCAGTTCCTCTCTCTCCTCAATACCCAGAGGCTCAGCCAAACACAGAGACAAACCGAAATGGTGCGAGCACCTTTCTGGAACGGCAAACACGGACAATGGATCCCCACTGTGTGAGCCAGCCTTGAGTCTCTCCCAGACTCGATATACCAGACACCATATTGACTTCAATTCTTAAAACAGTGCTAATTAGAAATTATTCATGCCCATTTTAAAAATTAGGAAACTGAGCTACAGAGTGGTGAGCAACTAGGGTCAAAACCAGAAGAGTTAAGTTACTTCCATAGGGGAACAAGGATTCAAAGACAGGCATATCCGAACCCGTGTCCATGCCCCCAACTCCATGACATACTTCCTACTACAGTCATTTTATTTTAACACTGTACAAATGCATCCTCTCCATCATTCTGAAAAGTATTTGATATAATTGGGCAAATTAAGATGGAATTGTTAGCCATGTTTTCTCCTCCATAGAATGGGTTGGTGGTAACAGTCCTATCATAAATCTGGTTGTTAAGTGATCGTATGTGTTTCTCCCTACATATGTATTATTTTGCCTAATTACTTCCCATTTCATTCTGCAAAGCGTTTGAAATGGCTTGACAAGTTACCCAACTGCTCTAGGCCTGCATTTCTATCTATAAATGGGGATAATAACACCAGCCATGTGCTGACACATGGAGCTACTGGTATGAAATAACAGATCTGAAAACACCATATTTATTGCAGAGTTCTGCACAAATACGACTTTTCAAGTGGGCATTGCAGCTGAAGAGTTTGAGAGTCAAGAATTTTGTTTTACTTCTTCTCTTGACTCATAAGAGCGTATAGTGAGGCAAATAAAACACTCTATCCCCTTGTTTCTAACTTTCAGTTACCCACACACTTGTGATATGCTTCTTTTAATTAATTCACCATGTTCCTAATGTTCACAGCTCCAAGAGTCCAGGGGAAAATGGCGGCAGACTTCATTTCAGAGGCTGCGATGCTACCTGGAAGAACGTTTCTGGAAAGATGAGTGAATACTGAGTGGTCAGCTTTGGGGATACTTCATAGCAATCCCCAAGGTAGTATTATCTGGACAGCTCAATTCTGTGACTAAGGAGAGCTAAGTAAAGCCCTCACAGGTAAATATTGAACCAGACATTAAAACACCACCAGACACCATTCATAAATAGCAGCTGCTGGAAAGAATGTGGAGACCTCATCACCTGGCAACAGCTCTGATTAAGGCTTCTTCAAGAGAAGAGGGTGGGAGAAGGAGGGAGAAGGAAAATCAAACATCCATGGTGTGTGGCCAGGCCTCCACGTCCTCACACATCAAACTTTCCTCAAAAAATGCAAAAGGGATTACTCAGAGACTGTTAGAAAATAGAAAGATCAGGGAAAGGAATGGTGTGGCGCTTCTGGAACAGGAGGTGGTAATGGAGACAGTCTAGACTCTTTTCCACAATTCTGATCTTCCTAGAATTGTTCGATGGTCCAGAGATACTGCCTGGGGAATTTTATGTTGACATGGCTCAGATTTTTATCGTGCAGAGTTTGTGCCAGTGTCACACATATAGGAGAGAAAAGAGGAAGCTGGCACTCATGGAGTACCAACCATGTTCTATGTCCTGTGCTAGGTGGTTCATTCTCAGGACCTCATTCCATTCTCACAAGAGCTCCACAATCACTCCCAATGTACAGAGCAGGAAACTAAGAGTCAGAATTATGCTCAGGTTATATAACTAGTAATTGATCAAATCAGGATTCAAACTCAGGTATCTGGTATTCCAGGCTCTTTCTACTCTACCACAATCCAACACTGCCTCAGCAGTAGTTACTCCTAATTGAACTTTCCCCATTTCTGCTCATCCACCATGAAGCCCATGATACTCCAACTAGACTGGCCAGTTCAAAGCCAATTAAGCCATGAACTCTGCTCCCTGAAGTTTTTCCTTAGCGCTATTCAAGTCTCTATCTATTCTAATTTTGTTGTCCCCAAGTAGAATTTTAAGTGGAAGTTCTTATACATAAACTTTGTGTGGACACAGAGATTAGTGCATGAAAGTGTTACATAAAGCAAATGGTCCAAGTCCTCTAATTTTACAGATTAGAAAACTGAGTCCCTGAAGGGTTAAGCGTATTTGTTTAATATCACAGAGTTGGTAGTGAGGACAGTAACAGAGTCCAGGCCTGTGTCTGTCTAACAGTATCTTGAGATTGTGGGTCCTGTAATCTAAGAGCCAGAAAAACAAATAGAAAAAAATATACATATATGTGTGTGTGTGTGTGTGTGTGTGTGTGTGTGTGTATTCCAAGTGACCTGTATTTAAAACTTATCTTAGAACTTGCTTTGTGATCTTAAATATCTTATTCAACCCCTTGAAACTTTGGCTTCCTTATCTATAAAATGGAATTGTTAATCTCTACCTTAATGATTTTGAGAATTTAATGACACAAGATGGGTAAAATACCTGATACAACCTGGCACATAGTAGCTATGCAGTAAAAATTAAACTTTTCCCCATACTTTTTATAAATTTGAGAAAAGAATAGAAAGCAGTAACAGCACTGTTGCAGTGTTTGTTTGTTTTGTTTCTTCAGCCCACAAATTCTAGAACTGTAGGTCAAACTTGAATGAGACAAAGACTCAAGATATTAGACCTGTAAACCAAAAAGTACAACCCAGTGACTTCTGTAGCATAAAAACATCCACAGTTATCACATAATTTATCCATGTTGTCATCTGCCTATCAGCACCACGTTTCTGTACAATTAAAATTGTTCACTGCCATAACTGTGTCCATCTCATACTCACAAGGCCAAGTTCTCATGTGATCCAGTCAACGCCACTCTTCTGGCATCAGCTTGGCCTCACACTCTGTCTCTTTTTTCTTGCAACAGATTGTACTCAATCCTATACCATATTCCCCGACTTCATAAAACAGGATGTATGCTCTGTTGCAGCAAAAATTAATGTGCATTAATTAAAATGTGGCAGCACACCTATGAAAGCACCCTGGCACATGGCTATGACTACCCTGCTACTGGGCTCCGTGTGTGACTGGGCTCCAAATAGATCATAAGTCTAAGTCTACAGATCTCTGCTCTCCCACCCTAAAATCCTGAAGTCTGTCTGAGCCCTAGGTTACCCAGGCTACAATCTAGGAAATGCGCCTCTTTCTCACTTCCTACTACCCTTCAAAGTGAATAAGAATTTGTTGGATGATAAATCAGTACTCCAAGAATGAAGCCTTTTTTAGGATACATGTTAGAAATTAAGATTCAAGATTTGTTTTTTTTTATTATACGGACTATGTCTCCAATTTAGTACTGTCTTCTTCAATCAGAATCACTGTATATGACTCATAGAAAGTGGCAGGTCACTTTCCATTCTAGGATATTAGTTCAAATCTGTCAGTGCTGATAATGGCAGACAATTGTCTCCGTCTGTGTGGACTGTCTGTTGGTTTTAATTGAGTGTATATTGAACAAATATTCACTGTCACTAAACTGACCCTGCTGGATCTTTCTGACATTTTCAGCTGGTAGAATGAAGACCAAAAAAGAAGAAAGAAGAAAGAGAGTGAGTGAGGGAGAGAAAGGAGGGAGAGAGGAAGGAAGGAAGGCAGGGAGGGAGAAAGAATCTCACGTGCCAAGACCCACAAAATGCTGGGTGTCATCAGGAAGGACAGCAGAAACAAAATGGAAAGCATGACCTCACACTTTATACAGGTGACTACAGGTCACTTCGTAGGGACACAATTTGTTCTCTAGCTCTGCATCACCTGTGCCCACCCTCTTGGGGCCACTAGAGCCAATCCACAGAAGCTCCAGTCCAGGGAACTCAGCATCAAGACCAGTCACTGTGACTCCTCTAGTCTTACATCTTAGTTCTAATTATTGGGCTTCTTTATTTCCCCTATGGTGAAGCCTCACCCTTGTCTTCTAATTCTAAAATTTGCATTCATATCACTTTCCATGGTATGTCACTGCCCCTGCCTTGATTACCACCCAATATACTGTGTCCTTCTAGAACAAAACTGAATTATTGTTATGAACTAAACATCATATGAACTAAACCTTCACATTTTATTTTAATCCTCACAAAGTCCATTTATATAAATGTAATTACCCCGTATTACAGATAAGGAAACAGAGGCTTAGAGGGGTAATTGACCTAAGGTCACATGGTAGTAAGGAGGGAATGCATTTGACATAGTTTTTCACTCTAGAACTTTTAAGCCATACACTAAATGCCTCCCTTACCCCTGCCATACAAGCATCATAATCTAACAGTGTACGAAGATAAGAAAATGAATAAAACTGGAACATGACACAAGCGTGTGAACTGTGTTATGTTACCAAAGGAAGAAGCGATTCATTCTTCCTCAGAAAACTGTAGAAGGCTTTATTTTCATGATGAGTCTAGGAAGAAATGTGAGGATGGGCTTTCAGGAAAATGGAAATGCACAAATGGCCAGTAGTAGCTTAGAGTTAGAATTAACATGTTTGATAGAAATGTGTCAGTAGCAGAAGCTAAAAGGTTACTGGAGACCAATTAGAGAAGAATTTGAATGCAAACTAATAAGTTAGGACATTGCCCTGGAGCAAGGATACATTTCAATAAAAATTACCTTTGCACACAGTTTGGAGAATGAATGAAAGCAGAAAAAAATCTAGCAGAGAGGATATAATAATTACAGTCCAGATAGAGATGATGGAGCCTTATCCAGGTCTGCTGTAGCAGGTGGAGGGGCAATTAGAAGGAAGGATTTAAAGTTATACAATTGGTGGGCAATTGGGTTATGAGGGTTGAGGGTAAAGGATTAGTTGAAGATTTGATTTGATTTGATTTTAGGCAATAGTTCCAGAAATCTTATTGTCCTCAAACTAAGAGATACAAAGTGAAATTAGAACAATATGAGAAAGTACTAAACCATATAGCACACTTATAAAATGTGTAAGATCATGAGCAGGTGGTCTAAAAGAGTGCTTCTCAAATTTTAATGTGTATATAAATCACTTGGGAATTTTATTAAAATGTGGATTCTGGTTGAGTAGGTCTGTCGTGAGGCCCAAGAACCTGCATTTCTAACAAATTCCTGGTGATGCTGATGCTGGTGCACAGACCACACTTTGAGTATCAAGGTTATAAAATACAAAAAGGGACTTTCAAGACACTTTTACTCAGATAGCCATTATTTATTATTAAGTATAGATCAGTAAAGAAAACTGGCAATGGAAGTTTTTGGAGGGATGAGGGTGGGGAGGATAGAATATGCCTTCTCTTTTGCAAGTGCTGCATGAAGGCCCAGCACGCTGTCCACAAAGCATCCTAGTGTTGCTTGAGGAGGCCACGTGGACCACGGATGTCTTGGCAGTTCTTCCTGGGAGGTCTTTTCAATGTATGAGATGGAAAGAATGAGCCCCACGTAACTGCAGAGTTACCGCTGTCACAGCCAAGAACATTCACCTTCTATAGAGTAAAGGTTCCCCTGGCTTCTTCCTTTGCCAAGACTTAAGACAGGCTGGAGATGGAGATGAAAACATTTAGTAGTCAGCTCCCTTAAAGAATGTCGAAAATACACACCAGGGATCTTTGTCCAAAAGTAAATAATTATTGTTTGGCAAATGTTTAAAACAGTGGATGGAACTGTACATAAATCTTGTTCTCTCCTTACCAACGACTACTTGCCTGCTTTAACTTGTAGGTGTGTTGTTGCTTGTTTCTATTTGAATCTGGTTTCATAATGAAAGTATTCAATAAAATTACCTTTTAAGAAATGTGTGCTGGCTGTTGCAGCCACCGCCTGGAGCCTCCGGGACCCTCCACCTCGCCGCCCCCGCCCAGCCTGCCCCGCCATGCCGTCGAAGAAAACCTTCAAACAGCGCCGAACCTTCGAACAAAGAGTAGAAGATGGCCTACTTACCTGAGAGCAGCATCCTACCAAAATCCCGGTAATAACAGAACAATACAAAGGTGAGAAGCAGCTTCCGGTCCTGGATAAAACAAAGTTCTTGGTGCCTGATCATGTCAACATGAGTGAGTTCATCAAGATGATTAGAAGGCGCTTACAGCTCCACGCTAATCAAGCCTTCTTCCTGTTAGTGAATGGACATAGCATGGTGAGTGTGTCCACGCTGATTTGTGAAGTGTATGAAAGTGAGAAGGATGAAGATGGATTCCTGTGTATGGTATACGCCTATCAGGAGACTTTTGGAAGGAAATTTCCTGTGTAAGACTAAAAAAAAAAAAAATGTGTCTGTTCTCGAATTTTTTAAACCCTTACCAAGGAATAAAAAAGGGATGCTACCAACTGAAAAAAAAAAAGAAATGTGTGCTAACAACCACCCCTTAAATATATTGCAGTTTCTATAACATTAAAGACTCCAAGAATTGAAAGGAGTTTTAAAAGTCTGCTGAGACTACCAGTGATTCTACACTGATTTCCAACTAAGTGATCAACTACCGTCTACTTGAATACCTCCAGTGCCAGTCAGCTCACCACCACACAGAGATTTCAGTATACTTGCTGACAGCTCTGTTGGAAAATTCTAACTTATGTTATGCCAGGCTGGCTTCATGACTCTTTAATTTATTAGCCCTAGTTACACTCTGTAGAGTCACAGAGAAAAAATGTAACATCTTTTTCAAATAATAGTCCTCCCAATGTTGAGCTACTGTGGGCTCTGCTTTCCAGGTCAAAAATTCTTACTTCTTTGGACCGTTCCTCATATAAAATAAATTCACATCTCTTCTCCATGTGATTACCTGTACTCTAGAAGTACTCCAGCTTTCCTCTTAAATTGTGGTGTTCTCAATCAAAGGGAAAACTCAAAATGGAACTCAGAACAGTTTAGATTAAACTGTGCCTATTACATCCTTTATTTTAGTTATTTTTTCCACCTTAATGAACCCTACAATCACACTAATGAGGCAGAAAGAGAAAAAGAGTAAGAATCTTGTGGAAAAAAGGATCTGGAATCAGTCATCTTAGTCCCTACTCTTATTAGCTGTGTGAGCAAATTATTTCATCTCCCTGAGCTTAAAATTTCAATTTATAAAATGGCAAAAATTAACCTTAAAAATTAATGATGTACATAAAATTTATAAGCAAATGTATGCAAAGTCCCTAATAATGCTTGGCATATAATAGATATTCAATAAACTATAACCATTATAAATGTTGGTATTTTGGCGAGGCATGCCAATGGTTAATCTATATTTCATTTAGAATCACCTTAAAATCCTTAAGCACTTTTATATCATATTTCACTAGTACAATTATTTTTATTGTGAAACCAGTGGCATAAATTTACCTTTACCTATTTATTTTTATTTCTTTCAAATGTCCACCTATTATTTCAGAGTCACTTGAATTCCTTATGGATAACATTTCAAGAATCAAATATTTTAACTACCCTTCTCAACTTTGAACCATAGAAAATTCTGGTCAGCATGACATTATTTAAAATATCAAGGACCTCCCTGGTGGCACAGTAATTAAAAATCCACCTGCCAACGCAGGGGACACGGGTTTGAGCCCTGGTCCAGGAAGATCCCACATGCCGCAGAGCAATGAGGCCCGTGCGCCGCTACTGAGCCTGCACTCTAGAGCCCACGAGCCACAACTACTGAGCCTGAGTGCCACAACTACTGAAGCCGGCGCACCTAGAGACCGTGCTCCGCAACAAGAGAAGCCACCGCAATGAGAAGTCCGTGCACCACAACAAAGAGTAGCCCCCGCTCGCCGCAACTAGAGAAAGCCCGCGTGTAACAATGAAGACCCAATGCAGCCATAAATAAATAAATAAATTTTTTAAAAAAAAATAAAATAAAATAAAATATCATATTTGAATCACATGTCCTTGTTTAAAATGTTTTCCAAAAATGTAAGAACTTGTCTAAAAAAACATGACATTGTTTAAAGCGTAAAAAAAACAAACATAAACTACACACACACAAACACACACACACACACACACGCAAGGTTGAATGAAGGGTCCTATGTCTCTAGAAATATCACCATTCAAATAAACATTGACCCTCTGAATCTAGCCCTTGGACTTCCTATGAATTACTCTATTTATACTGAAGCATCCTCCAACTGTTCCCCTATTCACCTATTCAAAGATGTCATAGAAAGGGGTCTCCAACCACTGGGCCACACAGCAGGAGGTGAGAAACAGGCTAGCGAGTGAAGCTTCATCTGCTTCACTGCTCCCCATTGCTCGCATTACCGCCTGAGCTTCGCCTCCTGTCAGCATTACGGTGAGTTGTATAACTATTTCATTATATATTACAATGTAATAATAATAGAAATAAAGTGCACAATAAATGTAATGCACTTGAATCACCCCAAAACCATCCCCCCACCCCGGTGTGTGGAAAAATTGTCTTCCACGAAACTAGTCCCTGTTGCCAAAAAAGGTTGGGGACCACTGTCATAGGGGACTCCAACATCATGTTGAAATTTAAGCATGTACTGTATATACCTAACTCACCAAAGAAGGAAATGATTCTACCATGGATGATTTATTCTTGGTGAACCCATAAGTCTAATAATAACCATTGCTTCCTTTTCCAAATGCTTACAACATCTCCTTTTATTGAAATTTGTTAGTTCTTCATAATGACTTAACCTCTTAATCGTTAGCAAAATTCCCTCATTACCATAAGTAATAGTCCCTATTTTGGAGGACACTTGGCCTGATACTAATATAGCTATTCCTACTTTCTTTTGATTCCTGTTTGCTTTTCATTAATTTACTTTTATCTGCAGATTCATATTTAATTGGATGGGTATTTTTTTATCCAGTCTGATAATCTCTGCCTTAAATGTTATGTTTATACAATATATAGTTAAGGTAATTATCAGTATGGTTGATTTCAATTTATAATACTGTTATTTGTTTTCTGTTATTGCATCTATTATTATCTATTTTCTGTCTTCTTTTGGATTAAGTGAATTTTTAAATTCCATTTCATCTGTACTATTAGTTTATTAGCCATACATCCCCTTTTTTTTTGAGCAGGAGTTCTAAGGTTTACACCCTAAACTTATCAAATATTCTGCCACTTCACATATAATGTAAAAATGTTCATTTTTTCCCCCTCCTGTTCTTTGTGTTATTCTTGACATATAATTTAGTTCTACTTTTGTCATAAACCCTATGATACATTATTATATTTGCATTAAACAGTGAATTATTTTTTAAAGAAATAAAAAGAAAAATCCCTAATACGTACCATTTCTACTTCTTTTTATTTTTTTCTATAGATCTACGCTTCCATCTGGTATTGTTTTCCATTGGTCTGAAGAACTTCCTTTAATATTTTTTATAATGCAGATCTGCCAGCAATAGATTCTCTCAGGCTTGGTTATCTGAAAAAGTTTTCATTTTGCCTTCATTTTTGAAATACAGTTTCACTGGATATAGGTTTCTAGGTTGAATTTTTTTTCTTTAATCATTTTTAATATGTCTTTCTATTGTTTTCTGGCTTCCCTGATTTTGGATGAAATCTGAGGACATTTTAATCTTTTTTTCTCCTCTATATAATTTGTCTTTGTTTGGTTTTCTGGAGTATACTCTGCTTGGAATTCATTGAAATTCATGGATTTGTGTATAAAATACTGTAAAAGTTCTCTTCAAATATGGAAAATTTTTAACTATTTTTTCTAAAATTTTTACTGCTCCCCTTCTCCTTAGATTTCAATTACATATTGGCAAAGTTAAATTCTTTGCTATGGTCCACCAGGTTACTGAGGTGCTCTTACAATTTTTTCATTCCTTTTTCTCTCTATGCTGCATTTTGTAGGTTTTCTATTACAATGCTTTCCGGTTCAGCAATCTTTTCTTCAGTAGAATCTAATCTTCTGTTAAGTCCATCCAGTAAATTTTTATTTCACAAGTCAGGAAGACACAATGCTCTACCTGAATTCTCCCTCCCTACACAATGGCCTGTAAATTGCCTCTAGGCAGAAAGCCAAAGTAATCACAGGACACACCTCAGGTGTTCCCTTTTCTCAGTGGTCACAGCCTACATAGCCTCTTACTGGTCCAATGTCTGAACATAACTGTTTCATGGATTTTGCCTAATGTGCTAGTTCTTCACAGTGGAATGGCAATTCCCAAATCAGTTTTTCCTTCATAGCCTGCAGCAAAAATCTCATCCTGTGTAATTCAGGGAAATGCTGAACTAGAGAATTTATATAGATACTTTAGATTTGTTTTTATATTTCTGAGCCATTACTTTACTTTCTAATAATTTATTAAGAGAATGATAACTAATTCATAGGAATTTTAAAAATGAGAAATCTCAACTGAAATCGGTATTTAATAGCCAGAAGACAAATTGCAGGCATATCATTTGAGAAGGAAAAATCTTAAATTAAGTCAGAATATTTTAAGTACCATTGATACAGGACACACAATGAGTAATACCATATAGTGTTTAATTTATCATGAATTCTTACTTGTATACCAAAGAAATGGTTCTTGCCTATTTCCCCAATTAAAACATTAAAATCAGGCATCAAAAAGATCATCCAATATTAGAAGGAAAGTATATCACCTTTTCCAACCCTCAAATTTTATAGCTTTGGAGAAGAGAGTCAGAGAAGTTAACTTTTTCATTCTCCTAAGGCAACATAGCTTATTATTGGAAGAGCTGATGTTACCTGATTCCCAGTTCCATGAGCCATACTCTTGCTGTTCCCTCCTCCATCAGAATTCAGAGTGTACTGAAACATAGTGTTGTAAAACTAATCTATATAAAGATAACAAATAGGATGTTATCTTTCCAAAAATTAGAATTATTTTTTCATTTATCCTCATGCTGTATTATCTTTAAATTATTAATTAAGCAAGTACTAGATTAAATTCTACTACATATCATCCTTTATAGCCAATTATTGCTTTTATAAAAATCAAAGAGCCAAATTATGGTGCAAAGGAAGTGGGATCTTTAGCCTGTAGAGTATTATATTGAGTTAAAGTTTTAGAAAATAGTTATTATTTGAGCCCACGGAGATTTATTTTTAATTACATTCTTTATCAAGAATCCTAAGTCCTTATAAAATATCTTATCCCTTCAAGAGGTCCCTTAAGGTTTTATTTTTACACTCGTACTTAGCAAGCATTTAAGCAAATAATTCATCTGACTAAGTTGTTGATGCAGTTGAATTGAGTCTTTGGTAAGCTTGTGTTTGATTAAATAATGACCTGAATGATGTTCAAACAATTCAGACTTAGCTGTCTTAAAGGAAGTTTATAATTCCCTTTACTTATTATTAAACACTGTATTACCTCACTTGCTTGAAATATGGACCTTAAATTCAAAGAGAAGAGGTGCCATAGTAAGTGAAAGCTAAAATGTGACCCCAAGTTTCTGAACCCCAAACAGCTTCCCATTGACTTTATCAATGTTCCATTTCAGTGTCTTCATCTGGTTCAGCATTAACCAAACTTATGTTGAAATACGTGTTTGAGAAAAAATACATTAGTTCAACTGAGTTACCAGTTGGAGAAAAAGAGTGTTAAACCCTGAGGAAATGAGTTTCCAGATATGTATTTTTTTTGCATTTTGTTTTATTTTTTTTTTAATTGGAGTACAGTTGCTTTACACTGCTGTGTCCATTTCTGCTGCATAGTAACGTGAATCAGCCATACGTGTACATATATCCCCTCTTTTTTGGATTTCCTTCCCATTTAGGTCACCACAGAGCACTGAGTAGAGTCCCTTGTGTTATACAGTAGGTTCTCATTAGTTATCTATTTTATACATAGTAGTATATATATATGTCAATCCCAGTCTCCTAATTCATCCCACTCCCCCTCCCCCTTGGTATCCATATGTTTGTTCTCTACATCTGTGTCTCTATTTCTGCTTTGCAAGTAAGATCATCTATACCATTTTTCTAGATTCCACATATATGCGTTAATATACGGTATTTGCTTTTCTCTTTCTGACTTACTTCAAAAGATACATGCACCCCAATGTTCATTGCAGCACTATTTACAATAGCCAGGACATGGAAGCAACCTAAATGTTCATCAACAGAGGAATGGATAAAGAAGATGTGGTACATATATACCATGGAATATTACTCAGGAATAAAAAGGAACAAAATTGTGTCATTTGCAGAGATATGGACGGACCTAGAGACTGTCATAAAGAGTGAAGTAAGTCAGAAACAGATATGTATTTATACGTTTTGGTCAGCAGATATTTATTGAGTACCTACTACATGCTAGACATTATGTTAGGGAAGACATTAATATACAGGCCATAGTGATAATTAGCAATCTGTATTATCCCATCCATTTGTTTCTTTAGTTGTTGACTGCTTCCCCCACTCAACACCACCAGCAAACACTGAAATGGAAACTCCATCAACCCTCCGTGTCTTGTTCATCACTGGATCACTAGCCACTTGACTGGTTCCTGCCATATAGTAGGCACTCAATCAATATTTGTTGCTTGATTGAATGAATGACACTTCCCTACCCTCATGAGAGTCTGATGTTAGGGAGATGTTTGGGGAAATTGATAGCAAAGGACATGGTTCAAATGAAGGAGGAGCTGAAAATTTTCAGAATGTTTTTACTGTGATCTATCAATATTTTATGTCTCTGAATTTTCTGGTTCTCAGATCAGCATTTTTAAAATATTTATTTATATATATTTAATGTTGTATATTTTAGTGATTTTTCAATTTCTATTTATTTCACCTTACTCTCATAGCAAAAATATGGCAAAACAGATAAAGAAATCTCATAATGTAAGAACTGGACAGGGAAGGAGGAAGAATCTAGTGCTATTTGGATGGGGCAAGTCCCTTGGGCAATCTCTGCTCTTACTTTGGGTCTACCTTAAAGCCAGATTCACCAGTGTGCTCCTCCTCAAAAAAAAAAAAAAAAAAAAAATCCAAATTCAAAAGAATTGGTGAATAATATAAATAGTAGACAGATTATTTGCGCAGAAGAATTCCAAATAACTTATACAGATGCTCCACCCTCAGAAAGGTAGAGCATAATTCCCAGTGAGCGGAGCTACCCATAGAGACTTCATTCCAAAGAGCTCAGGAAGGAAAAAGTAAGGAAAGAAGAACTTTACAGAATAGAAACCTGGCAGACACCACCTGAGGTAGGTGATCAAGTCAACACTGACAGAGATGTCATATGGGTAGCATGTACCCTTGATATGAAGTCATGAGAATGGCACTTTACTTGTGTGGTCTTCCTTGCAAAAACCCATTACCCCCTCTCTAATCATGAAAAAACATTAGACAACTCCAAATAGAGGGACGTTTTACAAAATACCTGACCAGTAGTGCCTCAAAACTGTCACGATCACTAAAAACAAGAAAAGTCAGAGAAAGTGTCACAGTCAAGAGGAGCTTAAGGAGACAGAATAAGTAAATGTAATGTGGTGTCCTACATAGAATCCTGGAAGAGAAAAAATGACACAAGATACAAACTAAGGAAATCTGAGTAAAGTATGGTCTTTCGCTAATAATAATACATCAAGATTGGTTCATTAATTGTGACAAACTTATCGTGCTACTGTAAGATATTAAGGGAAATTTCATGTTAAGGTATATGGGAACTCTGTACTATGTTTCCAACTTTTCTGAAAATTGAAAGCTATGCTAAAATAAACTGTTTTCAAAGAAAGAAAGAAAAAGGAAGGGAGGGAGGGAGGAAGGAAGGAAGGAGGGAAAGGAGGAAGAAAGAAAGAAAGGGAGCCCTTATCTGAAGTCGCAGGCCTGGTCTTAAGATATTTCTGCCGGATCACTCTGCAGTAGAAAGAAGATAACCATTTCTTTCTCTATCTTTCCAGCTCCCTGAGCAACTTCATCATTCCTGTAAATGACCCTCCAAATTCATCCTAGTCTCATCCTAGTCTCTCTCTGCTGAACTTCAGAGATCTACCCCCCTACTTCCCACTGGCCACCCACACATTGCCCTATCAGACAGGAAATGCCTGCTGGAAATACCCCCAGCCTCCTGTTCTCCTACTTCTACTCACTGAACCCAACCTTTGCCACCACGGTGAATTCCTATTCCTTGTCACTTCCTGTCATCCCAACTGATCAACTCTCTTCCTTACACTGCACCTCTCAAGAACTTGCTTGGGCCCCAAGACCCATGATTATCTGCATACACCCTAAATGCTCTTATGCCCTATGCATTCAGCAACCACTGCTTCCCCAAGCCCCCCAGTCAGCTGATCTTCCAGTCCTATTCCCAGAATGCTCAGGGCTGTCAGCAAAAAAATCAAAGTACTCAGTTGACTGTCTCCAGAATAACAATATCCCATCCCTGCTGGATTCTTATGGAGTCCACTGATCCCTTTTCTTTACCCTAAATGCCCTTGTACCAAGTGCTCTCAACAGCTTTCCTGGACCTTTTCCACCTGGTTTGAATCCCTAGCTTACACCCTCCCTCCTTCATTTCTTCAAATAGATGTGCCTCCTGCCTGAGAAGATTGTGGCCACACACCTCTAAACACTTCAGCCTCCTTTCCCTCCCCTGGCAGAAACGCCCCTCCTTACTTTCACCCTTCCTGCCTCCCTACCCTCACCCTGACAGCACATTCCCCTCTTTGCACTGTCTTCTCATCTTTCCCCAGAGAAAAACGGTCAGAGGTCTTTACACCCCACCCCCAATCATTGTCTAAAATTCCTCTCATTTCCCCAGGGGACTTGTCTCCTTAATTCTCTTTCTCTCTCTTTCTCTCATGACTTCAGTGTCTTCCATTGTTCCACTCTCCACTTCTCTCTGGCTTTCAAATATTTCCCCATCCTACAAACAAGCTTTCTTAACTGTACTTCTGATTGCCAGACAATGACACTGCATTCATTAATCACTTGTAAATGATTCTGTTTGATAGGCATTTTTTTTCCAAAATGTTAGGAGAGGCAAAGAAAAAAAATGATAATAAATTGCATCACCAGCAGTGAAAACATGGGCACAACTATCTAGGTCATGTTCTATGGGTCTCTAATTCATCTGCCATTTCTCTGTTTCCAGAGCTTCCAGATAGGGATTCTGTTACAGAGCTAACATTATCTTGTCTTTTATTGTACCAGGTTGTTGACTTGCCTAAAATTTTCTTGAGGGAAGAGTTCACATTTTATTTATCTCTGACATAGTGTTTTGTGAATAATAGGTATTAATCGTTACTGAAAGAAAAAGTGGTGAACTGGCTTTTTTCCAGGCTCACTATTAATGTTAGCTTTCTAAAAATAATTTTTAATATTCTATTCCTAAAAGGATTTGAAGTTGCTATTTTCCTCTTTAAACACAAAAAAGTAAAAATGAGGAACCCAGCCCGAGGGCCTAGATGATATGGAAAATCACGTCTGCAATTCATTTGATATAGATTCTGCCTGCTGCCAAGAGGTCCTTGAGAGCAGGGTCCCATTTTGATGTGTGTTTTGTACAGTGCCTAGGTCAATGGGAATTCATGGTGAATAAATATAGGGTGAAAGCAATGTGACTGATGGATACAGTGAAGAACGAGAGTCCTAGTATCTATTTTCAGCTCTAGAATTACATAGATAGCCTTTGGCCTCTAACATGAGGATTTGAAAGTTAAATTCTTCAGCCTTGGTATCAGAAATAATACCTGCACACCTAGACAGATTCAAAAAGGTTTTGCTTAATAAAATGGTCACAAAAAAAAAAAGTATTTCTCTTTACCGAGCAGAATAAATCAATAGCACAGCATTCCAGAGAGGTCTGCATTAATATGACAAAAACACATTCTATCCATTCTCCTAGGTTCTTTCCTTCCAAATAATTATATTTGTATTCCTCCTTAATTAGAGCTACTGGGTTTTCATAGTTGCTTAATTAAATTGGGGGAATTTCAATTCTGTGATGCCTTTAGGAAAGTGATTCCAATTATGGGGCCAATCTGTCAGCAAAGGTGAAGAGGCCAAAACATTTTAACAGCAAAGTTACAGAGAACAAAGGATGAATATAAGTAGGAGGCATACTTAATAATTAGCCTTGCTATCAGTTGAGTTTTGTAGAAATTGCTCATAGACTTTGACTTAAAAACCTTGGCTGCAAGGCATGGGCTTGTAATTCAGCCTCTAAGCTCAGATGGCCCAAGTAGCTATTTGTTCTCTTTTAGGGACAATACCATACTGATGGGTCAGCGTCGCCTCTGTTGTGACAGGTCACACATTCAGCACCAGGAGAATCAAGGTCAGCTATGGCGAGAGGGAGCCCATGCTGTGGAGCTCCTGCATATTCTCCATCTGTGCCACCCTACCCTGTCATTGACCTATTGTGCAATTCTAGGTGGTTGAGGACAGAAACGACTGGTATTACCTGGATGAGTCATCTACTCACCTGGCTTTTCAATGCTTCTTCTGTGATATATGCTCTCCGTATTAGTTATTGACTGTTGAATAACAAATTAGCTCCAAACTTAGCAATTTAAAACAATACATGTAGCAACTATACTCCAATAAAAATTAATTTAAAGAAAATCCACCATTAAAAAAATGAAATAAAAAATAAAATTGCATCAAAAACAAGAACATACTTGGGAATAAACCTGACTAACAAGGTAAAAACAAACAAACAAAAAAACATGTTTATTATTTCAGCTTTTGTGGGTTAGGTATCCAGACACTGATTTTATGGGTTCTCTGCTACAAGTATCTCACAAAGCTGCAACAAGGTTTCTGCAGGGGCTAGAATCCATCTTATCTGAAGTCTCAACTGGGGAAGGATCTGCTTCTGAACTCAAGGGGTTGTTGGCAGGGCTCAATTCTTTGCAAGCTGTTACACTGAGGGCCTCAGTTCCCTGCTGGCTGTTGGTTAGAGACTGCCTTCATGGGTCTCCTGACTATGGTGGTTTGTTTCACCAAAGTCAGCAAGAGAGATGATAGAGAGACAGAGAGAGGTGGGGTAAGAGAAACTGCCAGCAAGATGGGAGTAACTATCTTATGTAACAAAATCTAGAAGTGACGTTGCATCTTCTTTGCTACAATATGTTGGCTAGTTATAGTAGCTAGGTCACCCCACAATAAAGAGGAGGGGATTACTCAGGGCATGGATAACAACAGACAAAGATCATTGGGACCATCTTAACATATGCCTGCCACAGTCTCTGATGGGTATTATATGAGACACAGAGGTCCACACATCTTATGCCCACTCCTCTAGGTCCATCCACTTCCTTCTTTCCCAGGCCTGCTTGACTTTTATCTTCCAAAATTGCTCCTTCCAGGCTTCAGATCAACCAGCTGAGCTGTTTGCCACTTCCCAGGAGTATGTATATCATTATCCTTACCTCTGACCACCCTCCACAGAAAGTCAATGACCAGTTACCTCTTCAGATCTCTGACTACTAGAAAAATTTCCCTTCACCTTGTCTTTCATCTCTGCATTGGGGCAGAACACTCTCTTTTTAGCTCTTACTAACATATTAAGCTAACTTATTCATGAACCAGGCCCAAGTTTTGTTTTGGGATTTTGATTTTTGTTTGTATGTTTGTTTTAGTTTTAAAAGTACATTTACTGCTTACTCCTGATTACAAATAAATTTAGCACCATTGGATCTACTAGGTCTCATGGTCCAAAAGACAGAATTGCTCTTACCTTGTTGTAAAGCCATCTCTTGCTCTGGGTCTGACTCAAAACTGATAGCCTTCTAAGAGTCACTTTATAAATAAGTTGGAACAATATTTTCAAGTATGGTATATGCTGTTTCTAAAATCAAAAAAATGCTCTAAACTTCTGTAATTTATCCCTAATGGTTAAATGTGCAGGACCAATAACTTTATCTTGAAAAGAAATGTCCTGACTTGCCCTAGACTACTTTACCAATGCACAAACCCCTGAAACGTTGTAAGTTTTATCTTCCACGCTCTGGTGCCTTACAGAGGGATTTGTACTGCTTGCCACTTCCTACTCATCAAGTCACATTAACTTGATGTCATCAATATAGAAGAGCAGCAGGATATTGGATTGGGAGGAACAGGAATGGTGAGTGCCAAAAAGATGTAGTTAGAGCATCAGAGATAGTCTAGTCCTAAGCTACTTTAACTGGGGAGAAGAGAAATATAAAAATCAAATAACAATAGAAGATTTTATGCAGTATTTATCAACTTTATGGTAGGGGCAAAAAAATGGTGTAAGAGTTTAGAGAGCGGTAAAAGCATTGTAAGCAAGATGGTTTTTATAAGTCAACACCTAGACCCATTGCACATGGGCTAAAGCACAAATTAGTGTGTTTATTTTTCATGTATACTCTGTATACTGTCCAAAATGTGTCCATATCAGTTGGAGGACTTGTTACCACACAGCCATTTAGGAATCCAAGCACATAGAAACTTTGTCATCTTGCATGTGTGCTTTCCTGTTTCCTAGGTCACCTAGGACTTTGATATGCCATTAGTGGAAAAGGAAGGGTTTCATGTGTGCATTAACAGTTTCGTTAACTTGGAAGCAGCACACATCCCTTTCTCCCATGTTCTATTGGCAGGAACTCAGTCTCATAGCTATACCCAATTACAATCGAGATTGAGAAATGGAGTCTAGCCACAGAACAGATTATATAATTAACAGGGCCGTATTCAAAATGAAAAATGGGGATCCTTTTTGAAAAAGCAGGGAAAAAGTGCTGTTAAAGATACCAAAATGTAAAGCTTTTACTTTTCTTCTGTGGTCTCTCTCTCTCTCAATTTGTCATAGTGTTTTTTAATTTGATATTGAGTGTCTTTCTAAGGAAAGAATAAAAATTTTAGATTATTAGCATGAATTTTGCCATTCATCTTTGTATTGCACAATGCCAGCTTTATATGCAAGTATGAGTATTTAATCCATATGTGGAATCACTGAAATTCACAATTTGTTTTTGGTAGCTTGCACACATGTGCACATATGCATATTTTGTTCTTACCAGAACAGTGGAAACAGTGCACAAAATGAATTCAGCTCTTTTTATTTCACTTCTTGGCACATTCTGCCAACACTCTCTACCTTCAGCTTTCTGATGAGTAAGGAAGAACTGCAAGGAAAAGGAACTATGGGTTACCCCATCTTTCCCTTTTTCTCTATATGTCATCTTTTTCAGAGTAAGTGGTTGGCTAACATAAGGAAGTAAGAAAGGATATGATAGTGTTTCTTTGTTGTTTGTGTTTCTTAGACCATCGTTGGCTTCTGTTTTCAAAGCAACCTCAGGTTCAAAGGGTCTCTCAAGGTGGTCAGTGACTTCTTTATTCATACATGTAACATATTGGCCTTGCACTCACCTTGAGTCTCACTGCACTTCCACACATGGTTTAAAAAGTTTCCACACTTTTTAAACTCCAACACCAGAATTCTGTGCTCATGAGACATTGCAAAAACCGTATGCAAATGGGACAGCAGAGAAGAGGAGACATGCATATTATGTGTAGTTCCCCTTCTTGTACACATGCTCTATTTTCCCATTGGACTTGACTTACAAAACACAAGATCAAAAATAAAATTATTAAGAATTTTTAAGACAGTGACAGCAGAGGGTTAACTGAGCACAGGGCCCTCTGAGCACGGTGTCTGATGCAACTTCACAGGCTGCACACTCATGAAGCCAGCTCTGTCTAAGTGTGTACCCAGAAAGAAATAAAGAAGAATTTGGTTTCATGAAAGGAAAGTTTTGTGAAAGAGTTAATGCTTAAGAATATCTAGGTGTGAAAACAGTATGGTTTCTGTAGTTTAACTACTTACCATTTTGTGTTTGTTATATACCAATATATATGCCTAACATATTCCAGGTAGCAGACCTTTGTAGGAATTATCTCTAACTACACAATTATTCTGAAAGGGATATTAGTATCATTCCCAACTTGCAGTTGAGAAATTAAGGCTCATAGAGATTAAATGCTTCCCCAGGGCCACTAAAGTAATGTCTATTTCACTCCAAAACTCGTATTCTTTATGCTGATATAGAATGCTGATATAGAATCTATATGCTCCGTATAGATTACCAGTAACCAAATTAAATCATTTTTTAAAAAATACCTTTTTTACTATCTACAACATATCTTTTTCCTAATCTGTATGCACCTGGCCCAAGACAACCTCAGTAAAGCTTGTGGAAGGAACCTTTGGGATAATCAAACCCAGCTCCACTCATGAAACATGACTACTTTCTATAACGTCACTAAGTGGATATCTGTCCACTGTTCGACTGTTCCAAGTGTCATTTGTTCCATTTGCAGTAAGTCCTCAGCAAAGCAAATCTGAATCAAATCAAGTGCAATAAAAATATTAGGCTGCACAAAGCACAAAGAACTGTTGCATGATAAAATTAGACTAAATAAATATATTTAGGAAATATTTAGGCAATATTATTGTTTGTGGGCATGAAACATTTGTCTTCCATTCATTATCACGTGTATACAATCTAATAATTTCCCAATGAGAAATTATCCTGACTAGCAGACACCTGGGGGACAGGTGAATGAGTCTGCAAAGACTTCAGTCTCTGGTATGTCCTGTCTTGCATTTTGATGAGCTGGTGGGAGACAGTGTGAGCAATGGGAACGGAGTGTGGAGTTTAAAAACATCTGGATTCAGATCTCAGTTACACAACTGGTTCCAGGTCTCACCAGCTATACGAAGTTAAAGTAGAAACTTAAGCTCTCTGAGTGTCTGTTTGCCTAGTCTGCAAACTGAGAATAATGATAACTACTTCGCAGAATTAAGAGAATCAGAGGAATCAGATAAGCTGATATAGGTAAATTTCTTCATCAATAACAAGGTGCTATGCAAATAGAGATATCATTATGCCCTCCAGTACTTAAAGGACATGAGTGAATGTAAAATAAATTAGAGATGAGAGAGAAACTGACTAAAAGCAGAGCAAGGTATAAGAGGAATGAAGAAAAAGGTGAATGAGAAAGGGAAAAAAACAAACACTGGGAGAGGAGAAAGACTGTTCTGCCCTCTGCATTTATTCAGAATAACTTCTTTATATCCAACATTGTGCGACATGTTATCAGAAATTTTTAAAAGTAATAATAAAGCAGTAGAAAATATGATCCCGACTTGAACAAGTGCTTCCTATTACAGTGCAGAAGCAGAAGACCAGGCCTTATCATTTACTTGACTTGTTCTGTGATTTTGGTTGAAGATATGGCCAATTTGAGCCTCATTTCATCTGTAAAATGGGAATGATAAATCTCTCTCTTCCCAGATTGTTGATGAGAACTGACTGAGAAAGCATATGTGAAAATATACTGTGAGCGTGTGAGCTATTGGTGTGGTTCTGTTCATCAGCACAGATGACAGGATAGGATCACAATTATTGATACACTTGGAACTCATCATTTCTGTTTGACAAATATGGCCATAAACTGGAAACAGGACAGTCAAACATAATTAAAGGCTAAATGACTGCTCTGTAATGAAAAACAAGTTTTTCTTTTTAAACTCCAACAGCCTCAAGTGTTGCAGTACGCCTTAAGGAGACTGACATAGGAGTACAATTCAGGGAGAGAAAGAGTGACTTCAATGGCAGCTTTACCTCTCCTTACATTCCCTTTGGATCTAATTCTTGGATCTCAGTTTCCCCCCATGAACGGGTGATAATTGCAAATTCACAGTATGTGGACTTGGGTTGGTTGGTTTATTTGTTTGTCATGTTTGTGTGTTTGCTGCATAGCAAGCTCCCTTTTTCTGGAAAGAGCACCATATTTCCTTTGATAAGATGGGCTCTTGAACTCCATTCAGTTTTGGTGGTCCTAAATAAAGATATTATTTCTTTCTTGAAGGGAAGAATAGGGGTTAATGATTCAAGCTTGGCCAATATGACCTTGAGCTTAAGACAAAGGACTTGAAAAGATGACTGGAGCTGACTGGTCCACAGTGTTATCTGATGAGACTGATGTTAACTCTTGCTACTTGATTTCCCAAGAGCTCTCTTGTTTCCAAACCCTTCCCATGGTGGCTCCTCAAATGTTCCTTTGGTTCTGTGAATCAACTCAGACACTTTCATTAAGCAACCTCTTTGTTTAAATTAGCCAAAATGGGTTACTGTTGCCAGAAACCAAAACCTAACAAACACCCCCAAAACAACCAAAAACAGAAAATACAGTGATACCACAACCTTGCAGTGCTGAGAGGGAATAATTTCAGTCAACTCTAAGACTTGTGGGAACAAGTGCTGTTCAGATGTACTTTTCCACTGTGTAGTTAACACAGGACAAAATGTGTAAGTGAATCCACCCATCCTTACAAGGCACAAACCCTAGCTGTTAGTCAGTCTCACGTAAGAAAGAGGAAATTTTGGTGGCATTTAGACCAGCCACAGATAGAAATTTTGATGTAGTCCAATTTATTTTTTGTTGTTTTATTGCCAGTGCTTTTGAGGTCATATCCAAGGAATCACTGCCAAGTCCAACGTAATGAAGTTTTGCCCCTGTTCCTTTCTAAGAGTTTTGTAGTTTTAGGTCTTACATTTAGGTCTTTGATTCATTTTGAGTTAATTTTTGTATGTGACATAAGGTCACAAATAGAAATTTAAACATTATTATTACTCAAGAAATCCTGGCATCACTGAGTGGAATTTTAACAAAGGTAGGTTACTGAGTCAGGATCCCTGAGTAGGAGGGAATATTGGCAATTCAGGTAGTGCTTCAGGCCCAGAGTAAGGAAAACTGTGGGTTTGAAAAAGTGTGGTTTCGGTACCTTCCCTCATCCTTTAAAACAGCCCTCTCTGCCCTTCCAGCACTCAAGGCCTATCCTCCCCCATATCTTTCAAGATCTTACTCTCTTCAGAATTCATCCAAACCATCACCAGAGTATGTACTGGGAAGAGAGCTGGCCTTTGTGGACCACATGCTGTGTGCCAGAAACTTTCCTGTATTATCTCATTTCATGGCACCTGAAAAAATTGGCTCATATCTGCTCAAGAAAAGACTCTATCCGTATTCATATGAGGAATTCAAAGACTCAAAACTTTTCAGATCCATTTATTCCTTCATTCATTTTTTCATTTATTCTTTTTTTAAAAATTTTATTGGAGTATAGTTGATTTACAATGTTTTGTTAGTTTCAGGTGTACAGCAAAGTGATTCCATTATGCTTATACATATATTCATTCTTTTTCAGATTCTCTTCCCATATAGGTTATTACAGAATATTGAATAGAGTTCCCTGTGCTATACAGTTGGCCCTTGTTGGTTATTTTATATATAGTAGTCAACACTATATAGTAGTGTGTGTGTTAACGCCATTTGCAGCAACATGGATGGACTTTTAGAGATTATCATACTAAGTGAAGTAAGTCAGACAGAGAAACACAAATATCATGTGATATCACTTATATGTGGAATTTAATTTTTAAAAATGATATAAATGAACTTATTTACAAAACAGATTTAGAAAACAAACTTACGGTTAGCAAAGGGGAAACATGGAAGGGAGGGATAAATTAGGAGCTTGGGATTAACATACACACACAGTTCATTTATTCTTATTTTTTCACAAATAACTACTGATTAAAAATAAAAGTAAATGCATAAATAAATAACTCTTGAGCACCAACTATGCAGACCACACCATGCTTAGATCTAGAAACACAGCTATTAACAAGCCCACAAAGAGCTGAATCTCTACTGTGAAGGTAAAGATAATGCAAGGGAGTCATTAAATGATTCCAAAGAATCATTGAAAATGGTGGGTTCCCAACTTGATATTTGGGAGCAAGCAGATCTTTGGCCAGGAAATCTTGGCCTCAAACCTCACAGGATCCAATTCATGAGGTCAGTCCACCTTCTGCTGAGATCATTTATAACAGACATAATCAGATTTGAAACCATAGTGTTTGGAATTTTGATCAGATTAAAGACTAGATGGTATAAGAATTAGCAGGAGTGACACCACATTGTCTCCTGTGGCATCTAGTGACAATTCAGGAGTATCTCATTCTCACTCATCAAAAGATGACTGCCCATTAAAACCCAATACAAAAATATGGAAGTCCATTTCTTTGTTAACTCCAAACAGCTACAGTTGCTACTTGCATAGATGGCTAATAAATTGTCAATTTTCTACAACTATGCTACCCTTACTATCCAGACAGACACTTTTCAGTTGCAATCTCAGGCATTATAAGAACATGTCCTTATCCCCCTATTTTAAAGCAGATGTAAATTTACAAAGTAGGTTGCATAAGGTTTCATGAATAATTTTGTCTGAGATAGAGGATGAAAATTGCCCTTCATAGAGGTTTTAATTTTTTTTTAATTGGGATTTGTGTTTGTTCTTGTTCCTCTGCTTTTTGTTTTTTGGGGTTTTTGTTTGTTTTTTGATTTGTGTGTGTGTGTGTGTGTGTGAGATGGGGTTTTGATTTTGGTTTTGGTTTTGATTTGCTGAGGGTCAGGGTTTTTTCTCAGAAATCTCACAGTCCAACTCCAGGAGTTGGTGTCCTTCAGGATTTCTCAACTGTCAACTTAGAAAGGACAAAAAATTAAAACTGAAGCAGATGACTCATTTGCATCAGAAAATGAGCTACACACTAAGCCTAACTGCTCTGTAACTCCACTGAGAAGGGGAAGGTAAAAGGCCTGTGATGAAAGGTTTCTCAGAGACAAAGAAAAGGTATCTAAAGTGGATCAACAGGACAAACGCACCCAGACCTCGTGTTTTCTGACACGAACAGACACTTTAGCAGCACAATAGTTTGTATTCACAAGATGTCTGGCTATTGAAAGCTTTCTTTAGACTTTTTGAAATATTTCTCTAATGAGAAATTAAAGCTAAAAGAGTGATAGTATCAGAGAGACTTTTTTCCCCTACTTTCTTTTGACTGAGAAACAAAATCCCTGAATACTCTTTTGTGACTGGACTTATTGACCATCTCTGGAGGCTTGGAGGAATGACTCTATGTGGCTATTTAGAAGACTCAATTCAGGTGGGAAAGGTTGGGACCTGTCAGCTAACCCATCCTCCCATGGGGAGAGTTAGAAAGGAAGAAGAGAGTGAGCAACGATACGCAGCACTTAGGAAGTGCTATTCACCTGGGTTCAGAGGTCGTTTTACCTTGACAATATCCTAGTTTCATTTCTTGAGCAACTGCATTCTGCTAGGCACCTGATGAAGCATTGACCCAACCGAGATTTCAGCTCCTAAATTATAGAAAGGAGACAGAAAGCAAAGGCAGATAAGATGAGACATGTAAATTCAATCCACCTAATCATGTAGGAATCCTGGGTAAGCATGGAGAGCCGGGCTTTTCTCTGCTTCCTGAAGAAGCAAGAAGCATCAGTGACCCAGTGTGGAAATACAGTGATTCAAAATTCAAATTACATTTCTTCCAACTAGGTAAGCTGGCTCCCATGCAGCAGCCTGATTGGTGGAAATCTACCACATTAAAACTCCAATTCATGGATGTTCTCAGAATACATTCTTGTCTCTGAATCAGTGGTATGATCTAGTGTCTGGGGCCTACTTTGTGACCAGCAGAGATCCTGACGGACTCATTAGTCATTGTATCCCCAGGCTTGGCACTGTGCCTGAAACATAGTAGACTCTGAATAAATACATGATGAATGAAGGAAAGAAAAAAGAAAAATAAAAAAAAATTAAACCCAAAATTATTATCAACATGTGCTGTGTGTCACTTATTTCTACTTAATTAAGATTCTGGTTGTTTCTTTCTGTTCTGACTTTCCATTTTGTCTAATCTGATAGACTGGAAGTTCTGATGTTAGGAGTTTTTACTCTATTTGGATTTTTAGATTAACGCTCAGGGCAGACATCATGAGTGTGTGATTTTTATCCTTCCTGCTGTTAGTCTCTAACAAAACGTGGGCCTTCTCTTTATTCCTCTATCCACATTATCTTCTCTGCCCCAAGGATGTGGACAGACCCATGCTCCCAGGAGGAAAGATCTTCTATAGGAGCATAGCAATCAGCCTCTATTGGGCAAACACCTCAATGGGCCAAACTAGTATCAGAACACAAGGGATGCTCTAGTCACCTCTTCTTGCCCTGTTTCTGCACCCTGGGGACTCTCTCACTCTTAGAACCCAAGGGAAGTAAGGCAAGGACCAGAGCCTGCTTCCCCTCTTTCTCATTCCATGTCCCCTACCCTTCTCCCTGCTCCACCTTTTCATGCTGTCTTTACTTTTTTCTCGTTCTTCCTCCTGGCCAGATGAGTGTATCTGTCTTCCTGTCCTCAGACGCTCCTCTCCTCCCAGGAGGTGAGGAAGCACATGCTGGTGCAACTCCCTTTCCAGAGCTCTGTTGCTGACAGCCCCTAATTTGCTCAGCCCATTATAGAAAGGTCCAGGCTACCTGTGATGGAAGGATGGACTATCTAATACATGGGTTCATGGTCAACCAGTACAGGAGAGTGACGAATAGCATGGACCATGGTATCAGACTGCCTGAGTCTGAATCCCAGGTCTTTATATATTAGCAGGAAGACTTTGACCACATTACTTCTCTCTGTTAGTTTCACCATCTGTAAAATGGAAATAACTATAATACCTATCCCAGAGCATTGTTGTGATTATTAAAAGAGCATAGATAGATAGATGATTGGTAGTTAGAGATAGATGATAGATAGATGGATAGATAGATAGATAGATAATTTTAAAAATAATAAAAAAAAAAAGAACAATCCTTAACATGTGGAAGCTGGCCAGACACTCACAGCCAGGCCATATTATTCTCCTGTTGGAGATAAAAAATCTCACAGAATACCAACCTCAGACAAAGTTACTCTGAGACAATGATAAAGTAAGACAAAGCAAAGCCACTTCATAATTTTGTCTAAGAACAGACAAAAACAAGGTCACTGTGCTGCCTATAAAATGCTAAACACCACCCCCCTTGGCTAGAATGAGAACTGCTACTTCTTTACAGCTTAATTCTGGCTCTAATCTCCCCTCCCTGTAGATAAGATTTAATGAGATACTCCATCATAAAATTGTCCCTGCTTTTTGACAGCATCCAGTTTAAAAGAAATTCCTGCTTCCTTAGACCTTCCCCGCAAATCCCTCAATTAGATCCTAAATCCTTTATTAAGTACTTTCTAACACCCTATTATTGAGGCACCCCACAGTTCCCTTCTCCTGTTCTTATGTGTTCTCCCTCTAGGTAACTAGTAATAAACTCAATTTGTTCAACTTCTGTGTTCACATGGTTTTTCGCTGAAGGGCACTGATGATAGCGAGATTAGAGGGAGATGAGAGAAAGAGAGAACGAGAGAGAGAAGAATAGTGCCTACTGGCACATAGTAAGCATCTGAAAAGTCTTTCCTTGGGAGCATTAAGCACAGGACAGGGAAATCATGTGAGACATAAGAACTGAGAAGGAGACCCAGAAGGTCAGGCCTATCAGTCAAATAATAAGAATAAAGTATATGTCTAGGACAGAAAGTCAGTCCGGAGATAATGAGATAACTGGTGCCAAAGAGCTCATAGGGATTTGAGGTCAGGAAACAAGGCGTATTAAAATTGTTAACACAATGCCTGGCACATAGGAAACAGGCAAAAATGTAGCTATTTTTTTCATCATCTTCATCAGATGCTCAGGAAGCCACCTGCCAATAAGATGATGTCTGCTCTATTTATACAGTGCGAGACCATGACGAACAAGAACACTCCTCCTACTCTGAAAGAGCACACGACAAAGTACTCAGAGGCTCTGCTTTCCAAAAGCTCTTGGCATTCTTGTCTGTAACAGGAATGCACAAATATGTTTTTGCACAGCCATCATAGCACCATCATTTGGCACTCGGTGCTACGGCCCCGCGACAGCCATTTGCAGTGTAAATTCGACTCACATCCCAGCAATTTTGCCATCACTCTTACTGTGAAGTCACCTTGCAGGTTTCCTCTATGACGCTGTGATTATTTTTCAACTTTATTGCTAAGCTGATTTGTTTTCCATTTGCTTATTGATGAATTTTGCTGTTAACCAGAAATATGCGTTCAGTAGCTAGTAGCAAGCCCCGGGAACATTTACAGGACAAACCTTACAAGCTGGCAGGAAGAACAGGGAAAACTAACATGGATCCAGCTCTCATGGTTCATTCTGCAACCTGTGTTCCAGGAATTTATCAATTTATCCCACTGATAAGAATAGCATGCTCACAACAAAGTCATGGAGAGCGAAAAACCGCATATCTGTGTCCATTATTTATTCATGCCCAAGTCACATGGATGAAAAACACTAACCGTTAAGACCAGAACAGCCATCTTTTATGACAATTGTGCCGTTGCTTTCTTTATGTTCCCCCCCCCCGTGCTGTGCTACATGCAGCAAACAAAGGGGAGTTTTCTAATTAGTTCTTAGTGATTCCTCCTCCAGAGCATAGGTGTGGGCATCACAGCATGTAGTGTAAGACTTCTGACGTCCACCTTGTTGGAACCAAATATGTGCACAGTGCAACTCAGTCCAAACAAGTTGCCAGGTTTTTAAAGTTTATGTATCATTCTAATGTGACATAACCATATTGAAGAAATATTTAAAATAGAAAAATATTAAAATTTCTATTGTTTCACATCTCTCCAAAAAATACTCACTGTCTTTTTTTAATGCCCAGGGTTTATTTTACACATATACACAAACAAACACATGTATATGTATGTGTTTATGTATGTGCTGTTGTCTGCATGTTGTTACCGAATGCAAGTTCGTGTGCCTGATGCGCAGTGAGGCCAAATACTGAAACATCAGAGTTTGGAGCAGAGAAAGGTTTACTGCAGCACCATGCAAGGAGATGGGTAGCACGTGCCCCCCGAAATCCCACACTCCCCAAAGGAGTGCAAAAGCACTTTTAAAGGCAAGGTGACAGAGGGGTGTGGTTGGTTGTTTCGAACTTCTTGGCGTCAGAATCCTTTGTTCTTGCAACTGTTCACATAGGTCAGGTCACGATGTTCCTGTAAACCTTCAATAAGACAAATGTTATTGTCTGTTCTGCAACTTTTATCTCTATATGAATGCAAAAGTGTTATACCCTTAAAAGTCAGAGCCTTGCGAATGGGTTATCCTGTATATTTTAGGCTATAGGCAACATTCTTAAGTCAAAGCAAAAGCAATAGAGTACAAAGATTAAAGTGAAAGAAATGGATCTAATATGGAGTCAGATTTTTTCTTCCCTATTACATTTTTATACATACAATTTTAAGAAAAAATATTTCTCCATCTAGCATATTCTGGTCATATCTTCCAAGTGTTTGACTGGAGACATGGGGAATACCCTTATTCTACCCACATTTTTAAAAAAATTTTGCTCTTTCTTCCTATGTTTATTCTTCTTATTGTATAAATAATGTAATAGACTTTTACTATGCCCCTTTAATATTACATTATGTCCCCCAAACACATCATTTTATTTTTTAAAAAGTACATATCATTCTCACATCACTTATATATACTCTTTCTCAAAACGCATTATTTAACAACATTGGGGGAAAATCATTCACGTAATTTTCTACACAGTAGTGGCAATTTCAATACTGAAATTTTGCACTTCTGTGTGCCACTGTTTAAAGGCAGCAAGTGTTGACTAACTCTCTGCCTGGGTAGGCCCTCCCAAGAGCCCAGAGCTCCTGTGACAAACACATGGAGAATCACTTGCATCAGTAAGATAGAGATCGCAGTGGGAGATAACACACAAAGAACAGGGGAGAGTGCAAGGAAAATAGTATAACCGAAGAATAATTTCTCAAAAAGAAATCCATCCACCCAAAGGAGCACTGTAGATTGTTACACAGGTTCCCATGGCTGGAAAGGATTAGAAAAGTTTCTGTATAATGAGGGAGCAATTAGATTGCGTTTAAAGCAACCTTGTTATTTATGATGGAGCAAGGTCAACGTGATTAAGTCTCTTCCATTATTTATAAGTTTGTATGTAATTACTATAAATTCTAGATGTTTCGTATGTTATAATAGAACTCACGGTAATGTTATTTTAGGTTCTCTTGATGCGTGCATCTGTTTCCCCCCAAATTTCAGTCATTAAACCAAAAATGCACACAGTATGCTCTGATATTAATCAAGAGAAAAAGCAAAATAATTTTTGACACACTGAAATTTTTTTTAAAAGAGCATAGGATCATGAAAAGCCTAGTCATTTTCTTTCCCAAGCCCTGCATAAGGAAAACAATTTTTAAAAGCAGTTTATATCACACTCTTGGCTTGAATCTTTTTTTGAAATGTCTCTTTTGGTGGCCACTTATAATTAAACACACAACTCCTATGATTAATGTCAATGTTTGTGGTTAAATGAGTCAATTGTTAAATCAGCTATAGCTCTGAAATGTAGGAATGAACAATGAGGGAGTGCTCTCCTCTAAATTTGCATTACTAACATTTGCACTTTGATGGGGGAGTTAGCTTATAGCATCTGTTTCAGACACATGAAAATTCAATTAAACTATCAGCTATCAGAATTACCATGAAGCAAATATCAACATAGGAAACCATGACCTAATTATATTATGAATTTTAAACCACAGATAAAAGCTACATTCCAAGTTAATCACATTGACTGACTCATTTTCCAGAAAGCTAACAAATATTTTAAAAATCAGATAGTTTCTGGAAATATAAGCAAAGGAGAATCTTCTCTTATTTATTACTTGTTTTTGTCAGATCCTTCTAAAATACAATTTAATGATAACACAAAATATAAGTTTTAATAAAAGAAGGTAAGACTTAGAATGAGACAGAAGGTTACTTTGGAAGATAAGGCAGAAGTTTCTACAATTCTGTACTAAGAAATAAGCAGGAAGTTGAATCAAAAATTTCATAGCCTTGGAACCCTATTCCCACTTGCTCTCTGATGACCAAGGAGAGGAGATGTGCTATGTGAGTGGAAGGACAGAGCCAGGTCAGAGAAACAGTAGGTTCTGCCATGAGGGACTCTACCCAGGCAGAGTTAAAGGTAGACAGCCTGTGGGAAGACACACTGCCATATGGGGAGCTTCTCCCATTGGAACTGAGCAAAGGTGAAACTGAGCAGGAGCCTGTGTGGCTCCTGGGCACAAAGCCTTTCTATGTCCCCTATTTCTTGATTATAAGAAATAGGCTTCATTCAGCCTCCCTGACCTTCCCTGAGTTCCAATGGGGAGGTTCAAACAGTTGCTAATCAGGGAAGGGAGGGGATACAGAGACAAGGGAAGAATGGTCAAGAAACAGTAGTGCAGCCTTGGGGCAGGGTCCTGGTTCCCCCTCAAGGGACACACACAATAATATCTTTGAGCTGTTTTGCAGATACTGAAACCCCCACCAGGTGGGAGAAGTTAACTGTATGCCGCCCACAGGCACATAGACCCCAGACCAGTTGAAACCAGAAGGTTGAAGATGCTGATGCCCACTTACCCCACAACCAACCAATCCAAAGAACGTCCATGAGCTGATCACACCCTCTTTGAACCATTACTATAAAACTTTCCACTACCCCCTCCAGGTCAGGACACACAGTTTTGAGGGTATTAGCCCGCTGTGGCCCCCTTTGCCTGGCAAAGCAATAAAGCTATTCTTTTCTACTTCACCCAAAACTCTGTCTCTGAGATTTAATTTGGTGTCAGGGTACAGAGGCTGGATTCAGCTTCAAAGAATGTTAAAAAGAGGTCATCTGTCACTCTTCCTATTTAAATTAAACATGCAGTCATGGTCACAGAGGCAGGGAGCAACCCCGGGAGGTGGAAGCGTACTGTCAAGATAGAACACCAGAAGCAGGCTGCATCTTACAGAATATGCCAAGAAGAATCTCACCTCCCAAGTCTCAGGCGTAGTGTCCTCTCATCCTGCCTGACCCATAGAACTTACGGATTCTATCTTCTTTACTGATTGACGCTCAAAATCGATTAGCCTCTTATTAAACAAATGACCAAAACAGTTAACTGAGGACAAAATGTTTCATGAAGTGACAAGTCTTAACCAGACATGAGTCTCGTTCAGTATTAATCCAGGAATAAGATGACAAGTCTCACTGCTGTACACATTCATCCTACACACCCAGTATTCCAGCCACACTGCACATGTTACCTTTACTCCAACGAATATGTTCACTGCCACCTCCAAGCCTCTGTTCTGTTCATACTGACTGCTGGTCACTGCCACATGTGCCACTGTGCCTCTTGTCCAGCTGGTCAACTCCTAGTCTTGCTTGAATATTTAGTTCAAATGTCTAACAGCAGTTTGTTACCGCCCTTTTTGTCCCCATAGCATTTTCACAAACAAACTCTATCACAGTTTTTAGCATATTGTATTCCGACTTACACATGCATCCCTGTGCTTTTTGCTTATGAACTTGATGACAAAAAAGACCTAGATACAAAGATGAATCGGTCACTGTAATAAGGTTCTCAACAGAGGTATCTTTAACTGCTCTGGTCTTTAATTAGAGTAAGGGTACCTGGGGGAAGGAAAAGGACTTATTTCTATTTCCCTGCTGAGAACCTCTTCTTGAGAATGAGTAGACCAAGCTGCCATTCTAGCATGGAATGGGAGTGAGTCACAAGATAGTCCACTAAACGGACTAGACACACATGAGGGAGAGACCACAGTTAATACTCACAGAGGCATTCATGGGTTTAATGTACTTCCAAGGACCCTATGCCGTAGAAATGGGAACTGCAGACTAATTCCAGGCCATTTGCTATGGGCAGCTACTTAGCGCTATAACAGATACCTAAAACACTAATCTAAGGATGAAATCCTCACCCTGGGTCAAATAGAATCTTCAAACTTTGTGATCATGGCACAAAGAACTGGCTAATTAAAAAGTGTGCCTGTTTCAGAACAGCTACAACAGCTAATGAAAACTCAGAGTATTTTTCCATTCCTATACTGGTCCATAATGTCCTCTCTAAGCTCAATAAGCAAAGAGAAGCCTTTTATTTAATGTGCAAGGCGTTAAAAGAGCTGAACTGACACAGAACAAAGCGGTTAGATACCAGATTTCAATGAAGATAGACTAGGGAAACCAAGAGACCTACAATCTTCATGAAGACATTTGATATATTTCTGCGGATATGTTCATGGCAAATGCCGTTTAAAATAAAATCCTTCTAACCAGCAAGCTTGTAGGTGGGTTGTAGTATTCTTAGCAATCATTAAAACCCATATGTTTCCTCACTGCTGCTCACGTAGATTGTATTTTTGTTACTAGGGAATTTTTTTCATTGAAAAAAGAGCGACTCTAGTTCCATGGAACATTTAATATGTAAAAACTCAGAAAAGGATCATTAAGAATTGGGTCAAAAATACTTTTAAATATATGTTACATGGATTATAGAAAGTGGTATACACTCTCAGTCTAAAATTCCTTTTTTCCCAATCTCTTTTCAACCCACTCTACTCGGGATCTTGCTCTGTCCTCCCTTATTCTTTTCAAAGTCACCAGTGACTTCCACATTGATAACATAATGGTCAATTCTCAGCCTTCATCTTGTGGTTCTACCAACAGTATTAAGCACAGATGATCACTTGCTCCTCCTAGATATACTGTCTTCACTTGGATTCCTGGATACCACTCTCTCCTGGTGTTCCTTCTCCCTCGTTTGTCCCCCCTTCTCATTCTCCCTTGCTGGCTCCTCCTCTTCCCTTACCCTTAATATTGGAGTGTTCCAAGCTCCATCCTTGTTCCTCTCCCCTTCTCAATCTACACTCACTCCTTTAGTGATCTTACCTAGTCTCAGAGCTGTAGGTATCATGTGCATGCCTATGAGTCTCAAACATGTACAAAACTGTACTCAAGGCACAGACTTCTTTCCCAAAATCCAGATTCATCTATCCCCTGCCTACTCAACATTGCCATTTGCATGTGTCCTAACATGACTACAGCTGAATTTCTGATCTTCTCCCCAAGATCTATTTTATCTTCAGCCTTCTTTCTCCCTGTGGTTAGCAATGCCATCTGTCCATTTGCTCAGGCCAGAACTTACAGACATCTTTGACTAATTTTTTCTCTGACACCCACATCCAATTAATCAGCCAATCCTTTTGGCTCTAACTTCAAAATATTAAACCAGAGAATCAACCATTCTAGAAATATTTATAGACAAAAAACACAGTTCAAGCTACTGAAATATAATTTAAGCATCACTTCATGCTCATCCTCACATGGATTTCTGTACCATGTCATAAACCTATTAAGGAATCTGCATATGCCATCTGAAACTATGTTTTTGACTTTCTTCTCTGAACATATTCAACAAAAGAAAATTAAGTTTTGGTTTAATCTCTGCTTTATTTTTTTCTAAATATCTTTCTTCACAGATGCTAATGTCTCACAGCTAGTTCATTATTAGAAAGCGACTACTTTTTTTTCCCAGAAGAGCATAATACTATTCATTTGGCACTCCAGAGAGACTATTAATACAATTTAAGGTATATGAGGTTAATCAAGGACATACCATTTTTAGCTTAGTGTGACTGCATGGTAATTAGTAAGAAAGAAATCATTCTTTTGTTACCATCTCTTAACACTTACATATTTCTCCCTTCTCTCTCTCTTGTTTCCTGTTTTCTGTGTATGTTATAAAGTGCATTTTACATCAGATGGGGTACAAAATTGAAAACAGTGCGTAGTAACACATTTGCCTCCATGTTCTATAGAAAAAGAATGAAAGAACCTAGCAGCATCCTTTCATCTACTGCATTTTTTAATACATTTAACAAACATATATAATATTCCAGGCACTTTGCTAGATCATTGTGATTCCACAGTGATCAAGACAGATGTAGTTCCTGTCCCTCAGTACAACTTACAGTCTAGGGACAGTTACAGACAAATAAATTGGCTATTATACTACAATTTTAAACCTGCTGAGATAGGTGAGGAACAGAGGCTCATAAGAACACTAAATCCAGGATGTCAGCAAAGGCCTCTTAAAGAAACCGACTTGCGAGTTATAATCTGAAGGATGAGTAGGAAGAACCAGCTTGTCAGGGAGGAGAGACTAGTGTTTTACAGAGAAAGAACGTCATAGGCAAAGAGGTGAAAGAACATCTGAAAAGCCCTAGAAGCTCAAAGTGTTCGAAGAGGAAAGGAATATTGAGGAAATGAAGCTGAAGAAGTAAACTGGAGCCAGTTCTAAGAGATGGCCAAGAACCTGCAGTTTATTGTAAGGGCAACAGAGGAACTGTCTAAGCCATAGACTGAATGGCTTAAACAACAAACATTTATTTCTCACAGTTCTAGAGGCTGGGAACAGATTTGCTGTTGGGCGAGGACCCACTTCCTGTTTCGTAGATGATCATCTTCTCTCTGTAACTTCACGTGGCAGAAGGGGTGACGGAGCTCTCTGGGGTCCCTTTGACAAGGGCACTAATCCCATTCCTGAAGGCTCCACCCTCATGCCCTCATCACTGCCCAGAGACCCCAGCTCCAAATAACATCACATCGGAGTTAGGACTTCAACATACAAGGGGGGTGGGGGACAAAAAAATTCAGTCTATGGCAAAAACCTTAATCTTGAAAGCGACAATCAAATGTGTGTTTCAGAAAGATCATTCTTGTTGTGTTGTGAAAAAGACACTAACAGAGGGGCAAGATCAGAAGTAGGAAAACAGTTAGGCAACAGTTGACATAATCTTGGAGAGCAATGAGAGTGATCTGAACTAAAAGAATGAGAACAGGAATAGAGAGCAGACAATTTTATTTGGATGATTGCCAAATAAAATTTTGGCTGCACAGAGGATTTTACATTCTAACACACTCACTCCATAGTACTTGTTGATCATCTATTATCAAAGAATTCAAACCATCATCTGAAAACCAAGAACCAAAGAAATTCATTTAATTAATTAAGGTCACACAGATGATTACTGACATAACTGAGTCTAATATAGCTCTTCCAGTCCAGCATTAATTATAGTTCAATGTTTTACATAAAAGAATGTTCCAGTTATCTCAATGAAATGAATTCAGATCCATGTTACAAAAGTAAGGTTATGAACTACAGTGTTTAAAATGAGCTTAATTCTGACCCTTAAAATTCACATTGTAGAAATGTAATTTGGTTGAGAGCTTTCCCTCAAATAGTTTAGGTCCCTCTGAATTAGTCTGTACATACAATTACCTCTCTAACCAAGAGCCTAATACTGTTTGCCAGAGACTGTCTCCAGCCGTGCCAGTCAATTGTTAGGGCCACTGGCAGAAAACCTTATCATATACATTAACCCGCAGCCTTTGAATGGAAGATTACTGGAAATAATGACTAGGAGTATCAAAATCATGAATAAAATATGGGAATCAGGATTGCAAGTTATAAAGTTCTCTTATCAAGTCTGCAGACCAAATGTGCTCTCCAAGGCGGTTCTCCCACCTTGGGTGACATAGATGAATGATGATGCTGATTAAAAAAAGGAGAGAAGAGCAGATTAGCACCTGAGGATCAATTCTGTTGGTGTTGTTATCAGTTGGATCCAAATAAAATGTGTTAATTTTTCTGTGTTTCCTCAGAGTTTAGCTGTGAAAATGGAGGTGTCTCTTGGAGTAGAAGATAAGAAAAAGTGAAGATAAAATAAGTCCTTTCAAGAGATATAAGAAGTATGGCAAGAACAAAAGGAGAATATTTTGATTAAAATCAAATTCTTCTTAGGACTAAGATATATTCTTAGTTTGCTCAGAGAGAGTGAGGCAAAGAAAATACAAGGGGCTTTGTTGGGATTATATGTGGTGGATGGAGGAAAAAGTGAAGTATTGACCCATAAAAAAGGGGGAGGTGTTGGTGTAGAGTCTCAACATATAGGATATATGTTGAGACTCCTGGGTTGAATTATCTAGGCAAGCCTTAATGAAGTCATAAATATTTTTGAGCGGTTCTGACAAATCTCTTCAAATTTAGTCATGATTTAAACACAGAGACGCTAGCAATTTCAAAAAGGCTCCAAGTCTTACTGAAAATTTTCAAAGTAAATAGACACTGACCCTTACCAGGTACTGCACGGGGGTTTCATAAACCAGACGCCTTGCTTCAGATCGACCTGAGCTTCAGAGTAACTCAGATGGTCTGTGACACTTCATCAGGTATCTGAGTTGATTTGTATTTGCAGAAGAAGCAAACATTCACTGATTCTTTACTTATTTTGCAAAATGGGATTATTCATCTTTGAATTGGAATCTTTGTACTTAGTAAAGAAAGGAAGCAGGCAGGTAAAATAATCACGTGCGTAAGATGCATAAGATAACGAGGAAGAATTTTTCTATTTCTTCAGGGAACTAAGTGCTTGAAAGCACTTTAAAAGCACCCATTGTATGTGAACATAAGAATATCAAAGTGGTCACTTTCAACTCAAGGAGGACTGCTCAGTCATACTCCTCATTAGACTCTTGACAATAGACAGTAAAAGAACACTGGCTCCTTCTGCCGCCTACCTCAAAGGTTATAGATTAAGAAAAGCATGTCCTAGCTCCTCTTTTTAAATCAGTAAGAATTTATTTCGGCCCTTTAAGAGTCTTATTATCATCTGTAGCTTATCATTGAGCTGTCTCATTTATCTTTACAGCCACCCTAAGAAATAGGGATTACTTATTCTCAGGCTAGGAAACCAGATAGCTTCATCTGGGAATTAATTCATCCAACAAGTTTTTATTTGTCTGGTTTGCTGGAGGTCATGCAATGAATAATTGGTGGCACTGGAATTGTTGCCAGATCTGGTTTTAGAAGTTTTGGAGTCAGACAGACTTGTGTTAGAATCTCCATGGTTTACTGACTATGAATTGGGCAAATATCCTAAATTCGTTGAAACTCAGCTTAATCATCTGTAAAATGGGTCTAATAATTCCCCCCCACCCCCAACCTGGTGAGAAAATATATGAAAGTTGTTCTAGCAGCGGCCTTCAGGAGGAATTCTATGTGCCTTTCCCTTATTGCATCCCAAAAGCAAGGAGACCCACCCACGGTAGTTAAATCAAGTTTTACGATGTGTTTTGTTTTGGTTTTTTGGCACTGAGTCCTTAAATGCAGTCACTTTGTAACTGAGCAGGACCCTGTGGGTACCTCTGTCAAGTTTATGATTAACCTCCTTCTCTGAACCATTATTCCTTTTCTTATTCAAAACTTGTTCTCCTCAAGATTGAGGTGTATCAAGGAAAAGGGAGGAATTGTAACTGAGCAGGACCCTCTGGGGGTCTTCCCAGGACAGGCTCTTCCCCATATCCTTGGCTTTAACTCCTCTCTGAAATACCAAGATAACAGTATTTGATGCACATTTCCTGAGTTCTTTTACAGATGTGAAACCCCCCCCCCAACAAATGGAAGATGTTAACTACTTGATGACCATGAGCACATAGCCCCAGGCCTCCTGGAGCTTAAGGACTGATAATGTTAACCCCTGTGACACCGCACTGCTCCCTCACCATCAGCCAATCAGAGAATTGTGCACTAGCTTATCACATACCCTGCGACACCCCGCCTCCCTCACCTGGTCTTTAAAAATGCTTTGCCAAAACCCTTTGGGGAGCTCGGGGGCTTTTTGGGCCTGAGCCACCTGTCTCCTTGCATGGCCCTGCAATAAACCTTTCTCTGCTCCAAACTCTGACATTTTGGTTTGTTTGGCCTCACCCTGCATCGGGCATAAGAAGTTGTGCTAACAACTTAGTAGAATTAAACGATCTTTGTTCTGAGTTTGACCTCATCCTCTTCTTTAGTTTTTCCATTGTATCTGAGTGGAAAGAATATCCAGGGTTTATTAGCTTTTGTTCTTATTCATTCTCTCTCCCTCTCTCTCTCCTCAGCAAGCCTGAGGGAATGGGCCTGGGCCAGTTCAGCTCTGCACTCCAGGGAAGCCACCTCTCTCGATCTGTCTCTAACTGCACTTGGTGTCTCTAATTTGTCTTGGATGGCCTCTTCTCCCACTAAGAAGAAAGAAAGTTCTTCTTTGGGCTTGGAAAAAGTAGCGAGAATAGGTCTTATTGTTTTCTTTCTGAAAAAATTTAATCCTAAATAGCCTAGAAAAAAGCAGTCCTCCTTATGCGCCAGCTTAACTTACTGAACCAAAGTCCTGAGTAATAAAGGGTAGTGTGCCCTGCTAGACTTCTCTGTACATAGACCTCCCCCAGAGACTTCACACCAAGGAAACAAAGCTGGACCAAGGCTGGAGTCATGTAATCTTCAGCGTTTGGCCTAAGACAACCATAATAATTTCTTCGTATGATTTTAATATCTGTTATCACTATTAATCAATGATTTCTCCCCTATTTTTCATTTCTATGAGATGGAGGAAAACTCAATAGTTTAGTTTGTGATTTTAGTGACTGCTCTCAGTTATAGGATCACTGTTGCATAAAATCAAATTAATTTTAAATCCCTCTTTCTTATTATCGAATAATATGCTATATAGAACATACCAAGGAAGATTTTCTTTGTATAATTTTATGTCACTGGAAATAATAATCTTGTACTTTTATACTACGTATTCAGACTTTTCACTAATTTACACAGACCTTTCCCCTTGTTAATCAAAAATAGTGTTGTATTGACTCTCAGGCTTGTCTTTGACCTCTACTCATTTTCATCTCAGCCTCAGTTTTTTTACCCCTCAAATAGGAATAATGGAACAATGCTTATTTCCTGGCACTTGGAATTCACTAAATTTAAAAACTCTGTGTTTGAATAAGATGCTTTACAGGAAGGGTTTAATGTGACTGAATGAAGCATGAAGAAACGGTCACACAGACCTCAAGTAAACAAAATAATGTAGACATTTCAGTTCCAATCACCTTCTCATTAAGGAAACTGCTGACACAGGCAGAGTTCCAGTTGTGGCAAACCTGATTTTATACTCAAGTATGAGCCTTATGGGTTTTCCGAGAAAGCTGCAGGATGTCACAGTATCACTCTTAGCTGCATAATCAAATGGCTATAACCCAGGACAGTCAAGCAGTTCAAAATGACATTCTTAACACAAAGTCTTTCTAAATTATTATTTTTTTAAAAGATAACAGCTCTGGAAATGAAAGCGACTCAGGAGATAAGATCTAATCTGATGGTGAAGAGATTCAAATGCCATCATGAAGATTAAGTCATTGAGGTGCTAGGCATATAGCAGTGGGGTTCCGAGATTAAGACATCGTTTAATTTAACAAGCATTTAGGAAGTGCCTACACCATGGCAGGCCAGAACTGAGCTAGAGACACAAGAACAAATTCTCTGTGACTCCGGCCCTCCAGGATTCCCGGTCTGGTGGACAGAATTAAATGCACACAGTACATTGGGATCAGGATAACCATTACCTCTCTACTCGCGAGGGTGGAGAATAACCTGGGACCCCTTTAGGAGGATTTTTGTACCACGAGTCAAATATTTCCAAACATGCTTTCCTGGGTAGCAAAAGAACTGATGTGAAACTAAGGAATTACTTGAGGTGTGGGGAATAAACGTTTACTTCGTTTATTTCATTTTATCCTGCTAGCTGACCTCAGAGGCAGAGTTTGCTACCCTCTTTTTTTTCTTTAATTAATTTTTTATTAGAGTATAGTTGCTTTACAATGTTGTGTTAGTTTCTGCTGTACAGCAATGTGAGTCAGCTATACGTATACATATATCCCCTCTTTTTTAGATTTCCTTCCTATTTAGGTCACCACAGAACACTGAGTGGAGTTCCCTGTGCTGTACAGTAAGTTCTCATTAGTTATCCATTTTATACATAGTAGTGTATATATGTCAATCCCAATCTCCCAATTCATCCCACCTCCCCTCAGAGGCAGAGTTTGCTACCCTCTTCTCCAGAAGAAGTAATGCCTGTGGCTAAGGGATTGTCCTTCATCGCCGGCTACATGTGACGGGCCCAAGATGCATACTCAGATGTGTCTAATTTCTGTCCCACCACATGGCCTAATAAGGATGTAAATATCAAACTGTGTCTGAACAGTGTCTGAGTTTCTGGGAAGGGGAGCTCTGATGCCTGCTTTAGAGGATAGACATGGTCAGGTGATCAAATTGGCTGCAGCAGAAAAGACAGCCAAGTGGCTTTGAGTGACCCAATCACTTAATAGAGGACCCTGCAATATGAGGTATATGAAAGAGGTTGGCTGATAACAGATGGACCATGTGTACAGATTTGTTATCCCTCCTTGCCCAGAGTGTTGTAACACACTAGAGTAACTCTAATTATACGATGAATTGGAGCAATAACAATCACTGTATGCCTAAGATTATCATCACATGAGTCAGGACAGATAAAAATGCCGTGAAGCATTGTATCTCAATGGATAGATCCGAACACAAATCCTGGGTTTGTGTCTAGTTCACTGGTAGGTGTGTGCTGAGCACCTAACACAGTGTTTTCACACACAGTGTCTTCGTACAATAGTGTCTCAATGCTTGTTAAACAAATGAATGAATGATTAAACAAGTAAATGAATGACGGCAGCATACAAACTCCATATACCTCAATGCAAATTACAAGGCAAGTCTTTCTCAGTCTGATGATCTGAGGCCAGAGGGTGGGTCTGAGAGTAAGTCCTGGACTCCAATGGAGAAGCTCCTATTTACCTCCTAGGGACACCCAGAGTCTTCTGGGTGAATTCCTTGTCTTCTTGTAATTCTCCCAGGGCTCAGCTGCAGCACTTGTTCAAGGGCAGCCTTGATGCTTTCCTCAGAATTTAAATGCCCAGTGGAATACGCTCTGCAAGCTCATCTAGGTTTTATTACAAGGAGTCTCCACTTTCTCTCAACGAACATGTAGACTACAGATCAGCGTAGATGAATCAATGATGTAGTGCGTTAGTGCAGTGATTCAGAACCTCCATCAGCACATATTGTCTCTCCAGCCTCGTCAGTTTCTAAGAATCAATTTAATTATCATGGTGAAGAAGCACAGGACTCATCATGGGACCCACCCGATGTGAAAGATGATGCGGGATGCAGTCAGGGGGGCTGACATGCAGGGTCTGTGTGTGTGGGGAGAGATGTGTGTGGGCATTGAGGAATGTGCGTTAGTCTCTATGTGGTTAAGAGAGGTAAAATATAAAAATAAAAATATAAAAATAAACCTTGGTGACCGACAGACTTAAATTCAAATCTTACCTCTCACATTTACTTTGTCATATAACCTTGGGCATGTTACTTCACTTCTCTGGGTTTAAGTGACTTATCAATGAAACAGAACAATTGCATGTCCCTTCATGGGTTATGGAAAGATTTAATTGAGCGAACTATGCAAATCTAATGGCAAGGTACTTGGCCTATACCCTGCACCTCACAAACATTAGTGTCTTTTGTCTTTTTCCCTTCTGAAGGGGGAAGCATCCCTTGCTAGTATGCTCCTTAATTTGGGAGTCTTCTCCCCATTCATCCAGAGCCATTTTTGTCATTACTGAGTCATTACGAACAACATTAACAACCCAGACAACCAGGGAGACCCCTCTGGTTAACTGCTAGAAACATCACCATCCTGTCTTGATTGTTTCAGAGATACTGACAAAGCCCTTACCGTAAAGCTATGCCATTATCATTTAGATTGTCAGATATCTTTGCGTGAAACTGGTCATGACAGTGTGGCTTCCATGTATGGAGTACCAACTACAGAGGCAGAATTTCAGAGTAATTGGGAATGTGGATTTTGGAGTCAGAACCCCTATAAAAAATTTCACTCCACTACTTTCTAATTGTATATGACACTGAGAAATTTATTTTACCTCTTTAAACTTTGGTTGGAATATCTATAATATGGGAATAATGACAATATCTATTTTGCAGGGTGGTTGTGAAGATTAAATGAGATATTTATGTAAGACAGCAGTTAGAGTAATAACTGGCCCATAGTAAATGACCAATTTTTTTGCTAATTTTTATTGTTATGTAGCTGATGTTATGAACACTTTCTAATTGAATCCTTTCGCCCCAGTGCAGTTGAGGCAGCTGAAATTCAGAGAGGATGAGGAACTGTCCTAGGTTCCCACACTACCTTAATTTCTTTAGGGATTGTGCCCACCGTCCTAAGGAATTTCTTCAAAACTACCTGGAGGTGGGAGGTCCCTGCAGAGCGGGAAGGGAGCTAGACTAGGAGCTGTAAGAGAAAGTTTAAGCAGTGGTTACTCCACTTATCAGCTACATAAAGGGGCAATTCACTTCACCACTCTGTAAATGAGAAGGATTGACAAGGTGTTTGCTAGGGTCACTCTTGGCTCCGACACATGGGTTCCATGGAACAGGCTCGGAGGCTTAAAGCCACGTGTGCATCTCGTGGGACCTCAGTGGGTCTAATTTATAGTGATGACATTACTGGGATCATCACCCCGCTGCCTTCACTTTTCCATTCGCAAGGATGGCCCTGTTATCCCTCTTCCCACAGCGAGCGGAATGAGGTTCTCTTTATAATTCAACTTCCTCGTCTGGAAAAGCATATTCCCAAATACCAATCATGTTTCCATATGTACAAAGAACAATTCACTTCCTCTTTTTGCTTCCTTTGATGTGTCATCTTCAGTCTGGAGTTGTCACAAGATAGACTTTCCCGGATATTTTCAGGCCGTTAAAAATGATCACAAGAGTCACGGATGTAAATATTGAAATCGTAAATATATTTTGAAATTTTTGTTTGTTTTCTTCTTATTTTTTATTGAAGTTTAGTTGATTTAGAATGTTGTGTTAATTTCTGCTGTACAGCAAAGTGATTCACTTATACATATATATATATATATACGTTCTTTTTCATATTCTTTTCCATTATATTTTATCACAGGATATTGAATATAGTTCCCTGTGCTATACAGTAGGACCTTGTTGTTTATCCATTCTATATATAATAGTTTGCATCTGCTAACTCCAAACTCCCAATCCATCTCTCCTTCACCGCCCCCCTTGGCAACCACAAGCCAGCTCTCTATGCCTGTGAGGTTGTTTCTGTTTCATAGATAGGTTCGTTTGTGATAAGTATCATATTGAATCCTAATTCTAAGGGCAGACTTTGGTTGCATTGATTCAGGGGAGGGCTTCCCACTTTTATACTGAGATAACATGTAAAGATGATATTAGATAAATTCTGTTTAAATTAAAATGCTGGTAGTCTCATCACACTGTCACATCTATATTTATTACCTAGCAGTATTTTATATGTATTGATCTCTTATTATGTGTCAGGCACTGGGCTAAGACCTTTATAGGACCTATCTCATTTAATCTTTAGAGCACCCTGAAGATACTAGAACTATAATTAACTCCATTTTACAAATGGCAAAACTGAGGCTTGTGGTGGTTAGGAAAAAATAATCTCCAAAATCATAGAGATAAGCTGGACCAAGTTTTGAATTCAGACCTGTCAGACTCTAAAGGCAAGGTCTGCATGGCTAAACTATTCTGCCTTCATTTGTAGTCGTTCATATTTTTATAAAGTTTCAACAATAGTGGACACCACCTTCTGCTACTTTTGTTTAACATTTTTGTAAACATTTTCTGGAACCACTTGAAATAGTATTACAAATAAAATTAATCAACAGAAACATTGCCAGGCACTGTGCTAGTGCATTACCATCACTCTTTTATTTGACCTTTAAAATAATTGTGTAATTCCTATAAGGAATTACAAACATCTCCATTTTATACACAAAGGAGCAAGTTCAGGCAGGTTAAACAACTTGCCATGGTCATAGAGCTGAGACCTGGCAGAGCCACAGTTTAATCTCAGATCTGCCTGAATGCAGAGCTCAAGCTCTTAACTAAAACAATACACTGATTAACATCCTGTTAAAACTGAAACAGTCTCAGCTTTCTCAGAGACAAAAAGAAGTAGCAGGACTCCCTTTAGAAGTAGTATTTCTTTCCATTTCTATCTGTCAATATTCAGGGACTCTTGAGCTTTCAATAAAATCCCAGGACCTTTGCAAAACTACAGATGAGATTATAAGCAGCTCTGGTTGTGCTGAAAGGGACTTGTGATGAAACCACCCACAGCACTGCTCCAAACAAGTCCACCAATGACCATCCACATGGAAGTCCCTGGAAGGTGGTCCCTTTAGTTTGGACCCTCAATGACGTTATTTATCTCTAGGCCAGCAGCTGACCCATGGATATCCATGCAGTCTTTTCATATTTACCAGTTCTCTCCATCGGCAGAGAAGGCTTTCCAATCCTTTTCTCTAGCAGTTTGACAGAGGAAAAAAAAGTCAACAGAGATATCCCCTCACAACTGTCAGAATGGCTAACATCAAAATCCACAAATAACAAATGTTGACAAGGATGTGGAGAAAAGGGAACCCTCGTACACTATTGGCATGAATGTAAATTAGTGCAAACACTGTGGAAAACAGTATTGCAGTTTCTCAAAAAACTAAGAGTAGAGCTACCATATGACCCAGCAATTCCACTCCTGGGTATATATCTGAAAAAATTGAAAACACTAATTCAAAAAGATACATGCACCCCAGTATTCATGGCAGCACTATTTACAATAGCAAGATATGGAAGCAATCTAAGTGTCCATCAACAGATGAATGGATAAAGAAGGAATGGTATATATATACAATGGAATACTACTCAGCCGTAAAAAAGAATGAAATAATGCCATTTGCAGCAACATGGATGGACTTGGAGGGCATTATGCTAAGTGAAATAAGTCAGAAAGAGAAAGATAAATACTGTATTATGTCACTTATATGTGGAATCTAAAAAATAAAACTAGTGAATATAACAAAGAAGAAGCTGACTCACAGATGTAGAGAACCAACTAGTGGATTAAAAAAAAAAGTCAGTGCCCATCGGTGAACTCTTGAGTTCCACAGACAATTTTGTGAAAGAAATTGTAAGGGAAACTCATGAAGTCGTACAAGTGGTCTTCAATATCTGCCATACCACTTCCTAGGCATGTCACTTCATCCTTTGACCATCAGGTTTGTCATCTATAAATCTGGGCAATAATGCCCCTCTAAAGACTCTGTAGGGGTTAATTGAGATAACCTACACAAGACAGCTGGACAACTCTTTGCCCATAATACACAAAGAACACAAATTCTAGGCCCTTTTGCAATACCCACCCTTCCTTATGGACACACACCGGTGAAATCAGAAGACACTGTAGTCCAAAAGACCACAAAATCTTGCTCAGAGCCTTGAATGCTACTGAGCTATCCAGTGGTGCTATCCATTCTATACAATGTTATTGCAAGAAGCATGGCCACATTCTTTGTAAAATCAGCAGTTTAGAGTCTCTTGTCCAGCTCCTATTAATTTTCTTGTGCAGATGATAAAACTTAATGGAAGAAAGCTCAGTAGAGCTAAGGCTTCAGACAGCAAAAGCCAAAAGGCATACTCCTTCTCAGCTGAATTCACTTACACACAGATTATGCTTAAACACTGGTCATTACACAGGCCTAGATAAGATTTCCAGATGTGCACATTTGGGAGACCAAGCCTGTGTGTGAGAATATGGAAGTGAATTGTGTTTTCACTGATGATGAATAGTCTCTTCTCCCGTGGGACAATTTGCAGGGAAGATAGGGACGAGCATGTCTGGTCTCCACAGGGTTAATCCCCATTTTTTAGGCACATGTGAGGCTCCTATCCCGGCTAAGGCAAGACCCTCATCTATCAATGAAGGGAAATCTGTGCTCTTTAATACTTGAAGTTACTTCTGAAGCTTGGAGTGCAGTCCTCATTGCTGAGAGGCTAGAATTCAGCATCAGACCCTAATGTTCCCTCTTCTTGTGCAGACTCTGAATCATTCGAGGAAAAAAACAATACCCTTTATCTCCTCTGCTACTTTTTATCCCACTAATAAAACTGGAATTGTAATAGTGATACCTGTGTCTAATTATAGCAAGGGCGAGGATTATGTAGCACAGTTCAGCCAGGCCAGTAATAGCACTTTTCAAAATACAGTCCAGCCATCCTCTCAAGCTTCTTCCATTCTCACAAGCCAACTCCTGAATGCTAAAATTATTTTAACAGGCGCAGCGCATGGTGCATTAATAAATGATCAAAGGGTGTGCATTTGCTAATGTCCCTTTGGCCTCGATAAAGAAACTGGCAAATATTCCATTAACCACAACCCATGACGTCATTTTTTAAACTTGAAATATATTTTCCCCATCTCATGCTGGAGGTGGGTCACCAGGGTTGCTTAGTGTATGCACTTGAAAACTGAATCCTTAAAGAAAAAGGATGAGATGGATTATTTATGAACATGCGTAAATTATGTAGTGATTTCATTGAGATTTCTGGGACTTGTATGAAGTAGAATGTCCCCTGCGGTGGCCACGTCTCATTTAATCCATCCGTTTCATCTTTTCCTCCACTTCAGAGACTTCCCATATTTTAAGGTTCACTTTGAAACAATAGCTATTTTGAAATGTAATTTAGAAATATATTTATTACGTATTTCTGTGTACCACAAAATATTGCTTATTAAAAAGAAAGAAACCCACAGGACACACACAAGCAGAAAGGAAATTATACTTAAGAGTCATCATTCATTCATAAGATGGGTAGGGCAGTAAAAATACAAAAAAAATTACAATACGGAAGAAAAATGAGAAAAATTAAAAACCAATAACCATGAAAACTCTATGTGGCATCATTCTCCTCTGTGCTTTAATACACTCTCTTATCTTCCACAAAAGTTGGAGGCAAGTATTATTAGTTCCATTTTATAGGTAAAACCTTGAGGAACATAAAGTTACATGCCTTAGCAATCTTACATAAATGAATCACTTACAAATCAGCACCAGGAATCTGCAAGGAAGTATTATTTTCCTCTCAGCTACAGAACTGGAATATATGAATCACTGTGGGCCCTATTTGGTCAGTGTTCCAAGAGACACATCCATATAAACAAGAGAACATTCTAAAACATATTTGTATGGTTAAGCTTTATTCTTATATATGTATATAAGTACTCTACCACACAAAGAATATCTAAATAGATGATACAGCAAAGATATGTGCATTAAATTTGTATTGCAATTTTTAGAAACAACTTTAATGTTTAATAGTAAAGAAATATATCCATACAATAAAAATATTTTATTGAAAAAAAAAAACAGAAATTTAAAAAAAGCATTACAGGCAAATCTTCATTGACCCAGAAAAAATGTTTTTCTTATATTGCTAAGATAAAAATAAAACAGACCTCAAAACAGTTCTTAAATTGTGGCATTTTTGTAGAGAAAAACTATGGAAAATCTTGATAGATAACACACCAAAATTTAACATTTTTGTTATCTTTGTGGTAGAATTATAGCTATTTGTTTTCTTTCTCTATAAATTCCCATGCTTTCTAATATTACCATATTGAACTTTCTTATAGTTGTAATTAGGGAAAAAATGCAAACCACTTTTTTCAGGTAAAATAAAAAATATTTCATAAATAATCCACAACCAATAGTACTTATTAATGAAAATAAGGATTCTGGCTACTCTGTTCCAGAACCAGTCCAACTTTGCACATGGTTAAATATGTATTTTTATACTCCAAAAACAATCTATTAAAAAAATAGATAAACAATAAGATCCTACCATATAGCACAGGGAACTATACTTGATATCTTGTAATAAACCATAATAGAAAAAGAATATGAGAAAGAATATATATATATATATATATATATATATATATATAAAACTAAATCACTTTGCTATACAAAAATATTGTAAAATAGGGAAGAAGGAGGAACACTACCAAACTCATTCTATGAGGCCACCATCACCCTGATACCAAAACCAGACAAAGATGTCACAAAAAAAGAAAATTACAGGCCAATATCACTGATGAACATAGATGCAAAAATCCTCAACAAAATACTAGCAAACCGAATCCAACAACACATTAAAAGGATCATACACCATGATCAAGTGGGGTTTATCCCGGGAATGCAAGGATTCTTCCATATACACAAATCAATGTGATACACCACATTAAAAAATTGAAGGAGAAAAACCATACGATCATCTCAATAGATGCAGAAAAAGCTTTTGACAATATTCAACACCCATTTATGATAAAAACTCTCCAGAAAGTGGGCATAGAGGGAACCTATCTCAACAAAATAAAAGCCATATATGACAAACCCACAGCCAACATCATTCTCAATGGTGAAAACAGACAGCATTTCCTCTAAGATCAGGAACAAGACAAAGGTGCACATGCTCACCACGATTATTCAACATAGTTTTGTCATTTTTAACCACATCAGTCAGAGAAGAAAAAGAAATAAAAGGAATCCAAACTGGAAAAGAAGTAAATCTTTCACTGTTTGAAGACGACATGATACTATACATAGAAAATCCTAAAGATGCCACCAGAAAACTACTAGAGCTAATCAATGAATTTGGTAAAATAGAAGGATACAAAATTAATGCACAGAAATCTGTCTCATTCCTATACACTAACAATGAAAAATCAGAAAGAGAAATTAAGGAAACACCCCCATTTACCATCGCAAGAAAAAAAGTAAAATAACTAGGAATAAATCTACCTAAGGAAACAAAAGACCTGTATGTAGAAAACTATAAGACACTGATGAAAGAAATCAAAGATGATACAAACAGATGGAGAGATATACCATGTTCTTGGACTGGAAGAATCAACAATGTGAAAATGACTCTACTACCCAAATCAATCTACAGATTCAATACAATCCTTATCAAATTACCGATGGCATTTTTTACGGAACTAGAACAAAAAATATTAAAATTTGTATGGAGACACAAAAGACCCCAAATAGCCAAAGCAGTCTTGAGGGAAAAAAACGGAGCTGGAGGAATCAGACTCCCTGACTTCAGAATATACTACAAAGCTACAGAAATCAAGACAATATGGTACTGGCACAAAAACACAAATATAGATCAATGGAACAGGATAGAAAGCCCAGAGATAAACCCACACACATATGGTCACCTTGTCTTTGACAAAGGAGGCAAGAATATACAATGGAGAAAAGACAGCCTCTTCAATAAGTGGTGCTGGGAAAACTGGACAACCACATGCAAAAGAATGAAATTAGAACACTCCCTAACACCATACACAAAAATAAACTCAAAATGGATTAAAGACCTAAATATAAGGCCAGACACCATAAAACTCTTAAAGGAAAACATAGGCAGAACACTCTATGACATAAATCACAGCAAGATCCTTTTTGACCCACCTCCTAAAGTAATGAAAATAAAAACAAAAATAAACAAATGGGACTCAATGAAACTTAAAAGCTTTTGCACAGCAAAGAAAACCATAAACAAGACAAAAAGGCAACCTCAGAATGGGAGAAAATATTTGCAAATGAAGCAACTGACAAAGGATTAATCTCCAAAATATACAAGCAGCTCATGCAGCTCAATATCAAAGAAACAAACAACCCCATTCAAAAATGGGCAGAAGACCTAAATAGACATTTCTCCAAAGAAAACATACAAATTGCCAACAAACTCATAAAAAGATTCTCAACATCACTAATCATTAGAGAAATGCAAATCAAAACTACAATGAGGTATCACCTCACACCAGTCAGAATGGCCATCATCAAAAAATCTACAGACAATAAATGCTGGAGAGGGTGTGGAGAAAAGGGAACCCTCCTGCACTGTTGGTGGGAATGTAAATTGATACAGCCACTATGGAGAACAGTATGGAGGTTCCTTAAAAAACTAAAAATAGAACTACCATATGACCCAGCAATCCCACTACTGGGCATATACCCTGAGAAAACCATAATTCAAAAAGAGACATGTACCACAATATTCACTGCAGCACTATTTACAGTAGCCAGGACATGGAAGCAACCTAAGTGTCCATCGACAAATGATTGGATAAAGAAGATGTGGCACATATATACAATGGAATATTACTCAGCCATAAGAAGGAATGAAATTGAGTTATTTGTAGTGAGGTGGGTGGACTTAGAGACTGTCATACAGAGTGAAGTAAGTCAGAAAGAAAAACAAATACCATATGCTAACGCACATGTATGGAATCTAAAAAACGGTACTGATGAACCTAGGGGCAGGACTGGAATAAAGACGCAGACATAGAGAACGGACTTGAGGACACAGTGAGGGAAGGGGAAGCTGGGACGAAGTGAGAGAGTAGCAGTGACATATATACACTACCAAATGTAAAATGGATGGCTAGTGAGAAGCTGCTGCATAGCACACCTAGATTAGCTCGATGCTTTGTGACAACCTAGAGGGGTGGGATAGGGAGGGTGGGAGGGAGGCTCAAGAGGGAGGGGATATGGGGATATATGTATACATATAGCTGATTCCCTTGTACAGCAGAAATTAGCACAACATTGTAAAGCAATTATACTCCAATAAAGATACTTAAAAAATAAAAAAAAATATATTGTAAATCAACTATACTTTAGTAAAAAATTAAAAAGAAAAAAATGGAAAGATCAGCATTTGAAAAAACCCTCCTCCTTATTTTCAAAATACACATAGAATCTAACACAAAGAAAATTTAATGGGGATTTATCTGTGGCTCTATAACTTAAGTTGGGTTCTGAAACATATGAAGAGACACCGCAAAAGGTTTTGAGGTTGTTATCATTCAATGTTTAAACTGAATCAACAGTTTAGTTTAATTCAACCAATATTTATTGAGTATGCAGTATATGCCAGGCACTTTGCTGAGTGAAATGAAGCTAAAGATGAATAATGCATAATCCTTGAAACTCACAGACCAGTGTAGAAGGCTGTGTGTGATACAAGAAAACGTAGGACACTTTGCTAAATCAGAGAATAAACATCCAAATCATTCTAAGGAGTGAGAGACAGTGAAGATTCTTGAAGGACCTGATGCTTCAGGTTGTTGCTTCAGAAAATGAAGCAGGTAAAGAAAGAAAGGAAGATGGCTCTAGGCATAGGGAACTGCACGAGAGAGAATTTTTTAAATTCTCAACTATCTGAGCCTGCTAGAACAAAATTCATGATGCAGGGAGTGGTGGGAGTGAAGGATAGACAAGTAGGCAGAGGCCAGATCTTGTAGTTATTTGGTTATGGAGGAGAAGGAGAGGCTTGGGGAAGATGGTGAAACTTGTGATGGCTTTCAATATTCTGGCTAGAGTTTGTGGTTCAGTGATATCACTAGCTGAGACAAGAATAACAATAGTAATAATTGCACACATTTCTTGAGATGTAAATATTTGCCAGGCGCTGTTCTAGACATGATCACATATCGACCCAACCAGCACAAGAAGCCTACAAGCTAGAGAGGGACACTGAGAAGTTAGGAGACAGTGAATGCAGGAAGGTGAAGAGGCTGCGGTCAGAGGAGCAGACAGTGAAATCAGTTTTAAACGTGTTGAATTCAGGGTAAATATGGAGCCTCCAGATGGATTCATCATCAGGAAGAAGCTGGAGTCTTGAGCTAAGAGGAGAAATCAGGGGCAAAGATGTAGACCTGAGAATAATTTGTATATAGGAATTCTTTAAAAACCACGCTCAAGTTGTTGCTAATTCAGGCAAAATAGGTAGTGTGAAGAAAGGTGGGTTATAAACAGAGCCTGGGGCTGGCGCGTCAACATTAGAGGGAAGCAGAGGAGTATTTTTGAAGGACATTGTGGAGGAAGAGTCAGGGAGTTGGGGGAAAGAAGGTACCGCAAAAGCCAAGACAAAAAATGTTCTAGATCAGTACAAAATGCCAATGCTGGCAAGAGGTCCAATGAGATAAGGACCAAAATATGCCTATTATGTTTGACAACATGAAGTCATTGTTGACTGCATTGTCAGTTCAGTAAGAATGGAAACCACACTGTTGGTGACTGAGGATTCAAAGGGAAAGGAGGAAGTGAAACTAACAAGTGTGTAGAGACTCACACTTCTAAGATGCTTGCTTAAGGAACAGGGAGTGAGATAAACCAGTAGAGATAGGTTAGTCGTAGCTGGATTAAAGACACAGAGAGCAAGGTTTTGCTGGTTTATTTTGCCAGACAGGCAGAAAGCTGAAGAGGTTCTTGTTGGAGAGAAGGAGCTAGTTTAGATGCATAGAGTGGAGGCTGAAATGAGGAAATCCTTTTTCAGTAGACTTAATTTTTCAGTTTCAGGTTCACAGCAATATTGAGCAGAAGTATAGAAATTTCCCATATACTATCCGCCCCCCACATATGCAAAGCCTCCCTCACCATCAAAATCCCAAACCAGAGTAGTTCATTTATTATAATTGATGAACCTACACTGACACATCATTGTCACCCAAAGTCCATAGTTTACACTGGGGTTCACTCTTGGTGTTGTACATTCTACAGGTTTTGACCAATGTATAATGACATGTATCCATCATCATAGTATCTTATAGGGTAGTTAAAAATCCTCTGTGCCTGCCTATTCATCACACCTTCCCCTAAAACCCCTAGCAACCACTGATCCTTTTACTGTCTTTATAGTTTTCTCTTTTCCAGAATGTCCTATAATTGGAATCATAGAGTACGTAGCCTTTGCAGTTTTGTTCTTTTGCTTAGTAACATGCATTTAAGTTTCTTCTGTGTTTTTTCATGGCTTGATAACTCAACTTTTTTAGTGATGAATAATATTCCATTATCTGAATGTACCACAACTTAATTATCCAGGTTGCTTCCAAGTTTGGGCAATTATGAATAAAGCTGCTCTTGACATTCATGTGCAGATTTTTGTGTGAACACAAGTTTTTAACTCACTTGAGTCAAGGAGTGCTATTGCTGGATCATACGGTAAGAGTATGCTGACTTTTGTAGGAAACTGTCAAACTGTCTTCTAAAGTGGATACACCATTTTGCATTTCCACCGGCAATAAATGAGAGTTTCTAGGAAATTAACTTTAGTACAATTCAGTGGCATTCATTCTATTCACAATGTTGTACAACCATCACCAACCACTATTTATTTCCAATTTTTTCATCAACCCAAACAGAAACTCTGTACTCATTAAGCAATAACTTCCCATTTCCTCTTCCCCCAGCCCCTGGTAAATTCTGATTTACTTTCTCTTTTTATGAATTGGCTTATTCTAGATATTTTATTATTTATGCTAAATAAACATTATTTAGCATAATGTTTTCAAACTTATCCATGCTGCAGCATGTATCACAACTTCATTCATTTTTATGGCTGAATAATATTCCATTATATGTACATACTGCATTTAGTTTGTCCATTCATCTGCTGATGGGCACTTGGGTTGTTTCCACCTTCTAGGTATTATGAATAATGCTGCAATGAACATTCCTGTGCAAGTATGTTTGAGTCCCAGTTTTCAGTTCTTTTGAGTATATACCTGGGAGTGGAATTGCTTAGCCACCTGGTAATTCTACATTTAACATTTTGAGGATCCACCAAATGTTCTCCTTTGAGGCTGCAACATTTTACATTCCCACAAGGTGACAGAATTTTGAAATACAAGCAGGAATTATGCAGGTGAAGACTGAGTGGGAGGACATTTGTTGTAGATACAGATTTCAGTGTAAAGCCACAAAGACAAAAGAGGGTATGAGAAATTCTCAGAAACACATAGAGTTCAAAATAGACAGTCACCACCAGGCATCATTTAAGTAATGGCTGTAGAAAACAGCAACAAGCATTCATGAACAGTGTTCTAACTAATGAGCTTAAGTTGTTTCCTCAAAGTGATAAGATATTTTGAAGAATGTGTGCTTTAGAAATATTATTTTGTCAATTTTGTAGAGAATAGGCTGGATCAAAAGGTAGACCTTTGTGAATACTTAATGCAGTAATCCAGAGTTGGTCACTGAAGCTTGATCTAGAGTGCTAAAGATGACCTAAGGTGGAAATGAGCAAAAATAGACAAATGGGACCTAATCAAACTTATAAGCTTTTGCACAGAAAAGGAAACCATAAACCAAATGAAAAGACAACCTACGGAATGGGAGAATATATTTGCAAACGAGGCAACCGAGAAAGGCTTAATTTCCAAAATATACAAACAGCTCATATAGCTCAATAACAAATAACCAAACAACCCAATCAAAAAATGGGCAGAAAACCTAAAAAGACATTTCTCCAAAGAAGGTATATAGATGGCCAACATCAAAAAGTCTACAAGTAATAAATGCTGATATTGTAAAGCAATTATACTCCAATAAAGATGTTAAAAAAAATGCTGGAGAGGGTGTGGAGAAAAGGGAGGGCCTTTTCCATGAAGAAATGTGGTAAAAGGCAGATTGCCTGAGGTTGAAGAATAAGTAAGCATGAAAGAAAAGACAACTTAGAAGTCAAGGGAAAAATAAAAGCCAAGAGATAGAGAAATAGTGCTATAACGTGAAGGAAGGATTTTCTTATGCTTTTGTTTTATGCTCATGGAAGGACATGAGCATTTCTTAGATCAAGAGAAAAGCAGTGGCAGAGCTTGAAGAAATGGGAGAGATGGATAACTGATGAATTGAGTCTCTGGGGGAAAAAAAGTGCCACAGCACAGATAGTGGGATTAGCCTCCACCTCTCAGAGCCCCTGATCATCTACCAAGATGAGAATGAGTTAAAGAAAGGGGAGGTGGCACATAAGACTCTTCCTCCATTTTACAAGTTAATCACCTCTACATACTACAAGGATTATGCTATGCTTACCAGACCCCGTGGGCTTAAAGATTACTCTAAAATGAAAAGAGACCTTAGCATTCTATTTTTTAAAGGCTTTAACATGTTTAAATAAATGTGTTAAACTACTTCTCCATCACAGCATACTATTTTAATTGCTAATAGTCTAAGGAAAAAATCAAGAAGTCAACAAGTCAACATATCGACTGTCTCATGAACCCTGCTTATCTTTATAAAACAGACACTTTCTGAGGCCAAAACAATAATTAAAATCATAAATATGTATTGCTACAGCGAATCAAACAGTTGGAAAATGCAAATTCATTAAGAATATTTTAATCATCTCATTACTTCTGTGGCATGGTTGTAGATAAATAAATTTAATTGTCCTACAGTTTAAGTAAAACATTTGAAAAGACAAGTTGTTTTTCTGTGTCTTCTTTCCCCAAGCAAAATCAGAACTTGACTGAAACTGAGGTACTTCCTATGGGATAAAGCTTTTGACACGGAAATAAGATATGGAAAGGCATATGGATCTGGTGACATTTTGGTTTAATTATTGAGACCACTGTAAATAACAAAACAATAAGTGCTGTAAATAACAAAACAAGTCTAATTCCATGTTGCTGTAAACAGAGAAATGAAAAATCTCATCCACAGATGATACCTCTAATACAAGATGCTGAAAGTGTCCTCCTCAGAATTCACAATTAAACTAGTTAATGAAGATTCACTTACAGAAGACTCCCAGGCCTCCAGGAAAGGAGTGGAAAATATACCCATTCATCCAAATTGCATCAGCAATCAAGGAAATGGATGGAGGCACATATACATCACCCCTCTCTCCATCTCTCCTCTCCCTCCTCACTGCCCGACTCTAGGCTGATTATCAGTCTTGCTCTCCAGCCTCTGCCACAGGAAAAAGGAGCAGCTTTCCAAAATAACATATAAATATTCACGCTAGAGATTCATTGTTTAGCTTTGCAAGGTGCCGCGTTATGTTGCACCATTGGCCTCCGATCTGGTGCGACGAGATGTATATTCAGAGCTGGTAGTCAGCAGCAGTGCTGGGAACAAGACCTTGCTTCACATTCACCAGAGGAACAAGCTAGACTCCTCTCTTTGGTGAACCCAGAAGTGTCACTGCACAAATCAGCAGAACTCTCAGTCCATGCCGAGCAAGGCATTCATTCATAGGAGGTGAGAGGTTAATATTTCACTGTGCACTTTGCAAACCCCGATGAAGGCTGTTCGCTCCCATTTACGTAAAAAAAAAAAAAAAAAAAAGCCATTCTTCTCAGCAGCCCAAGGACTGTATAACAAATATGCATATTTTAAATTTACTTCTTATAGGCTTAGAGAATAAATTCTGTGTATATTGAGAACGCATTTGGCCATCCCAATGATCATGCCTATTACTAATAAGCCAAAAGAAACGAAAAGCTAACTTAACTTCTGACTAGACTATGGAGAGTTGTTTTGCATGGAAAAACATGTTCAAGAATTAAGGATCACTGCTTCCTAGGGCAAAAAAATGAAAGATGGTAAAGTAGGATTTTAGTTTCAAATGGTGGGAAAAAAAGAGTGCATGTGTCAGGTGGGGAGCAAAGGAAGGATTTTTATTCCAGAGCCAAAGTCACTGCAGTGTCCTAAGGTAAAGATGGCAGCTCTGCCCTAGGAAGATTTCAGGCCCAACTTTAGTAGACGGCTGGGCCCCCTTGCCCATCCTCTCCCAGGACTATCTCACCTTCACTCCTATCATCAGAGGACACTCACTGGGCAGCCTTAGACAACCTGGCCAGCAAGTGCTCATCACTCCTGGCACAGGTCAGAGTCACCATCAAGTCCATCATTTTTTAGAAAAGCTAGAGAAAACCTAGACAGTGCCTAACACTTATTCATTCATTCAATCAGCCAGTCAGCAGACAATTAGTCTGAAAATATTTACCAAATACTCATGTGCTGAGAAGTGGTGAGAAAAATGGACACAACTGCCTCCCTGATAGGACTTAGAGTTTAGTGGGGTCCACAGGAACTAAACTAATAAAATAATCCAGTGTTGAGGAACTAAACTAATAATAATTACTAATAATACTACTACTAATAATAAAATAATAATAATATATAATAATATATAATACATAATATATATAATATATAATATATATTATATAATAATATATATTTTATATATTATATATATTATATAATATATATTATATATTATATTATATATTATATATTATATATTATATATATAATATATATAATATAATAATAAAAATAATAATAATTACTAATAATAATAATTACTAATAATAACTAAACTAAACTAATAATAAACTAATAATCCAGTGTTGAGGAACTAAACTAATAAAATAATCCAGTGCTTTGAGTGTTGGCTTTGGGCACTCTGCTTTAATCTGGGATGGAGTGGATGCGGCAGTATCAGTGGATGTAGCTCTGAAAACACTAAATTTGAACTACAGTCTCAACAATGAACAGGAGTGAACTAGGATGAGTGTCCCGGGCAGGGAAAAGAAAATACGGAAAATCCTTGAGACAAGAAGGAGCATGGGATGTCAAAGAACTGACCCAATGACTGGAGAGCAGAGGGCAAAAAGGGATCCGGACCAGACACTCAGTAAATATTTCTAATGAACAAATAATGGATGAGTGAACACACCAATGAACAGGTGTCTGGTGCCATAACCATCCAGCATTCCAGCCATTCATTCACACAAGGATACTCAATAAAATCCCACTTGTTCATTCCTTTCCCCTTCTCCTAGTTTACCATTTTAAAATTCAAGTTTAACAAAAGTGAAAAAATGAAAGGAAAAACAACCCCAGAGCCATCCTCTCCAATATCTTCAAACTGAGATCCAAACTTTCTTGAATTGCCCTCATCACAGTACAGGAGAAAAGGGCACCAGCCCCTTTGTTAGGGGGTTTTATATGCTTTGTCTTGTTTAGTCCATACAACAACCCTATAAGGTAGCTATTATTAGTTCCATTTTTGAAGATAAGGATCAGAAAGATTTAGCTACCTCTCCAGTGTCCTGAAACCTGGATCCTACCTAAGCGCATGCTCTAAATTTTCAATCCGTGGATCTCAGCCAAGGACAATTTTGCCCCAGGGAAATATTTGGCAGTATCTGGAGACACTTGTAGATATCACAGTTGGAGGGGTACTATTGACTTTAGCGAGTAGAGGCCAGAGATACTGATGAACATTCTACAATGCTTAGGACAGCAACTCACAACAAAGATTTATCAGGCCCAAAATACAAATAGCTGAAATTGAAAAACTCTGCTTTACATCATTCTGCCTTTGAAAGATATATATTCTTTTGCATATCTATTGAAGCACTTATCAGTGCCTGTGGGGAACTGTGAAACCATTGAATGGTAGTGTTGATGTCTTACTCTCTCCAGGAATAAATATAGTACATGGCACAAAGTAGACACTCACTTATCATATGTTCTTATTGTGATTGAAATTAGGTAGTACAAATGTGATCAAGAGAATCAGAGACTTCCCAGTGGAGGAAGAATACGGGCAATAATTTCAAGGTTGACTGGCATGCAGTAGCCCAGGGCCTTGTCTCACTCGCTGGCTGAGGCCCCTTCTCAGTATAATCGGACTGCCTATAAATGTTACGGGGGCACTCTGCCAAGGCAGAAGGAAGAGAGCCAAATGGCGAGATTTAATACCCTCAAATTTGATGGACTTTTTAACAAATGCAATTCTAGGACAACATGGTCTCCAGGGCAGAATAAACTTCTTCATCTATACTGGAGATTAAAAAGACATTATGGGGGCTTCCCTGGTGGCACAGGGGTTAAGAATCCACCTGCCCATGCAGGGGACACGGGTTCTAGCCCTGCTCCGGGAAGATCCCACATGCCGCGGAGCAACTAAGCCTGTCCACCACAACTACTGAGCCCACACTCTAGAGCCCATGAGCCACAACTACTGAGCCCGTGTGCCACAACTACTGAAGCCCGAGCACCTAGAGCCCATGTGCCACAACTACTGAGCCTGTGTGCCACAACTACTGAGCCTGCGCTCTAGAGCTCGCGAGCCACAACTACTGAAGCCCTCACGCCAAGAGCCTGTGCTCCACAACGAGAAGCCACCGCAATGAGAAGCCCATGCACCACAAGGAAGAGTAGCCCCCTCTCGTCGCAACTAGAGAAAAGCCCGCACGCAGCAACGAAGACCCATCACAGCCAAAAATAAACAAATAAAATAAATTTATTTTAAAAAAAGACATTATGTATATATGTAAAATGGTGCAGCCACTTCGAAAAACAGTTTGTCAGTTTCTCAAAGGTTAAACATAGAGTTATCATGTGACCCAGTAATTCCACTCCTAGGTATATATCCAAGAGAATTGAAAACTTATGTCCACAAAAAAACTCATACATATATGTCCATAGCAGCTCTACTCAAATAGCCAAAAAGTAGAAGAAAAAAAAAAGATTTCTATCAACTTATGAATGGATTTTTAAAATATCGTATATCCACACAATGAAATATTTTTAACCATATAAAGAGAAAATGTACTATATATGCTACAACGTTCATGAACCTTGAAAACATTATGCTAATTGAAAAAAGCCAGACACAAAAGGCCATGTATTGCATGACTCCATTTATATGAAATGTCCAGAATAGGTAAATCCACAAAGACAGAAAGTAGATTCATGTTTGCTAGGGGCTTGGGGCAGTTAAAATGAGGAATGACTGAAAATGGGTATGTGTTTCTTTTGGGGGTGATGAAAATGTTCTAAAATTAGATAGTGTTGATGGTTGCACAACTTTGTAAATACACCAAAACCCAAGGAATTGTACACCTTAAAAGGGTGAATTTTGTTGTATGTGAATTATATCTCATTAAAGCTATTATTTTTAAAAAGATATTTAAAGTGTTTTACTTTCTTCAGTGATGGAATCCACTAACTTTATTATTCATTATTTATTACATCGTTCTTGGTCCTGTATCTTAAAAGTATTGTTGTTTATCTTTGAATAGGTAGTTGAGTGATTACAAATTCATTTAGAGATTTCACTGTTTCTGAAGGTGACTTTGCCTGACCCTTAGGATTGCAGATTCTTCGAGACTTCTCTCACTGCTGTTTATAGAAAAGTATAAAAAGTATTCATTTGCTTTCCTCAAGAGTTCACATCTTCAGTGATATTACCCATTATGAGCAGGACTGGGGATGTCACAAGATCAGATTAGATCGAACAGAAAGCTAAAAAGGGAGTATCTTATGTTATTTGATCAAATATCATTACATTTTGCTTGCAATTTTTGGCCTACAATGAGAGTACCTTTGCCTACAATGAGACTGCCTGTTCTATTTTCTTGTGACATCAATGCTCAAATCCTTTCAGGATTACTAGGAAGACTGTATTTTGAGAAAAAGCACTCTACTCTCAATTCCAAACCAACTCTAATCTTTTGATGTTTCTATCTTAGTTTTCATTAACTACATCAGTGAAGAGAGCTTTAAAGATTAAAATTTAAAGGACACTAGGATCCTTCCAAACTTCACTCTTTCACAGGAACCAGAGCACTCCTTCCATCCTCCACCTCACATCCTTGTCAGCTGAAACCTGCCAGGAAGGAAAGTTAAAAGAAATAGACTCTTTTCCCCAAGGTCCTTATCTGGGCCCAGAATGTTCAGTCCTTTCAGCCATAGAGAATATAAGTGGATTTGGAGATTTCCAAAGCCAAGATAATGACCACAGGTAGACATCATGGGCAATGGATTTTGCAGCCCCTTGGGCAGCTCCATGATACCACCTGGAGCTCTGGCATCCTTATCACACCTGTTGGCTCAATGATGTCTGCAGATGTAGGGGCTCATGGGATTTGTGGTCATCTTTTCATGAAAATACAGAATCTCAGAGTGGAGAGAAAACTAATCATGAAGTTTCCTTGTCTCTCCTCCAAAAGTAGTTACCATTTGCATGCCACTGTTAATGAGACGCTCACTATATGGAAAATAATGACTTGAATTTTATTCCCTATTTCAGGATTAATGCAACCAAAATACAGAGCATGTCTTGGTTTAGATTTTAATGGTAGTTTTCTCTCTTACCAACTGTGTCATTAACGTTACTATTATTATTCCCCGTTCTCCCTTCCCATCATTATCCCCATCCTTGCTCTCCGCAAAGCATCATGGACCAGATAGAAAAGACAGAAGTGCTGTGTTAGACTCTCTTCTCACCTCAAGTGCAGAATAATAGATCAGAGTAGCTGATTAGCAAACACTAAAGAGTACCACACATCCTTAAGAGAACCAAGCAGGGAACTTGCTCGCATCTAAAATGTATCCAAGAAAGAGAAGGCACCAAGCTGTGATCGCCTGGTAGTTTGAGTGCCACTATTCAGAAGCCAGAATGCAATCTAGCCATTGACCTTGAGAAGCAGGCCTTAAGTGGGTACACAGCAGAGGATATGCTTGAGCACATAGAGCAGACCCGAACCATGACGTCAACACGTCATAACTACTGTGTTTCAAGATTTCATACAGATTTTAGAAGATGGAGTCTATTTCTTTAATTACATATTCTATTAAATATATAACCAGTCCTAAAGTGGTTGAGTGGAGGGAAAGAGAAATCAATCTCATTTTTACTGAAAAACTATAATATTCCAGGCCCAGTGCCAGAGACATAGCTGTTTAGTCCTCACAAAGGCAACAACTGGGGGGCTTCCCTGGTGGTGCAGTGGATAAGAATCCGCCTGCCAATGCAGAGAACACAGGTTCGATCCCTGGTCGGGGAAGATCCCACATGCCGCGGAGCAGCTAAGCCCGTGTGCCACAACTACCGAGCCTGCGCTCTAGAGCCTGCGAGCCACAACTACTGGAGCCCGTGCTCTGCAACAAGAGAAGCCACCTTCAATGAGAAGCCCATGCACATCGAAGAGTAGCCCCAGCTCACCGCAACTAGAGAAAGCCCGTGCGCAGCAACGAATACCCAATGCAGCCAAAAATAAATAGATAAACTTATTAAAAAAAAAAAAAAAAAAAAGGCAACAACTGAACCTAGAGTGTGGAACTGAAGCCTGGGCATTGAGCCCAAATGCAAGAATCTGCTTAGTTACAGAAGTGCTTTCCAGTGCTATCATCCCTCAAGGGACCAGTCAGACCAACTGGTGTCAGTCACCCCATGGCTCCCTCAAGGTTTCTGGTTTTAAAGCCCATTGCAAACAAAATGACTTATGTAAGCAACCTAACAAGATCCCTAATTCTGAGATGAAGAAATCCAAGAGGAGTTCCTTCTACTTGCTTGCAACACTGAAATGAAGCACAGAACCCCAAATGAGCCACTTCCTGAATCCAGCAAAATGAGTACCACGTTGAGAGCCATTCTTCTGTCCCTGGGACACTCTGTGCTCACTACGCCATTCAGTTAACATTTATTGAGTCCTAGTATGTGACAGGCACGATGATACAAATGGGTCATTTAATGATAAATAAAAATTAGTCTGTGTCTTAAGGAATTCATACTCTTTGAAGCAAGGTAGGAACATACAGCTAGCTGTGTGTGTTGAGATGTCACTGAGTGCTGTAATAGAATGTAAACGAGATGCTGTAAGGATGAATGAGATTAATTCTATTGAAGCGATCCAGAAAGGCTTCGCAGATCTGGCCACTAAAAAGGCCAAAGATTTTAAAGCAGTTTAGGAAATTCCATGTGGAGAAGATAGCGTAAGAAAGGCACAAAAGTACATAGCATGTTTGGGAAATCATATGGATAACTTGATTTTAAAGTGCATGTCATGCTAAAATGTTTAGACTTGATTCGTCAGGGAATGAAAAGCCAACAAAGTTCTTGAGCAGTGTCTTAACATGATCGGTAGTATATTCAAAGAAGGGTAATTACCTGGGACAATCAGGGAGGGCTTAACAGAAGAGGTGACATTTCAGCTGGGTCTTGAATACTATTTCAGGAAATAAGAATTCTAATCGAAGGAAAGGCAAAGACCTTTCCCTCAAAGATGTTTAAAGACACAAAGGCAGCGGAGCCCAGGGAACATTTTCACAACATCCTAGAATCTGGCTTATCCAGAAACTAGACAGTACAAATAATAAAATGGTTAGAAACAGATCATGATACACTGTGAATACAAAAGCAAAGTGTTTATTTAGAGTTTCTCAAGAGATGCTGAAAAGCTACCAAATTTTTGCTTGGATTTTGTTGAGTAAAGTTTTGCTTAATGAGATTGAAACTGACAGCCAGAGATAGGAGAGTTTAGAGAAATACAAAAGAAAAGAGGAGCTCAATGGAATGTTATAATAAAAATAGCTAACTTTTCTTGAGCACATAATTACTTTTATGTGCATTATTTCATTTGATATTCACTTATGAGCTCAAAACTTTTTATCTGAGTTGACGAAACTGAGCATTTGAAAGATTAAATAATTTTTACTACAGCCAGCTCACAACCAGAAAATAGCAGAGCTGAGACACAATCCCATTCCCTCTGAAACTGTATCTCTAGGACTTAGGATAGCTCCTGACACCTGGTAAGAATATAATGAAAAACGCTTGAACTACTTTTGTTGAATCATCTTAACTCTGTGGCCTAAACTCAATACTATCTATTCAAAAAATATTTTCCTGATATTTTCAGATCAAAATGGATGTATTTTTCTGCATCCCAAGTTCTATGGATTATATTCATTTAGAAGTATTCCCTACTCCAAGTTTTGGGGGGAAGCCAGGAAATGCATCTCATTTATCCTGGTAGTTCTCACAAGATGTCCAGCAAAGCATCTACCACAGAGAAAAGGCTTGATAAATATGGGATGAATGAATGGACAAATAAATGAGTTCTATTTTCTAAGCAGTCTTTTCTCCATTTCAGCACAGGTAAATTTCAATAACTTTTCATGAAACATCCAAGCCATGTAACTGACTCGGAGTTCTCAATCAGATAATTTTTTCCATTTTCTTTTCTGATGAGAATCTTTATTGGCTGTGACTTAATTTAATCATAGCATTCATATTCTCTTTAGAGAAGCCCAGGGGCTCTAAGGTGGTGGGTTCTGTTTAATTAAATTCAATCAAATAATAATGATCTTTAATTTCCTAAAATCTGGATCACTGAGCATATGAGAGGCACTATTTAGTGCACTTTTATGTTCTTATAATAATGTTCTTATTTCTGTGTTAACAGAAACATGGATGGACTAGGTGTCCTCACTGTGACATTTAGTGGACCTGGAACATCTCCTGACTTAAAAATAACTCTCACAATAACTCTCACACCAGCCTGCCCTCCTCTCTAAAATTCCACCATCAATATTTTATTCCTTTGCGTTTACAAAGGATCCCTTTTAAAATGCAAATAATTCATGTCAACGAAAGGGAAACATTGAGTGATTCATTGCATCTGTTCTATATGCAGGGAAAAAGCAAACCAACATTTATTGAGCGACAGCTACACACTAGGCATTGTACTAGGCATTTTACACTCGTTATTTAATTTAATATTCACAACTCTGTAAAGTATTTCTTTATTTACAAATGAGAAACCCCAAAACTCAAAGGAGATAAGTAATTGGACAAAATCAAAGAGGAAACAGCAGAGCTGGGACTTAGGCTTTAGTTTCTCTGATTCAGTTGTTCTTTCTACTTTTTTATGTAGAAAATGGAGTTGTGAGAGTAGACGGAGTACATAATGCTGGAATACAAGAATTACACTGCACACATAAATGTGTGTCAGGGGTGGTGATGGGAGAGTCTAAACTGCCAGTGGGCAGTTGAGGAAATTAATAGGATTCTACGAGAATGGGGAGTGACTATAGGACTCCTTGGCCATAGACTGCTCTAGTGTAACTGATTTTATAGGATGGCTAATGGATAGTTAATTTTTACACATGCAAAAAATCATAAATTGGAAAAATACATATAGTAAGGTACTATTTTCTTTCCATTTAACTTCTGTTTTTGAAACCATATAGGGACTTCCCTGGTGGTCCAGTGGTTAAGACTTCCACTGCAGGGGGCACAGGTTCCATCCCTGATCAGGGAACTAAGATCCCGCATGGTCCTGCATGCCGAGCAGTGAAAGAAAGAAAAGAAAGAAAGAAAGAAAGAAAGAAAGAAAGAAAGAAAGAAAGAAAGAAAGAAAGAAAGAAAGAAAGAAAGAAAGAAAGAAAGAAAGAAAGAAAGAAAGAAAGGAAGGAAGGAAGGAAGGAAGGAAGGAAGGAAGGAAGGAAGGAAGGAAGGAAGGAAGGAAGGAAGGAAGGAAGGAAGAAAGAAAGAAAGAAACCTTATACTGAGAGATTTTCCAAAAATTTTAACATGTTTGTGCATCACCCATGCTGAAGTAAGTGTCTGTGGGAAAAAACTTTAGAGATCTACAGTGTGGATTGTGAAAGACACAACTGAAAACCCTCCAGCCATATGAAAAACTCACCATGCTTTTGACCTGACTCAGAGTCATGGACCTCTTAACCTGTTTCTGAAAGATGTATGACATTTGGTCTGAGTCTTACAGATCAAACATGCCCCCAGAAAAAACTGGCCTGAGTAAAACTCACACACTGTTATATAGCTCTGTATTCAACTTTAATAGAGCGATGAGTTAAATCAGTCTGCATTTCTGCCAATTGCAATTTCTTGGCGGCTTTTCACCTTAAATTTTAGAAAAAGTCACTTTGGGAAAACCTGTGATTTTATGTTTTTCAGTGTAAATTAATTCTTCACTCTTAATTTTTATGCTCACCGTAACTGTTGTAGGAGATCGGCGGAGGGAGGGGTTGTCAAGAAACTAGCGAAATCAGCAAATTTAAAAGAAAAGGAGAGCCTAGATAAAACAGAGTATAATTTCATCCTTGACTTACATTTTACATCTGAACGGATTGCCTCAACCCAAGCCCTCCTACAACCTACCGCACTGAGTGGGAGAGGGCTCTGCTGAAACACGTCCATCTTTTGGTGGCAAATACACTGTGAGTTGTTGCTTATAGAGACACCACGGAATCGATATAATGGCATGCCAGTGTACTGTATTATTGTTAACATCCTGCTGGCTAGAATTCAGGTCTCCATTTAATTGTGCTCTTATTTAAAATGTCTGCTGCACCTGCAGCTGACTCGATCAGCATTAGTTATTTGCCTGGTGTCATGTACATTTATGAACAATGAAAACTTCAGAAAAAATGTCAGCCGAGATGCATAGATCATAAATCACAAGATGATAATATCTCACGTGGAAAAAACGGCTCTGAGAAAACAGCCCCGGTGATGTAAATACTGAGTTTACCAGCAATGTCATTTCCCTATGGAGGTCGGACAATAGGCCATTTCTTAAATGGCAAAAGGGATGAGCTCTCTTCTTTATCTTTATTCACATTTCCTTTTATTTCATTCCTGGGAAAGAGAAATGCCAGAGGAGAAGCTTAAAACAGATTAGAGTGTGAGTACTGTATATAGGCTATTACATCATAACTGTCTTTGAAAACTCTCAAACAGCTGACCTGTTTATATTACAAGACAGGGTCAATTTCCATTCTATCGACTCTTTTGATGTTTGTGAATACTAATGCTCTCCCCAGAATGCTGGCTTTAGGATAGCAGCATTTGAACCATTCAGCCTTCTCTGATGCAATCTTTCTGCAGCTAGACAGGATTCTATACACGGATTTCATTGAGCCACACAGCTTGGCATGATCAAAAGCTTTGCCGGAGCTGTCAGTGAATGATGTTTCAAATAATAGAGTCACGTTAATGCCTACAGTTTCTACTCTAGTCACTGAGGTTGTGTGTATGAGTGCATATGTGTCTGGATGTATGTAACACAAAGCCACAGTTTTGCTTCCACTGGAACTCAGAAAGATTAAACATTGAAATGAAATAATAGGGTCATTTTCATGGCAAATGCCTGAGAAAACAAGAAAGAACTTTACATCCACATGGAATACTAAGGAAACTTGAGGCTTTGGTATCAGCAAGACATAGTCAAACACTTCCATTTCCACATCTTTCCAACTACAGGAACTCAAGCAATTTATTTGACCTAGAGGCTTCTGATACCTTGTTTCTAAAATGTGGATGACATGATCAATCTCACAAGGTTATAAGCCAGAAAAAATTTACATGTAACAACAACAACAATAATAATAGTTAACACTTCTTAGGAAATTATTATGTACCAGGCACTCAACATTTGATGTGCATCATCTCAAACCAATCTTCACAATAGCCTTATGATGTATGCACCTTAGTTATTCCATTCTATGTATAAAGAATCTGAGACTTAGAAACAAGATTTTTATAAATGAGTAAAAGGTCTTTAATACATACCAATTACCCTTGAGACAAAATGAATGAGCAAGTCATAGTTTTCTGCTTAAATGGATTCAAACCATTGTATTTTTTTTTCTTTAACATCTTTATTGGAGTATAATTGCTTTACAATGGTGGGTTAGTTTCTGCTTTATAACAAAGTGAATCAGCTATACATATACATATATCCCCATATCTCCTCCCTCTTGCGTCTCCCTCCCACTTTCCCTATCCCACCCCTCTAGGTCTCACAAAACACTGAGCTGATCTCCCTGTGCCATGCGGCTGCTTCCCACTAGCTATCTATTTTACATTTGGTAGTGTATATATGTCCATGCCACTCTCTCACTTCGTCCCAGCTTACCCTTCCCCCTCCCTGTGTCCTCAAGTCCATTCTCTACGTCTGCGTCTTTATTCCTGTCCTGCCCCTAGGTTCTTCATAACCTTTTTTTTTTTTAGATTCCACATATATGTGTTAGCATACGGTATTTGTTTTACTCTTTCTGACTTACTTCACCCTGTATGACAGACTCTATATTTTTAATGGAAAGACAGTTCCTATCAACATCTTCTCTTTGAATGTTAACAATAGAAGAGACCTTAAATTTGGGGCAGTCCAACACCGCACACCCCAGAGCAGGAATTCAGACATCTGCATCACTGGTGACCACCTTTAGCGCAAGGAGCCTCACATCACTAACCAGCCTGTTCCATGCTTGGACAACACTCCTTGTTACAAAGGATTTTCATCTGCTTTCCTTTATAGTCTACCCATGGGCCCTCTGGAGGTAAACATCTGCCCTTCAAATATTGGAAAACCGTTTTCTTATTTCCTCTGAGCCTTCATCAGGCTGATCATCATGAGCTCCTCAACTGTGACTCTTACAACAGGGTCTTCACAATCCTAAAATTTGCTCTGGTTTGTCAATATCCCGCTGAAACTATGGTAACCAAATTCTAGTCTCAGTATAAACTGCATTCTCTGTGCACTTTAATTTTAAACTAGTTTGTAGAGTAGTTAGTTTAGAGATTTAGAAAGGCAAGATCATCAACTCCCTTTGTCTGCCACAATCTACTTAGAAAATCAGATTCCGGATTTTCTTCCCTCCCTAACTCAACCTTCTATTGAAGATGTCACTGCTACTTCTTCCACTTGCACTAGAGAAGCTTCATTATTCAGATGGAGGCAAATTATGAATTATTTAAATTTTATTTAAATACCTTTCAGGAGTTTAATCTGTTTCAGCCAGCTGGGCACCAAATTCTTGATAGCTTCAGTTATGTGCTGGCAGGTGAATCAGACACAGAGTCTTCCAATGGAAGTACTGATTCTAAAAGCTTAATCACTGAAATTATAATTTGCTCCCTTTAGGGCAGAAAGGGGATTTGAATTAAAGACATTTCTTCCTGCAAAGTAAGGGATTCTTTTTTTATAGCAATGGTCCCAGGGTTCAACTGATTAAAATTTTATAGTATTTTTTTCCTCCACTTTGATACAGTGAAAAAGAATACTCCAGCTCTATTGTTATCTGGCCATATTACTTTGGACACCTCTGTGTGCCAATTCCTCATCTGTGAAATGGGTATAATATTTATATAACCAAGCATGTCCTGATGACTAAACAAAATGTATATGAGAGCACAAACATTTTAGTCTAATACCACTGGAAAGGAGGAGCTGTGAGGTGGGAGAAAGAGGTGGCAAAACGAAGAGGAAGAAATTAATACTCAGGAAAGGGAAAAGCAGTTCTTTCTTTGGGAAAAGTCATGAAGTTCATTTCTTACTTAACAATGAATTATATGTGTACAGTTGTTTTGTCTTCACCTGCTTGTCTCATTGAACCTCAAAACAGTTCATGTGATGGATTTAAGTCAAGAGCCTTTGCTACCACACTTGACACATGAGGAAAGAGGGATTGAGGGGGGCTGGGTATCAAACCTCTAAGATCACTCAACACAATGAGACAAAGTTGGACTAAGGAGGCTTTCTGACTCCAGAAAGAGTCAATGCTGCAGAGCAGAGAGAGCAAAACCTGTCCACCGACCTGGTCCACCACTTACCCGCTGTGTGTTCTAAGTTACTTGCTAACCTTGTTTAGTTTCCATGAAATACCGATAAGTGCTACCTTTTCCAGTCAGGGTACTCCAGAGAAATACGACCAACAAGATAATATAACAGAGTGTGTGTGTGTGTGTGTGTGTGTGTGTACTGAGAGGGAGAGATAGAGAAAGATTTATTTTAATGAATTGGCTCGTATAGCTGTGGAGGCTTGCAAGTCTTAAACCCACAGGGCGGTTCAGAGGGCTGGAAACTCAGACAGAATTTTTATATTACACTCTTTTTATTTATTTATTTTAACCATTTTTAAAAATGGAAGTATAGTTAATTTACCATGTTATGTTAGTTTCAGGTGTACAGCAAAGTGATTCAGTTATATGTATATATATATATACACATACACACACACACATATATATATTCTTTTTCAGATTCTTTTCCATTACAGGTTATTACAGGATATTGAATATAGTTCCCTGTGCTATACAGTAGTTTATATTACACTCTTGAGGCAGCAGTTTATATTACACAATTGCTTCATCGCCAGTGTTGCCAAAATATTGGCTCTCTGTGCACCGATGCCGAAAAGAAACACGGAGACAGAGTTTTGGAGGAAGAGAAAGAGTAGCTTTAGTTCTTTGCCAGGCAAAGAGGGAGCACAGCAGGCTAGAACCTCAAAAACTGTGCTGCCCCTCCCTGGGGAATAGGGAGAGGTCTTATAGTCAGGGCTCATAGTCTGGGGTAGGTGATACGGCTCAAGGAAGTACAGTTGGCGTCAGGCAACTTGGTAATTGGGGCTGGTCTTTTCCCAGCTTATTGGTTCATGATCTTTCTGAAATGAAGAATGCTACAAGGGAGTGTTACAGGGGAGTGTGGAGGAAAAGAATGCCACGTGCAGGATATAATCCACATAGAGTCAGAGAGTAATTAGGGAATTAGCTTTGTGAAGGACAAGTCTAGTTACAGGCACTACAGATTAGTAACAGTTAAAGTAATGCTAAAATTGCTTAACACTTTCAGGCTTGTGTGTGCTATTTCTACGGTTATTCACTTGTTCCTTATTTACTTGTTTACTAATAGGAAAGAAAAACCTCATTATTATTTTGGTTGTAACACCAGGAAACCTTACTTTTACTCTTAAAATGTTCAACTGATTGCATGAGATCCACTCACATTATCGAGGATAATCTCCTTTACTTAAAGTCAACTGACCTTCACGGCGACATCTAGACTAGTATTTGACCAAACAACTAGGCAACATATCCCAGCCAAATTGACACATAAAACTGTGTATCACACTACCTCACAGAGCTTTTGTAAGCTTTAAAAGAAAAACTATGCATCTGCCTCAAAGTGGTGAGCTCTAGAGATTAGCACAGGACAATCTGGAAATCAAACTAGTGCTTAACTTAGGCGTGGGCTATTGGAACAGAATTCCCAAAAGAAGACATGCTTCAACACGTTTGTTCACCTCTTCCCACTGTCCAGTCAGGAATGAATCCAGGTGTATGAGACCTGAAGCTTCTATAATTTGGATGTCCTTCTTTAATAAAAAAAGCATTCAAAATTATGTATATATTTTTTTAAATTTCAAGATATATTATTTTTAAAAAAAGAGAAAAAAACAGGTCACAACGCTAAGCTTCTGGCCCATTCTGCCAAAGCACAAGCTACAAAGACTTGCTCACATAGACATCTCAAAACTAGCAGTAATTAAGTATTTACCCCCAAACCCTAATGCTTTTAATAAAAAGCATTCAAAATTAAGTATTTTTTTCATTTCTCTATAATGAGAAAAATATCACGATCATTAAAAATTTAAAGCAAGTGAGAAATTACACACAATTTGATCAACATGGAAGCTTACCTTGTTTGTTGTCTTATATTTACTTATTAAAGAACGGAGAAAAATCAAATTGAAATTTAATGAAATACGAAAGGAAAGCAAACAAGATAAGCACTGAAATCAATAGAAACTATTTGACATGGAGAGAAAAATTGTAAAAATAATTTTGCCACATCATACCCAAGGCAATAATTTATGAAGGGGATAAGATGAATTTTGAATAACATTAATAAATAGACTTCAGGGTTATTTGATAATCCAGTTAATGAAGAGGAGTGGATCATAAAAACATTGGCAAAAGTGTTTAATTTCTTGCTGATTTGATGCTTAAATAATAAAACTATCATGTTATTTTCCTGGATTTTGTAATGCTTGAGCTATTTGTCAACTTTTAATCATTGGCATTTAAATTGTATACACTGAACTATTGAGAGTTCTCCTGATTGGAGAAGACTTCTCTTTTGACCAAGTGTCAGTGAGAATGGAATCCTCAGTTTACAATTTCATTTACAATTAAATCCTCAGTTTAAAATCCTTCAGATTTAGAAGAATTTTCCACAGACCAGCTCCTGGCTCCGTGCATATTAAACCTTGCTTCTCTCTCACTACCCATGAACTTCCAGCAGTGGGTGCCGGCTATATGGGGTGTGCTCTTCTCACAAGACAACTTCTAGTTCCAAACTTTTGTTTCATGACATTGATTGAGTCAACACAGTGGGCAGCAGGAGTATTCCTGGAAACCATTCCCACACCAGGGCAACTAGCAATAACTTAACTGGAAGCCACGTTCATATGACCCACTAAAGTCAAACCAAAAGCATCCTCAACTTAAACTCCTCTTAGAAGATACCATAAGTGTCATGGCGCCTCCAACACCACCCGACAGGAGGGGAAGAACAATGGAGGAGAAGCCAGAGCAGAAAGAAACATGGGTTGTGCGGAGGAAGAATATCTCCTGCCATATCAATAAACAAAGGATGCTGCAGCCATCAAGCCATTAGCCACTATAGCCTCTCCCAATGGTGAGTCCTGAGGGGACTCAGGACAGGAAACAACAGGATACTGGCCTGAGATAGTTAAGGTTCATATCAAAGGAATGATTTCAATGAGCTCAGACTCTTGCATCTTCCCAGACATAGAAAAGCACTGAATTCATTCACCTGAGGTGTCTGGTTCTCTTTAATTAACAGTAACCTTTTGATGTTCAACTACCTGGTTTTTGTTGCAAAAACTCCTGTATATCCTGGTTCCTCCCTAATCTCTTCAGAGCAGTCCCTCAGAGCTATCCAAGAGGCTGTCTTCCAGGCTTAAATACCTCAGAAAGCCCTCAGCTTTAAGGCTGCGCATCTTTTTTTCAGTCGACAGTTTCAAAGGCTTTCAGTTAAAATATCTTACTTTTGCAAATTATACTGTATACATACATATAAATGTGTATATATATAGTTTTCCCCAAAGGGAGAAGAATAGCTTTGTAAAAGTGTATGGCATCTCTGTATCATGTGGTTCTTCTTTATATACTTGTAAGACTCCCCTCCCAATTGGGCTCTAAATGTCATGAAATCAGGGACAGTTTTGCTTTCTTCATACTCCTTGCAACTAGATCAGTTTGGGCAATGAGTGGGCACTCAATAAATAAGTTATTTATTAACAAAATGATTAAGGTTAAACATTTTACACAAAACGAAAGCGAACACTTTTAAAACAACTGCCACGAGAGCCTTGTATCAAAGCACTCGGGGCTCTACAGATGTTGTAGGTTTTATAGCTGCAAACAAATTTCCCCAAGACTTAGCAGCTTGAAGCAACAGTAATCATTTATTTTCACTCATGGTTTCCATAGGCTGGGAATCTGTGCAGATCAGCTGCGTGATTCTATTCTCTCATGAGGTTGCAGTCAGAGATGGTGGCTGGGACTGGGGTCATCTCAAAGGCTTCTTGTCTTATGTGTCTGGTGCCTGGTCTGGAAGATTCCAATTGCTGGGGCTGAAACAGCTGCAGCAACTCAGACATCTCTCTCTCTCTCTGGTCTTTCCACATCATGTCTCCAGCAGGCAGCTTCTGGGGAGCTAGACTTCTAATGTTAGATCAGGCTCTCAAGATGCATGTGCCAAGAGGGAGAGCCAGGGGGAGATGTTTTGCATTTTATGACCCAGTCTTGAAAAAAATGCAGCATCACTTCCACTGTATCCTATTGGGTGAGGCAGTTATGAAGTCATCCCCCACCAACTAAGTTTTAAGGGATGGGAACATAGACTTCACCTTCTTATGGAGGAGTATCAATGTCACACTGCAGGTAGATCCTCTGGGATAAGACATACATTAGTGTGGCCATCTTATTATAGGAGATAGAGGTTTCTAAACTTATAAGCATTTTAAAAATATTATATCAATACAATGTTTATGCTGCCGCTAATAACTACTAGCTACTGTTCTTTATGTGCCAGACCACTAGGTGCCCCTGCTAAGGAAATAAGGCATCACACGTGAACACCTGCAATGGCTTTGCCTTCAGAATGACATTGGTAGATGATGTTGTGTCTCAGAGTATCTAATACATTTGGGGTCTTGTGGTTTTAAAAGTGCCTTCTAGGGTTCCACAGAGCAACCCATCTCCCTGTTGCCATGACTATTCAATTCAGGGTGGATGAAATTTAATAATTAATATTAGTATACAGCCCACCTATAGACTGTATATTTGTGTCTCGCCCAAATTCATATGTTGAAATCCAACCCCCCATGTGATGGTGGGGCCATTGGGAGGTGATTAATTCATGAGGTTGAGCTCTTATTAATGGGATTAATGCCCATTTAGAGATCCCAGAGAGCTCCCTTTCCTCTCCTGCTGTGTGAGCAAACAAGAAGACAGCCATCATCTATGAACCAGGAAATGCGACCTTACCAAACAATGAATCTACTGGAGCCTTGATCTTGGACTTCTCAGCCTACAAAACTGTGAACAGGTAACAAAACTGTGAATAAGTAACTGCCTATTCTGTTACCAATAGGAATAGCAGCCAGAACTAAGACAAGCCCTGTACCCTATTTCAGCCTTTGAGGACATAACAGGCACGTCTTATGAACTTCCTCAGATCCCTGAACTGCTGACTGCTTTGTCCTCACTGGGCAGCAAAGGCAGCTGTGCAGATCTGGGCGGTTCTGCCTCCACAAGCTGACTAGCCTCTTTCCTATAGTTGCTAACTCTTCTCACCACTTCTACTTCCAGACTCCGGTATAACTGCCATGTAACAGGATATGGAATCTGACTTTCTGAGCAGCTGCCGAAGTTAATTCCCTGCGGGATAAATTGTGACCAGTTGCAGACAGTATATGCAGATAAATTCCCTCTCCCTTCCTCTCACTGATGGCCAGTGTGGAAGCACAGTATTGTTTGTCTGGAGACATCCTGCGAGGCCAAACTGGTACACTTGCCAGGTGACTGGCTGTGTCTGTGCAGATCATGCCAGAGTGGTTGGCATACTACTGCATCCTGCTACCTATTTTAATTTCCCTTTCTTACCTGCTACACTTCCTTTTTCACTCTCAATGCCCCAGGATGGCATTTCCCAAGTAAAACACCAGCAATTAATCCTTTATTCAAGCTCTGTATTTTAGAGAACTGAGGCTAAAGCCAAAATCATTCATATTATTATCATTGTCTTCATGTTAAACATGAGAAAACTAAGATTCATAGTTTTCCAACCTCTCTTAGCTTCGTGAAAAACTTAGGATTAGAAATAAGGATTTTTCTTTCTCAGATACGATGCGCACATTTTTTTTCCTTCTCCACCATGCTATTTTCTCAAGAAGTATAGGATGTAGGAAAGTGTAGGAAACAGGGTGTAGTCCTAACATCACCAGTGGATTAAATAAACATTGAAAGTTAAGTAATATAATAATATTAAAAATTATTAAATAATAATAGCTAATATTTGTTGAGTTCTTCCTACGTGCCAGGCTCTGTTCCAAGTAATTTATATGTAATTTCTTTAATTGCATAAATTCCCTTATAATTTAATAGTATCATCATCACTACTTTATATATAAGGGAACTGAGCCACAGAAGGTTTATGGCCAAAAGTTCCAAAGGTACTAAGTGGTGAAGTCTTTGCCTATTTCCTTGTCTCTCTTTTTTTTTTTTTTTAATTTTTATTGAAGTGTGGTTGCTTTACAATGTTGTATTAGTTTCTGCTGTACAGCAAAGTGAATCAGTTATACATATACATATATCCACTCTTTTTCAGATTCCCTTCCCATTTAGGTCACCACAGAGCCCTGAGTAGAGTTCCCTGTGCTATACAGTAGGTTCTCATTAGTTATCTATTTTATACATAGTAGTGTATATATGTCAATCCCAACCTCCCAGTTTATCCCACTCCCCCCCTTCCTCCCTCGGTATCCATAAGTTTGTTTTCTAAATCTGTGATTCTATTTCTGCTTTGCAAGTAAGTTCATCTGTATCATTTTTCTAGATTCCACATATAAATGATATTATATATTTGTCTTTCTCTTTCTGACTACTTCACTCTGTATGACAGTTTCTAGGTCCATCCATGTCGCTGCAAATGGCATTATTTCGTACCTTTTTTATGGCTGAGTAATATTCCATTGTATATATGTACCACATCTTCTTTATCCATTCCTCTGTCGATGTCCATTTAGGTTGCTTCCATGTCCTGGCTATTGTAAATAGTGCTGCAATGAACATTGGGGTGCATGCATCCTTTCGAATTATGGTTTTCTCCCTTGTCTCTTAAATGTAGACATAACTCCTCCCATGACTACCTCACAGCATTCTCATAAAGACTGATAATGACACAGAATGCTCAGAAAAGTGCAAATATGAAGTATCTTTAATATTATATCTGTCTTTTTGATAAATGGAGAGAAAACCAAGCCAATCCATATGCAGCATTGGAAAGTATATTCTAAAACATAAGCCTCAGCCAAAGACAGGCTCTAGCAATTAGAGCCACATCCCCAAGTAGGCCAGAAGTCGATGCTCGTGGTGAGAAAAGGCCCACTGCCCTCCCTCCAGCCTTCGGATCTCTCACATGTGGACAGCAGAACACATGAGCCTTCTGTTCCTTCTCTGAGTTCAGCTTACCTATTTCCTGCCAATTTCCACTTATTCTACTAAAGATTACATTATATCAATAAAGGTCATTTAAAAGGAATCACAAATCACCCTCAATCCCATCACCCCAGGAAATCAGCTATTTTCATAGGTCTGGTTTCCCTTTCAGTCTTTGTGCATGAATATTTTTTACATAGTAAATACCGGGCAGGAAAAAAGATAGTTTTATTTTACTTAATATTGTAGATAAATTGTTAAACATATTTCTCAAGAATCACTGTTTCCAAGATTGAACAGTCATTAGAAGAATTTCATCATTAAATATAGTCAATTTTCACTATAAATTTAGCAAGAGATAAAATCAAGGCAATGGTTAATCCTTTTACCAATCCCTTTCCTAACTCCCCCTAATCTGACCTCACCATTATCCTATTTTCCCAACTTTGCAAGTTGATTACTGCATTATCATCCTCACCCTAATTTCTATGAGAGCGGGAACCATATCCGCCTTGTTTTGTCTTGTTCATCTATGCTTTAACAAATCAACTGAAAGTGTCTGATACTCAAAATATCACTTCCCTAAATCTCCAAAACCACTCAAAATCTCATTACACCATGTTTCACATGGAATTTCTATTGGAAATTGGAACACTATTAGGTGTATCACCCAAAAGCACACAGCGCAATGCTCAGTACATATTAAAAATAAACACTATGGGCTGATTATATATGAAAAGAAATTAACTTGAAATCACTGCTTAATTGTATCTCCAAGCCCATGATCTGGCTTTGGTGGCAGTTAGCTATAGTTTTCCTCCTAAAAATTGAAAATGTAACATTCTAATAACATGTAAATCATTAAGCTCTCTGAGAGCAGAGACTGTTTCCTTACTTTAAAATCTACTTTATCCTATATTAGAACCTCTCCTGCTTTTTTTAATTTATTTTTTAATCATGGTTTGCATGGTGTGACTTTTTCCATTCTTTCACTTTCAATCTACCAATGTTGTTATATTTGAAGTGAATTTCTTGTAGACAGCATATTGTCAGATCTTGTTTTTTGTCCACCCTGGCAATTTTTATCTTGTATTTTAATTAATTTTGACCATTTATGGTCATTATTGATATGGCATGGTTTAAGTCTGCCATTCTATGTTGGTTTGTTTGTTTTCTCTGTTTCCTCTGTTCCCCATTCCTCTTTCTTTTTTCTACCTTCTTATGGGTTATTTGAACATTTTTTCATTCCAGTTTGATTTATTTTTAGTGTTTTTGAGTATATAACTTTGTATAGTTTCCTTAGTGGTTGTTCTAGGTATTTCAATATACATACATAATTTTTTGTGGTCTGTGATAGTGGTATCAATGTTTTACCACTTCAAGTAAAGTGTAGAAATCTATTTCCATATAGGTCTCTTTACACTTCCTGCTTTTAAAATTAATTGTCTCAAGTATTTCCTCTACTTACATTAAAAACCACAACAGATGTTTATAATTTTTGCCTCAGTCATCAACTATTATTTAAGAAACTCTCATGAGAAGTAGGATGATCTATTATATTTTTGTCTATTTGTACCCATATGATGTTTTTTTTTCTTTCTGAAATTCCAAGCCTTCTTCTGCTATCATTTTCTTTCTGTTTAGAGAATTTTCTTTAACCATTCTTCAAAGAGGGGTTTTCTAGCAAATAATTCTCTTTGTTTTTCTTCATCTGAAAAATGTCTTTTTTCCCCCTTAATTCCTGAAGGATATTTTCACTGAATATAGAACTCAGGCGTGAGAGTTCTTTTCTATCAGTCCTCCAAGAATGGTGCACCACTTCCTTCTGGCCACCATGGTTCCAGATAAGAAATCTACTGTCATTCTGACTGGTGTTCCCCTAAAAAGTAATGCATTGTTTCTCTCTGATTGCTTTCATTTCTTTCTTTAGCTACAGAAGCTTAATTTTGATGTGCCTTTAAAAGTTTTTGTGTTTTGACAAACTGGGGACGTTTCGGTCATTATTTCTTTAAATACTTCTTTAGTACCATCCTTTCCTCTCCTTCTGGCTCTCCAGTGATATGAATGTTAGCAGTTTTGTTATTGTCTCACAGGTCCCTGAGACTGTTCTTTTTTTTTATTTTTTACATCTTTATTGGGTTATAATTGCTTTAAAATGGTGTGTTAGTTTCTGCTGTATAACAAAGTGAATCAGCTATATGTATATATATATCCTCATATCCCCTCCCTCTTGTGCCTCACTCCCACCCTCCCTATCCCACTCCTCTAGGTGGTCACAAAGCACTGAGCTAATCTCCCTGTGCTATGCAGCTGCTTCCCACTAGCTATCTATTTTACATTTGGTAGTGTATATATGTCAGTGCTACTCTCTCACTTCATCCCAGCTTACCCTTCCCCCTCCCCATGTCAGTCTATTTGCTCTCGTATTCAGAATGGGTAAAATCTATTGATCTATCTTCAAGTTCACTGATTCTATCCCTTTCATCTCCATTCTACTTTTTGAGCCCATCTAGTGAGGTTTTTTTTTTTTTTTTACTTCAATTATTATATATTTCAATTCAATAATTTACATTTGGTTCTTTTTTATAACATTCATTTCTTTGCTGAGATTTTATAGTTTTCATTCTGCTCCAAGATCATCATTGAATCATTTTTATGAGAGCTGCTTTAAAATCCTTGTCAGATAATTTTGTCTTCTGATTCATATTGGTATGGTTTCTGTCATCATTCATGTTGTGATTTTCCTGATTCTTGGTATAATAAGTGATTTCCTGAATATATTAGATATTATGAAACTCTGGATCTTATTTAATCTTTTTCTTTTTTAGTAGTTTGTCCTTCTCTTGAGGTGTAGCATGAGGGCCAGGAGGCCCACAATACCATCCAGCAATAGAGAAGCACTGACTAACACTGCCCCATTTCACGTTGGAGGAGAAGACACTCAGCTCCCCCCTCTGCTCCACTGACTCTTTTCCTTTAAAAATGAGGCACCAAAGGTCACACTGCCTTGTTGTCTCCAAGTAGGAGTAAAGATTACGTCCTGACTCTGGTCACGCAGCCACCAAGTACAGGATAAGCAGAGGGCTGACTCATAACACTTTGTTGCTGAAGAATGGGAGTGGAGGCTTAGGTCCCCAGTGAGCCCGACTGACATGGGGTGGGGAATGGGGAAGAATAAAGTGTTTACTACTCTCCACTTGTACCACCTTGTCAGCCTCATTGACGCCAGTCAGGGATGGAGGCTCAGCTCACCAATGGACAGCAATGACACTAACATGGTGGGGAATTCAAGTACTGCCAGGTTCTTCTGGGTGAGAGATCGAAGACCAGCTTCCCACTCAGCCCACCAATATTACCTGGTGGGGATGTTGCAGTGTTGCCACCAGCTTCTGCCAAACAGGGAATGGAAAAGTAGCTCCCTGCTCCACCCAGCTGACTTCAGCCAGTAGGGAATTGGTACACAGCGTCAGCTTCCATGGGATAAGGGCTAGGAGGTAGAATGAAAGGTCAGCTCCTTGCTGGCCAGCTGAAATGGGGGAAAGTGTGATAGGATTTTTCTGTTGGCGTTTGCCTAGACTAAAGTAGATATTGCCACAAGGTTTTCTGTTGTTAGGACACTCTTTCCCTAGCCCTTTGGCTAAAAGGAATAGGACATTCTTGGAGAATTTTATCTGTGCCTGTGGGTGGTTCTGGGATGGAGGCTTCTGCAAAACCCTTTTGGGGATATATTGGAGGCAATAAGGAAACCTAGGAAACTCATCACTATGCTGTTCCTCAAGCCCCAATGTCCCTATGCAGGTCACCTTCTTCTTTCCATCTTTCAGAGTCTTTCTGGCCGTGTTTGTTGTTTTATCACCAGGATTTTTTAAGTCATAAGAGGGAGGACTTGGGAGGACTAGGGCTACTCCATCTTGACAGAACCCAGGAGACTACTCATTGTTCTACAAGTTTTCCTGCATGCTATAAAAGTGTGTGGCACAGAGTAGACATTTCAATACTATCCAAGGCAATCTACAGATTTAGTGCAATCCCTATAAAAATACCAATGGCATTTTTCACATAACTAGAACAAATAGCCCTAAAATTTGTATGGAACCACAAAAGGCTCAGAATAGCCAAAGTAAACCTTAGAAGAACAAAGCTGAAGGTATCATATTCCTTGATTTCAAACTAAACTAGGAAGCTACAATAATCAAAGCAATATTGTACTGGCACAAAAACAGACACATAGATCAATGAAACAGAATAGAGTCCAGAAATAAACCCAAGCTTGTAGGATCAATGAATCTACAACAAAAAAGGCAAGAATATACAATGGGGAAAAGACAGACTCACACAAAAGAATGGACAGCTAACACAAAAGAATGAAACTGGACCACTTTCTCACACCAGATACAAAACTAAATTCAGGATGGATAAATGTAATACCTTAAACAGTAAAACTTCTAGAAGAAAACATAGGCAGTACCCTCTTTGACATTGGTTTTACCAATATTTTTTGGATATGCCTCCTCAGTCAAGGGAAACAAAAGCAAAAATAAACAAATGGGACTACATCAAACTAAAAAGCTTTTGCACAAAGAAGGAAACGATCAACAAGACAAAAAGGCAGTCTGCTGAATGAAGAAGAAAAATCCAATAAAGTGCTAATATCCAAAATATACAAAGAATTCATACAACTCAATAGCATAAAAACAAAGAACCTGATTAAAAATTGGGCAGAGGATCTTAATAGACATTTTTTCCATCGAAGACAAAGAGATAGCCAGCAGGGTCCTGAAAAGACACTCAACATTACTAGTCATCAGGGAAATGCAAATCAAAACCATAATGAGGTATCACCTCACACCTGTCAGAATGGCTATCATGAAAAAGACAAAAAAATAACAAGTGTTGGCAAGGATGTGGTAAAAAAGGGAACCCTTGTGCACTGTTGGTGGGATGGTAAATTGGTGCAGCCACTTTGGAAAATAGTAGAGAGTTTCCTCAAAAAATTAATAATAGAATTACCCTACATTCCAGCAAGTTCACTTCTGGGTTTTTACCTGAAGAAATTAAAACATTAATTAGAAAAAAAATCTGTGGACCTCTATGTTCAATGCAGTATCATTCACAATAGCCAAGATATGGAAACAACCTAAGTGTCTAAGTGTCTATCAATAGATGAATGGAGAAAGAAGAGGTGGCATACATACACACACACACACACACACACACACACACACACACACACACACACACACAAAATGGAATACTACACAGCCATAAAAAAGGATTAAATCTCGCCTTTTGTCACAATATGGATGAGTGTAGAGTGTATCATGCTAAGTAAAATAAGTCAGAAAAAAAAATACAGTATGATTTCACTTATATGTGGAATCTAAAAAACAAACAAACAAAAAAAGAAACGAAATGAAAACAGACTCATGGATACAGAGAACAAATGGGTGACTGCAAGAGGGGAGGGGAGAATGGGGCTTTGGGTAAAATAGGTGAAAGGAATTAAGAGGTACAAACTTCCAATTAGAAAATGAATAAGTAACAGGGATGTAGCATACAGTATAAGTAATATTGTCAATAATACTGTAATAACTTTGTATGGGACAGATGGTTACTAGACTTATCATGGTGATCATTTCATAATGTATTTAAATGTTGAATCACTATGTTATATGCCTGAAACTAACATAATATTGTATATCAACTATATTTCAATTTTTTGTAAAGTGTATTAACTCTGTGTAGTTATACTTCATATTTGTTGAATACCATAATGAATAAGAATTGTCAACCCCAATCAGAATTAATCTCAAAATGTAATAATATTTTGGTTATTTTTCATGGTCTCTTTTTTACTAAACACTGTAAAAGGTTATTTTGATGTGTGCCTGTCTGATGTTCTGAATATACACACTTTGGGCAAAGGTGTGTTGTTTTTTTAAATTTTATTTATTTCTTCATCCCCACTTGCTTGTATAATGAGGATATCAAATGACACAGAAAAGTTCTCAGTAAACGACTGAGGATTTGATAAGTAATCTTTAAATCTTCCATTCTTCCTCATGCTAAAAGATCTGGAGTATTCAGAGATTGAGTATTTTAGTCAGAAGATAAAATGTTTTCAGCTCCTTCCTGCTCCTCCCACCCCAATTCACCATATCTCTACATCTATTTCCTGTTTATCTTCTTAAAAGAAGGTTGGGCTATGTGTTTTCTAAAGCTATGCTTTCCAATACAGTAGACTCTGGTCACAAACGTCTATTTAAATTTAAACTAGTTAACATTAAATAAAAATCCAATACCTCCTTCCCACTTGCCACATTTCTGGTGCCCTCTAGCCACATGTGGCCAGTGGCCACTATAGTGGATGGCAGAGATAAAGAACATTTCCATCTTCACAGAAAGTGTTCTTGGACAGTGCTTCTTGAAAGACCTCCTTCTGCCTCCACCTCTTAAGGCAACAACTTCCTCTAGAGTCTGATTCAAGCTTCCCCCCACATATATCTATATTTTAAAATGCACAAACAGGACAGCTGTAATTTTTTAGGATAATCTGGAGGCAGGCACAGGGCTGGTCAGAAACGTCTGGGGGACTGTTGTTGAAGGCACAGACCGATGAAAGTTTCCAGGGTATGGCTGTGCTCCACATGAGAATCAGCTCTCTAGGACCTGTGTTATTGGAACAATTACATGTCCAGGTTAGATGATTTGCATTCTGATGGGGTTTAGGAGTCAGGTCAAAGAACAGTGCATCTCTCCATTCTCCTCCTAGAATAAGAGCGATTTGTGTGTGAATCATTTATATATGCCCAATAAATATTCATGGAAGATAATATACGTGTATGGATGTGTGTATGTATTTATTCTATGCGTACGGTTAAAATTCATCTGCATTAGAGTCGAAAGACCTAATGTTTGCCATCCTAGAATAACTGTTATGCAACTAGAAATCACTTTGAAGAAAGGAGAGCAGGGAGGGGTGGGTAGTTCGTGAGCAATATGCCTTTTCTCCAGTCATTTTTTTCCATCCTGTTACTGCTGATGTAACGACTCATTGCTGTGACATTGTGAGTCTGGCTGATAACTCCATCAGGGGGGTCTCTCTGATTGTCGGCCTGCTCCCTCCCACCCACTCCCATTGTGGGAACCACACTACTTCTTTTCATCCACTCATTTAAATATTACTGTAATGAAAAAAAAATCTTTGTTGAAATGGATTGTTTTCAACAACATGCTTTTATCTGTCTCCAATTGAAACCTTGCTTCATTATTATTAATGTATTGAATGCTTACTGTAGGCTAAGTTCACTATATCCATTAGCTTATTTGATCATAACAATACCCTATGAGGGCAGTATCAATAATAGACCCACTTTAGAGATGAGGATATTGAAGCTGGGATAAGTTAAGATCTTTCTCAAGATCACACAGCAGGTAGGTTTTAAGAATCTGATACACCATGGAATGCATCATTTCAAAGAAGCTGGAGAAGCAGGTGAATTAGGGTGGAGAGAAGAGGATCTGCTATTGTATATCTTAGTGATTTATGTTTGCAACAGAATTGCCACTGTCTAGGGACTCTTGCCTAATGTGAAAAGGCCACCGCTGCCTTAAACTTGACACTCAGTAGTGTACACTCCTGCTGTGTTATTTCCCTGTGGACATGTTCATTTTCCAACCACAGTCTTCCTTCTCTGTTCTAAAGCTGGGACTGCATAGTAGCAGAGCAGGACGCTAGGTTTTTAGATTGGTGAATTCCCTGTGCACGACCCTTAATTTCCTCAGCTTTCATTTTTACATCCATAGAAAGAGGTACTGACAGATACCCAGACAGAGCAACCGAGAACAGGACCGTCTCTGGTTTCAGATAAGATTATTCACAAAGACAAAAGCCTGAAACATTTAACAAATGCAAGTGCAAGCAGCCAGTTCAGCCTACCAGGGGCAGAGAAAATAGATTGCAGTGTCAACTTAATCAATGGTTCATCGCTGTACTTTTTCAGTGCTTGAACCTTATTAGGATTGAGGCTGCACTGCTCGGCTGAAAATCAATCCAGAATTTTTCAAACAGCTGCAAAATGCGGGAATACAATTGCAAATAATTTGACGAGTCTTCCAACTGCCTTGGGAAAATCCATGCAGAGCTAAGTGGGGCTGGTACGTGGATGTGCTTCCTGGCTGCAGCTCAGGGTCAAAAAAAGAGGATAAGGAAGAGAGTGGAGTGCATGGTAGAGTTTCAAATCCAGGGAAAATTGACTGAACTCGTGTCTGAGGTCAGTTTTGAAGATGCAGTGACTGAACACATCAGTATGAGAATTAGGCTCTCTTGATACAGAAACTAACTTCAGGCTAAGGTTGAAATAACAAGAGTCTATACAAGAATGATTGAGTTTCTCCTTGGGACCTGACCTAGCATTTAGAAATGGCTTCAGGGATGATATGGATTACGAAGACAAAGAGAAAGATGAGAAGGGACGCTGACAGATGAGTTGACATAAAGAAGAGGTGAAATAAAGTCTTAAAGAACCTAACCAGGCAACGGCAGACCTGTGTCTGTCCTCAGTTAGGTTGTGGCTGAATATATGACCAGATGATTCTCAAGGCAGACATTAGAAAAAGAGTTTTTAAACTTTTAAAATATAGGGAATGCCCAAATGGTTAATAGGCTCATGGGTATTTTTTAAAAAGAAGAAATGCTTGCATTTTAGTTGAGAATGTAGACCTACAAATCAGTGAGATTTTTGTTAAAGCCTGGCTCTACCATTAGTATAGGACCTGGTATGAGGTATTCAATCTCCTTGACTCTCAATTTGACAGCTTCAACAATGCTAACATTTCCCATCTCTTAGGCTTATTGAGAAGGTAAGATGAAATAATTAAATATCTAGCAGCTTGATTGGTATGTAATTCATGGTCCATAAGGTAGAAGTTGATGTTATTATTGCGAGGAAGGGAAAAATACGATTTTGGACTAGGTCATTGTTATGGGTTGAAATGTGTCCCCCCCACCCAAATATATGTCGAAGTCCTAACCCCTGATATCTGTGAATGTGTTCTTATTTAGAAATAGAGTCTTTGCAGAGGTGATCAAGTTAACATGAGATCACTAGTGTGGACCCTAATCCAATATAACTGGAGTCCTTATAAGAAGAAGAGAAGAAACACAGAGATAGACATGCACAGGGAGAAAATGATATAGAGACACACAGAGAGAGGATGACCATGAGAAGTTGGAGGCACAGGTTGGAGTTTTGAAGTCCCTGGGGCTGCCAAAAGCTGGAAGAGGCAAGAAGGATCATCCCATAGAGGATACAGAGGGAGCATAGTTCAGCTAACACCTTAATTTCAAACTTCTGGACTTTAGAATTGTGAGAAAATAAGTTTCTCTTATTTTAAGCCACCTACTTTATGGTACTTTGTTATAGCAGCTGCAAGAAACAAATACAGTCATGATTCTTACCCAAGTAGAGTCTCTCCATTTAACTAGCGTTCTGTTAACTTTCAGTCTTAACCAACTACAGATGCTTTGGTTCACTAGGAAATCTCACAAAAATCCAGAAAGGCTACAAAGTTTTGAATGTTGTAATTTTGTGAAGACTTTGTGATTTTCAGTATGGTTATAATGTAAAAAAAATATATTGTTTAGTATTTTGTATTAGTCATCTCAGGCTACCAAAACAAAATATCACAAATTGGGTGGCTTAAAAAACAGAAACTTATTTTCTCCAAGTTCTGGAGACTGGAAGTTTGAGATTATGGTCAGATCCTGGTGAACACTCTCTGACTTGCAGGTGTCTGCCTTCTTGTCGTGTGTTCACATGGCCTTTTCTCAGTGCCATGAGAGGGAGAGAGAGAGAGAGAGAGAGAGATCTGGTCTCTTCTTATAAAGACACTAATCCCATCAGACCAGAGCCCCACCCTCATGACCTCATCTCACCCTAATTGCCTTCCAAAGGCCCCATCTCTAAACATCATCACATTGGGGATTAGGGCTTCAATGTATGAATTGGGTAGAAAGGCATAAACAGTCAGTCCATAACATATGTATTAAACCAATAAGCTACATATTATTCACTTTCTCCTTCAAGTATATATTGATATCAGGTTAATGCAGTTCAAATAACTTTTGCAAGGTGAGGGAAGGGGACAGGATGTGCCCAGTGATTAGTAAGACATGGTCTCTGTCCTCAAGTATCTTGCAGACTAATGGAAGAGATAGATTCTTAATGTGACATTACAATGTAATATGGTAGGCATATTGCTGGAGGTGAGCCTGAGGCAGCAGGTGAGGTTCAGGGATATCTTCCTGTAGGAGACCCCAAAGTCAGGGGAAGGGACTATGTCTCATTCCTTTTCATCCATAAGAGCGACTAGCAAATTTCAACAGCTATGGTGTGTATTTAATAAATTCTTGTTTAAGAAATGAATGAATGGATGAAGAATATTGTCATTAACAAGAACACCCAAATTCCTTGTCATGGTCAAGGATTCTCTGTGTTAGAATATCATTATAAAATTCTAAAATGTAAGTTGAGGTATTATACAAGAAAAAACATTGAACTAGGAATCTAAAGAAAGGGTTCTAGTCCTAACTGCCTTTAAGTATCCCTAGGACCTTGGGTAAGAGACAGAGGAAGAAGACTTCTAAGATTTAAGGGGGTTTTTCCAGCCCCTGTCAGCTCTAAAACTATGATTCTGGGATTCCCTCCTTGGATTTCATCTAAGGAACATTATTAATAACATCTGGAGTGCTAAAAGGAACTCATTACACTCTGTAAGGTGGTAAACCCTGAAAAAGGCCCAAAAATCCAAATAATAGCCATGAAATGAACATGTGTTGAATTGAAGGAATAAGTAGTATAATGTAGCAGCTCTAGTGGATTTTATTCATTCCTTCAAAAGCATTTATTCAACTACTACTAAATGTCAGGCTAGGGACGAGTTAATGATACATTCATGTATATCTCAAGAAGTGTATACATACACATATTTATATAAATTTTTAAACACTAAAATCTATTTCTTCCAAGTAACTTTCTAAAAGACTTTTTAACTTTTCAACTTGAGAACTCTGTTGCCATAATCTCATGTTAGCAATGCTCTGTGGAAAGGAATTCCCCCTAATGCTTTGAGTGCTTGGCTCTCATATCTGAACCATGTGGTTATTGCACTTGACAAAAGCCAAAAATAGCTTTATAAAATGCAGCCTCTTGACTCCCCTTAGAATTTGAAAAATATTAATAAAGTTTATACTTCACTTCCAGTCTGGGGGGGGAAGTAAGTATATTTTGTAATTCTTTCCGAATTCAAGTCCACCTCTATATCATTCCAGGTTCCTTTCCCAGCCTTTCCTACATCCTAAAGAGATAAAGGAGTTTCATTTTATAAAGGCGGTATCGGTCCAAGCCTTGCTTCCTCTCTGCCCTAGCCTTAGCTTCCAAAGAATCATAGACCATTAGTGACTGAATTACCATAGGGCTGATTTAATCCAACTCCTTCATTTTGTGGAAAAAGAAGCAGGCCTAGAGGATGGAAGTGGTTACCCAAGGTCATTCAGCTAACTGCTAGTGAGGGTGAGACTGTCACTCAATTCTCCTGACTTTAAGTTCATAATCTCTCCACGAACCCATACAGCCCAATTTCTCTGTTTCTCTTTTTTCCTTCACTTACATTTGCTCACAGATGTAGACATTCTGAGATCTCCATCATGTACCCAACTGGCTCATATCTGTTTATATCAGGGGCCAGCAAACTTTTTCTATAAAGGGTCAGATAGCAAATCTGGCTTTAAGGTCCATATGGTCTCTGTGGCAATGCCACAAATCGCATTGTAGTGTAAAAGCAGCCATAGGCAATATGGAAATGAATAATCGTGCCTGTGTTCCAATAAAACTTTATTTACAAAATCAGGCAGTGGAATGGATTTGGCCAGTGGGCTGGAGTTTGCCAAACCCTGGTTTAGATCTGCCTTCACTATTCCTGATGCCAGGAGCCCTCTTCCTCTGATTGCCAGGGTTGTGAATGAAAGATACCATCTTTCTTCCCTTATCGTAACTACAAGAGCTTGTGAATTGTATACATTTATTCAACAGAAATCTATTGCATACCCATTTTATGGAAAAAGAACAAGGGGTTAAATAAGCTGTAATAATAATAATAATAGGGTATGATATTTATTGAGCACTTACTATACCCCAGTTACCAAGCAAAGCACTTTTATGTATATGCTTCTCATTATCCTTACAAAATCTTATTTTACAGCTAAGGAAAGTAAGGCCAAGCAGGAGTAGGAAACTCATTCAAGCTAGAAAGTTCTAGAAGTGAGATTTGAATCCAGATCAGCATGGTTCTTATCACTGCTACCTACTGGGTTCCTGAGACCGTGGATCTGATCTCATGTTATAGAGGAAGCGTAGCTCTAATCCTGGGTCCAGCTGTCTTCCATTAATACCAGGGATCCCTCCATCTGTTCCTCCACCTCTGCTCTCTTGTTTGACAATAATTTGTGTTCACATACATAGCTGTGAATGATGTGAGCTATTGAATAAAAAGAACAATAGGAAATTACACTGATAGATTAGTCTAGGTTTCCAAAGAAGGTTACAAGCCAACCTAAAGACAGATAGAGAGATGATAGATGATAGATAGATAGATAGATAGATAGATAGATAGATAGATAGATGATAGATAGATAGATGATAGCTAGATAGATAACTATAGATCTCAGTCTTTCTGTCTTTTGATGTGTGTGATTGGCCCACTCTGATCAGCATGGTGCCAGGCATTGCTGTTCACACAAGCAAGATTTTGGAGCCCTGAGGTTGAGGGCTGACTCTTCAGCTACTTAGCTGAGAGAACTTGGGCCAACACTTCACACTGTGGTCCTTACATTCCCCTTTAATAAGAGTTTTATTTAACACTCACTAAGATACCTTCTGGCTCGGATAGTCTAGTTAATGAGTCTGCAAGAAAGGTAAAGTGCCACACGAGCATCCCTCCTAGGGTTTAAGAATTCTTTAAAGAACTACCTCTGATCCGTAAGGTTCATGTGAAGGATGTTTCTGGGGACCAAATTTTAATTCGGAGCACCTGACTCTGATGGAAAGACGGTGTGAACACACATATGCACGTGTTTGCCCAACACTATAATGTGATGGTTAAAGAGTCCAGGCTTGGGTGTCAAACAACCCTGGAACCCCATCTTGATTTTACCAAGATTTTTGTTAATCACATGGTCCACAACAAAGAGAGGGTTAAAGTGGACTGGACCACAGATCTTCTCTAGCTAAGATATAAGAAGGGAGAGAAAAATAACTGAGGACATCGGGGGCTCCATGGAGTAATAAATTTAAACACTGATAACTATGGGAAGATGTGAGATCCAAATAAATTTTAAAAAGTAAGGCAACGAATAGTAAGGCAGTGAGCTCCCTGTCCGTGGAAGGATTCAAATAGCAGCTGGACAGTAACATTTTAAAAATTATTAAAAAAAAAATTCAGGTACCAGATAAGAGTATGGCCAGAAAGTCTCCAAGAGTCCTTCTGATTCTGAAATTCTGTGACCCTAGGGAATGTGAAAGGGATTTGTTTGCTTACCTTCTGTCAAGTGTAAAAGGAACCCAAAGATTCTTTGGGTTAAGCTCCTACTCTCTTAGAGTATCACCAAGAGCACTTAGCATAGCCTTTCAGCATTCCCAAAGGGCATGTTCTTCCTTCCGTAAAGCCTAGATAGCCTCTCAAGTCATTTATTTGTTCAGCATGTGTGCAGTGACCTTGAATTCACTGGTTTTTTCAGGTAAGATAGACTGCCTGAGAGCTGCCCGGGTGGAACCATGGCGTTTCTACCTCAATGTTTCCTTACCTTCGTGACCACAATCCCCAAAACCTTGCAAGGACATTTGGAGTCTTCTTCTGAGTAATCATAATCCTCAGTGGAATAAACTGCCCCTAGAAGGTATGGGTCTTTGACATGGAAGCCTAGAAGTTGGATTAAAGGTTCTTTCATTCGTTTAACAAACCACACGATTGCACTTTCTACATGACAGGCACAGTGCAAACCCCTGGAAATAGAGGAGCTACCTGTAATTTGCCTTTCTACCCTTAGTTCCCAACACTGGTGTTGTGATAATACCTTGTATCTGGATCTCCATGAAGGCAATGCCATAACTGAGAGGTCATTCCTGAATGTGACAGGGAGAAGCATTGCTACTGGAGCCAAGTGTGATGAGGTGAAATGCGATGCAGTGTCAGCAGTAAAAGCCCATGAGCTGATGTCCCCTCCACCAGGTACATCTCTGTTTCTGACTTCTTCTAGCTGCTTTGAGAGGCTTAGCGATAAATTGCCCAAGAACATCCATGACCAGACGTTTGGCATGTCTTCATTACAGTCAATCATGTAAATTCTATTTTTGAGCTTGCTCATTCCTCTCTGCAGATCAGCCAACTAGGCATCCACTCAGAATCCTATAGGAAAGGTCTGGTGCTCACCTCCAATTATCATATCCTCTGACTTCCATCTCAGATTTCCCTTTACATGATTCTTAACAGATTGGAACTGGAAAGGCAAACATAATAAACACACCAAATAACTGTGGCATATATTGTCTGTTGATCCTCAGGACCATCCTTACATTTTTAAGCTCCCCTCTACTGCAAGAACTGAAAGCCTAGGACCTATTACCTTTAATGTGATTCTTCCTCCAAGATTTATACTTAACCAATGAGGTACTTGCACAAGATTTATAAAACATAAAAGAAAAAGAAAGTCATTCTTTTCAGCTATATGCAGGCATATGGGCATTGAGTGGTAGAGCATTTTTCCAGAAACTTCCTAGCAAACACCTGATAGTCAACCCCTTCCATAAGGCTGGCAGCTGAGACCACAGGCAGTGGCTTCTCTGTGATTCCTAAACATGAGTGTGTTCTGAAATTTAGCAGCAGCCTTCCAAATCTTCCTGCCCCAAGTCCTTCCAAGTTGTGAAAGTCTATCTCTCGCTGCATCAACTTTCTTCCTGCTAGAAATCCTAAAGTGGTTTTCGTTTCCCTGACAGATCTGCATGGCAGATTATAATAACTAAGTCACAAAAATAACTCCCATTATTGAATGATACTATTTGTTGGGCACCCTTCTGGATGCTCTATGAGTATTTTCTTATTTATTCTTCATAAAGTGATAGTCCCATTTATTAGATTTGGAAACTGGGAACAGAGATGTTAAGTAACATTCACAAGATCATATAGAAACTGAGTGGAAAAGCTAAGGGGAGGCCAAGGGTTTCTGAAATCTAAGCAGCGCCCATAGGGATGAGCCATCCCTTGGAAAAGGTACCTGGAGGAAGTCCAGGCAGGCAGGTAGGACACAGGATTCAGAAAAATATGGTGTAGCGATAGGATGGTCCAAGAAGTGGTACAAAGGCCAGTTTCAGAGGAGGTGAAATGGGAGATCCAGGTAGACAAGCAAACAGTTAGCATCAGTGGGGTCTTGTGTCATGCAGTAAGACATCACAGCTGAAATAAGATTCAGGGCCAGGACTATAAATCCTAGCAGGGCTCATCTAAACTATGACAAGTCTCAGTCTTGTGGGAACTTAAGTACCAGGCAAGATAGCAAAGCAGGAACTCAAGTATGGGAAGTAAGGCTGGGATACAGTTATTTGAAGTGGTCAGAGCAGAACAATTCTTCATGGAAAGTAAGAAACCCTCAAAATGTGAAATGTGATGACATGCCTTAGCAACTTCTTAACTAGTCTCCTTAAGCCATCCTAGAATTAAACCAGATTGTTCTCAAAGACTAGTAAGGAAATGAGTTTAGAGGTGGGTGTCAAGAGGCCTCAATTTTGGAGTTTGTAATAGTGAAAAGACAGATTTATACAATTTATCGTTACCATATCATGCTTTATTTTTCCCCTTATATTTTAGCACAAAGATTTCCCATTCTTTTGTACAAAGAACCAAGGGTACAAAACGAGTGAAAGCTATAGGGTGTGTTAGGTAGTGTCCCCTAAAAATGTATTCAAGTGATTTATTCAAGAAGTATTTTCAAGGTAAGGGAGTGAGTGACAGGGGATAAGACAAGGGGGAGAAAACTGAATAGTCTCATCTAGATGTTTCATCATTCTGATGTCACAGGGAAGCTCTGGAGAACAAACTGCATGACAGAGTTAGCCCCACCTTCAGGCAAGTGGGCTGGCTGACCTTTTATATCACTATGCCAGTGAGTCTTTTGTCCCAAAAGAGGGAAGGAGAGATAGCCTCCAAGGAGAGGTGATCCTTTGGCAATTCTCCAAAAAAGAGAATATCTATGAACTATTCTCAGGCAACGAGTGTACTGGTTGATTTTAAAAAACCTGGGCAAGGCATGAACTAAACTCAGGCTTTTTCTTCCGTCATCACCTGATCCTGTGGAACTCCCACCATGAGGGTCTAGGTGTGAGCTAAGGAAAAGGTGACAGTATAAGAAGTGACATTTGGGTCCAGACCTCCTGCCCTCTAGTTTACTTGATCGCACTGGGCCTTCTCAAGCCTGATCCTAGATGCACCACTTCTATTTAGTGACAAATTGCTGCTGGAATTCTCATCCTTACGACTTGGTGGGTTTGACAGAATAATACATCACTTGATCTACAGTTCTGCTCACATGGTCAATTGATAACACGTAGTCAGAGGATCAATTTCAATCAGGACCCAGAAGCACATCAGGAGAAATTTTAGAATGTTATATAGTGCTCTGTGGTAGATGGCAGGATCTTGTTCCAGAACCACGAGATTCTGCTCTATGACTCTCCTATTGGGTCCTGCCAGAGACTCCACATGACTCTCAACTTTATCCCCAACCAAAGCTAGAAGTCTTCTGCATCACCTGATAAATGGGTTGTAACAGAATTCCCATGTGTGGAACAGACTGGCTCCAAAATCCAAAGAGTGCTATCAAGTGCTATACTTCTTTCTTACTGGCAGAAGGAGCGAGGTGAAATAATTTTGCCCTGTCCTTTGAAAGAGACGTCCTGGCATATCCCAGGCCACTGGGTCCCTAAAATCTCCAATGTGGCAGGCCTCGAATCTTTGTAAGATCTATCACCCGTCTTCTGTAGTGCATGTATCCTTCTAAGGCATCCAAACTACTTGCCATTTAATGTTTATCAGGTCAATTTTGTAGACTAATGTGACGTTCTGAATTGTCCAGACAGTCGAGGCCCCTTTGGAATATATTATGACAGAGGACATAAGAGTTCACAGAGCTGTCACTAAACCGTGAATGTGTATTGTTACTTGTCTCTTGCGAATGTGAACTGCTCTTGGTCATACTCCTTGATGAGTATGGGAAATTAATTAATTAATAGCATCATACCATGTACCTAAGTCTGCACAGGTTTTTTTTCATTTTTTTAAATTGAAGTATAGTTGATTTACAATTTTGTGTTAATTTTTGCTGTACAGCAAAGTGACTCAGTCATATATATATATATATATATATATATTCTTTTCTATTATGGTTTATCCCAGGACATTGAATATAGTTCCCTGTGCTATACAGTAGGACCTTGTTGTCCATCCATTCTATATGTAATAGCTTGCATCTACTAACCCCAAACTCCCAGTCTATCCTCCCCCATCCCCCGACCTTGGCAACCACCAGTCTGTTCTCTATGTCTGTGTGCCTGTTTCTGCTTCGTAGATAGGTTCATTTGTGTCATATTTTAGATGCCACATATAAGTGATATCATACGGTATTTGTCTTTCTCTTTCTGACTTACTTCACTTAGTATGATCATCTCTAGTTGCATCCATGTTGCTGCTCATGGCATTATTTCATTCTTTTTTATGGCTGAGTAGTACTCTGTGTTAATCGGCTCTAGGAAAGCTACCACATCAGTATATAGTTGTCATTGGCACTAATATTTGGTTATGTTTGGGTGATCCACTGGCATCCACCATGATCCACTTGGATTTTGCAAGGTCCAGACTGATGAAGCAAACAGGGATATGATTAGGGACCACCAATCCTGAAGGTGACATTACTAGCTGGCATTACAAAATGTGTTCTTATTTTCATTTACTTGAGGGGCAGTTTGGAGAGCTTCAATTTGGCCTGTTTCACAATAGTTCTCATTGTACAGATCAAGAAACCAATGTAAGGGTTTCTGCCAAGTATGTCTATTACAATTACACTTTTGGGAACCAGGATCACAACCCTTGTAATAACCCATCCCTTTGCTACGTGTATCTTGACTCTGACTGTAGTGAAAGGAAGTTCAAGTTTGGGATGAAAATTACAAGGAGAACAAAGAGGAATTGCCTCAAAGGACAGAAAGTTCCTACCATAGAGATAACACATTTCTCTGGAATCCAATAAACCTCAACTTCGTGTCAACAGCTCAGGGACAGAGGAGAAGGTACAAAGTCCCTGTTACGGATTCAGCGGTGAGTATGGGCCTGACCTGCAGGGCCTGCCCTGATGTCATTTTTATTATGGCAACATTGATTCACTCTATTGGATAGACTCATGGAAGGGATTTTATGGTTTATCTAAACCATTCCCTCATTTTACCAATTAACAAGCTGAAGCCCAGAGCAGAGAAGTGTCATGTCTGAGAGTGACAGGGGTGAATGTAGCCTCAGATAATACTGTATAGAAATTCTCGAACCAGTTTTCCTGCGGCCAAATCCTGACTCTGTTGCTTGCTTGTTGACCTGAAGCAAGACAGGTAACCTCACAGTTTACTCGCTTGTAAAACGGGAAGAATGTTATTGTGAACATGGTGCGCTGGTACTTGGAATTGCCTAGGACAGGGCTGATATACGATGAAGGCTCAGGTAATATGAACTCTACTACTGTCATCTAAACAAAAGTCACCTGACTCCAAATCTGGTGTTTTGTTTAATTTCAAAGTCTGAATCTTTCACCTACTAGATGGGACACTTTGGACACGTGACTTCATCTCTCTATGGGCTCATTTTCTTATCTGGAAGGTAAAGACGGTACCTACCTCATAGAATTGTGTGAGGAGAAAACAAAATAATGAGTGTAAAACACCTCACATTTAACATCATCCCATCTTCCACAACACTTTCCCTAAAGGCCTGTGGTTTAGAACTTCATATTGTAAGAGATGAAGGTCAGTTGGTAGAGAACTCACCGAAAATTAATGAAATGATTTTTACACTGTGTATGCACTTTATCTATAGCATCTTCATTATCTTTCATCCAAAACTGTCTACTATTAGCCCCATTTTACATATGAGGAAAAGAGAGTCAGGGAACTTATCAAGTCTGCAGTACTAATACAGGTTAGAGCCAGGAGTTCTACCAAGGTGTCTGGTAGCAGAGCTCTTGCCGTTCTGTTCCTCTATATTCAGGCAGTGGGGAGCTAAAGATGAAGGAAGAGGAAAGGGATCATTTATTGGGTGCGCCTACGTCCAGGCTTTACCTGTGTTAACACATTTAGGAAAACATGACATTCTGCGAGCCTGGAAACTATCTCGACGAAGAGAGTGCAGTGTCTCATAGTCATGTTTTTCAATTCACCACTGTTTGATTTTTTTTTTACATACTAAGGTAAACAACACTGGTGAAGGGGCTCCTAAGTCTGTTCACACAGATGTTCACTCAGACACCATTCCTCAAACAATTGCATTAAGTGAACTTCAAGTTGAGGAATAAACAGCCAAAATCAACTGTGGTTGCTGATTCCGTATGGGTTATCTGCACAAATATTAAAATGCCTTCCATGAATTTAGAACTACTTGTAACCCAGTAAAGAGTGATGTCCAGGATTTACTGGCCGTCAGTCCAGAAGCCATGAGCTGGAAACATCAGAATCCACACAGATCTGGCTGTGGACAATTTGGGCATCGAAAGTCAAATTATCTGAGCGGTGGAAATGTTGCTAATATAACCATGTCTTGAAGAAATCACAGTTGTTATAACTGCAATGATTAGGCTGATGTGCTCCTAGTGAGCTCTATTCATATCTGTGTCTATGGATTGTCAACACAGCATTTTAAAAAGTAAAAAAAAAAAAAGAATTATACCCAGATCATTGGTGATTATTTTAGCTACACACAACCACATAACTGACATTACCAGATTTAGAGTTAGTACCCCCATGTTATTTTTCCAAAGGACATTCGAATTTCTTATTTTATCCTCACAACTCTGGGAAGTGGGCTTCAATTACTGTTCCCAATTTATAGACGAGCAAGCGAGAATGCAAAGGAGTTCCCCAAGTTTACACAGCTGAAAATTCAGACATACTTAAAGTAGTCCTGAGTGTTTTTACCTAAAAGTTAGCGACTATGTTAAGAGACTAGATATTAAGGTTTAAAGATCAGTTTGCTCATCTGTAAAATGGGGAAATAAGAGAACCTAAACCATAATATTGTAAGAATTAAATGAGATCATTAATGTACATCACATAGAATAGTGCTTGGTGCATTGTAAGGACTCACTAAATTTTAAACATATTATTAATATTTCGTTACATAGCAGTGGACTGAAAAAACACCAAGATTCAAGCCCAACCTAATACTTTCCAACTGCATGAGTTTGGGTAAGTGTCTAAATATGAAATGCTAAGGGAGATTAGGTTATTCTTGCCCTATCAGCCTCACAGGATGCGTGACATGATGTAAGTGGAAATGCTTCGAAATTTGCAAAGTGCTGTGAAAATATCAGAAGTTATTATGTTGGTGTCATACAAACTCTTCAGGCAGCAAAAATAATACTAGTTAACGTAACATTGCCTCCTTGCATGCCTGCCAGACACAGTTTGCTTAGTGCTTTACATGCTGACCCCATGCCATTCTCACTGTTGGCAGGGACAGGGATTAATATCCCCATCCTATGGATGAATATGCCAAGGCTTAAAGCAATGAGGTAATTTACCCAAAGTCACTCAACTAATAAATGATGGATAGACTAGAACCCAAAAGGAAATCCAGGTTTTGAGCTTAAGCTCTTAAGCACCATACTATAAAGATGAGCTAGTAAACTTTATAATGGTGAAGAAAGGGCCAAAAATAAAATAGCATACATTTTTTAAAGCAAGGCTCATTTATTGCATATGAATGAAACTGAGAAGATGGGCTTTGCCCAGTCCTGAATGCATTATCAGAAATAACAAACTACACTGAACTTATAGTTTGTCATCTGCACATATGGACACTGCTTCCATCTTGGGGTTTTACTGGGAAATCCCAAACTGATTTCTAATCTTTTTTGACTTTTGAAAATTCTTTATTAAACCACATTGAATTGATTTGCAATTATGCATTTTAAAATTGTGTGCACTACCAAATGTAAAATAGATAGCTAGTGGGAAGCAGCCGCATAGCACAGGGAGATCAGCTCGGTGCTTTGTGACCACCTAGATGGGTGGGATAGGGAAGGTGGGAGGGAGGGAGATGCAAGAGGGAAGAGATATGGGAACATATGTATATGTATAACTGATTCACTTTATTATAAAGCAGAAGCTAACACACCATTGTAAAGCAATTATACTTCAATAAAGATGTTTAAAAAAAAAATTGTGTGCATTAATACCTTGATAAAAATTATTTCAGACAGTAGTTGAGCATTTTTCCAGAGGACTTGGGACAAAATCTGTAATTCAGGTCCGCTACTAGCAATTTAGGGAAAATACTGCTATCTATTTTCTCTAATATTATAATAGCCTCCTAATTGGTATCCTCACTTCCTCTCTTACTACTCTATCTCCTCCCCTTATTTCCCCAATCATTCTTCCAACTTTATGCAAATATTATGTCATATTCATACAAAAAAAAAAAAAATCTTGTCTTTAAACACCTTCATTCCCTTTGTCCTTAAGATAAAGTCTAAGAAGCCCAAGTGATATGACTTATTGTACAGCATTGTCAAGTGCCATTCTATCCCTTTGTGTTTTATACTTCGTCTGTACTAGATCTCTTTTAATTCCTTGAATTTTCTGGGTTCTCTTTTACCTTAGTCCAGGCGTGTTTTGTTTTTCTTTTTTCCACAGGAAAATTATACTCATCCTTCAGATCAGAGCTTGAGCATTACTCCATCAAAAAAGACTAATTTGTCTTTCTCTAGAATCTAGTAATTCTCTTCCATAACATCATTGTACTTTAAAAATCTTGTGCTAAAGAGTATAAGAGTATATAAAGAGTATAAGCATCCTCTGCTTTCTAATCTAATCTACCTAAGTATTTGTATTTCTTGAATGAAACCAGAACCCACCACTAGGGGGAAAAAAAGAGACAAGAAGAAACCACTGAAAGACAGTGATCCCTCCCCACCCTGGGGTAGTCTAGGGAAGGAAATTAAAAGGCCACTTCAATGGAAAAAATTTTTTGAATTTTTAATCCTGAGTATTTCAATCTGTTCCTCTGGAACTTGGCAGTATTACAAATTTATTGGCATCTTTTTTAAGGAAAATACTGTGGAAAGTCCTATTGGATTTATTTTTACATACCCATGCCCCTACTGACCCTATTTAGGAGACGCCAATCTTGAGAGAGATTTATTTTTTTGTAACTTAAAAACAAATCAGAATAAGTTTTCCTCCTTTTTCCAAGAAAAAAAAAAAGAGTTTTTCAATGCATTTTAATAAGGCTCAAACTGTCTCCCTGTGTGTCTTCCCTCAATTTATCCATTTTTAATTGTCTTCGATCTTGGCATCTTGATGCCATAGAAAGGAACTGTGGTTCTGTTCTGCCAGTCTCTCCCACCCCCTTCCTTGTCTGCTCCCTGAAATAGGCTTAGCAGCCATCTGCACCTCCGGGTAGAGGCAGGCTGAATGTCATCCCTCCTGTGGGGCTCCACAGAGGAGAGCTCCAGAAGACATGCTGGTCTCACACCCAAACTGCCATGCCCTTGCCTCGCTGTCTTTTCCTATTAATATTTCAGCACGTGGGTTGCATGGGCTTGGGAAGCCCTTTTGTCTCACTAGGGAGCAGATGACAAGCTTCATAAGGAGTCTTTTTCCCGCAGACATTTGAGAACTAGTATTTAGATCTAAAGAGCCCAGTCTCCATCGCCTGTCTTTTGGTAGGCTAGAGCGACTAGGTGTTCAAGCAAAACTTTCAGAAAGGCAGAGAAGCCAGGTACAAGTTGGGTTGAGTGCTGAGTAGAAGGGAAGAATAAAGATGCTAAAGAAAGAGGCTAAAGGAGAAAAGGTTGAGAAAGAAGGAAGCAGTTGAGGGAGGAATAAAGAAAGAAGAAAAGAATGTAGGAATGTAGGTCCTATGCTTAGTATTGAGGTGGCAATGACAGGTAAATGTACAGTAGGGGGGAGGATCTAGAAGGAGAGGGATGGAAGGAGGAAGAAAGAAATAAAGAGATCTGTAATGCCTAATATGTACCAAGCATGTGCTTGGGGCTTTGATCTCCACTCTCTCATCTGATCTTTGCCACGATCCTATATGGTAGGTGTCAGGAAAGTTAAGCTCAGAGTGATTTTCAAAGTTGCCTAAATTTCAGAGCTAATAGTAGAATCCAAACCTCACTGGCCATTATGTCATCAAGCAAATATTTGTTGGATCCCTTCTAAGAGGTGCCATGTGTGGTGCCATTTGTCCAAGTAAGCGATGGATAGTCTCTGCTCTCTGAAACCCCACAAGAAATTATAATAGATTTTTTGACAACAGATGGGAGTCTGGCCCCAGGGTGACTTGACAGGACTGACAATCTGGAAAAGTCTATACAATACAAAACAGTCTAGAGTTTTAGAATCACATTAGGAGCTAGAATTCCTTCTAGCTTGGCTGGAATGGCTCTCAACTCTTTAGACTGCTGTTGAGGGAGGTTGCTTGGATGTAGGGTTCTTGTGTTACTCAGTTTTCCCTCAAACTGGAGAGATGTTCCTGAGGTGAATGCTTCTGACGTACAGAAGGGTCTGCCTTGAAAAGACCTCAGACAGACGTCAAAAAGATGGTGGGCTAGGAGGTCCCAATGCTTGTCTCCCTTACAAAAACAAAAAAATGAAAATAGCTCTGGGAAAGCTCTAGACTACAATAAAGAAGCAGCAGAAATCCAGCTGAGCTCAAAAATTGAAGATGGCTGCATAGAAAAGGATAGGAAAGATTTTACCTGCTTCACCCCACCCCTAGTCTAGAGCAGCTCAGCACCAAGAGGGATTCCCTCAGAGAGGTTTCACCCCACAGGGAAATGGAGAGTAGGAGAAGCAAAGTGATCCTCACCACACCATGGACATTTGTCGCCTTTGCTACTGGGGACCCCACAAACACTGAAGCCAGCAGACGGAGCTGCCCAGAGTCCCCATCGCTGCATCTCCTCCCTGGGGCTGGAGTTACAGCCCTGGGAAAGTGAGTAGGAGGCTCACAAATAAACAGTAAAAAAAAAAAAAAAAAAAAAAAAAAAGAAGGAAAAGAGAAGGAAAGGGAGATGGGGGAGATGAGAAGAGTACCTTCTAAGAGATTGTTCTCCTCTCCTGAAAGACGTTTCACTGGAGCCCTGGTATATTCCCTTTTGGGAACCTGTTTCTATCATAAAGCATGGAATTTCATTCCAAATATATTTACTGAGCACCTACTACATGCTTGTCATGAATCCTCAGAGTTGTATAGTATGATTTGCAAGCAGGGGATGGAAGTCTGGGGCTTTTGCAAGAAACTGTGTGGTTTCCTTAATGGGCATAAACTTATCATATACCGTCCAAAAAGCAAAACTTGCAAGTATTGAAGGGCTTTCGTCTTGCCTTCAGTATTCATTCAACGATGACCTTACTCAACTTCAAGCCCTGAGTACTTACCTGGAGTTCAGCAGAAAGCAGGTTGTTTCTTGATTTCCTGTCTCTGACCTGAAATAAAGATTTTGCAATTCAAACTCTGATGACAATTTAGTTGTTGGCGTGAGTGAGACAATGGATTCCTCTTCTCCTACTGCTCTATTGATGGAAGAAGAATATAGCTAACACCCACAACTTGCAGGAATACAGCAAGAGGATTATGCAAGCCAATTTCATATACCAACCGCCCCTACCCCCAGCTCTAAACACACATTCAACCCCCAGCATTGTCCATTCTGCTTGGTGCTGAGATTACAGAGATGAATAAGACACATCTCCTGCCTTTGAAAGGCTGGACAGAATCCAAAGATAATAGAGAAACATGTAGTACCGGCAAGCATCAATCTACAATTATGTGAATCCATCCTCATTTCTCTTCTATCCTAAAAGAATTGCTAATTAGTGTTTACACTAAGCAATATTGTGACATAAAGAATCCTATTCTCACTTTGTGATACCTCCTTCCTTCTCCATAGGCAGGACTGTTAATGGATTTTAAAACCTTATTTCCTTAAGCAAACTCTTCAAACTGACAATGCAAGAGCAGTCATGAGCCCCAGAACAGTCCTAGCCTATCTTAAGACTCAACTCCATAAATATACCTGGTTTCTAGGTCACCTCAGATTCAAAGTGTTTTCTGAGCATGTGCAGAGCCCTCTCTTTTTATCAGTTTCTGGATACAGTTAGCCTCAAGGTAGCCTTGCATGACTGGGCGTTTCATTGCAGTGAGGTGTGTGGACATAATTAGAAGAAAGGATGAGTCTCATTGCCTGGTTAGTAGAATTCTGTAGCAGAGAAACCTGAGCCAGCATTGTTCAAAACTAGAATGTGAAGGTTCCTTCATCCCACAAACATCATGGGGTTCTGTTACTAACACTGCAACGTGCCAAGGGCTGCCCCCACTTCAGAACTCAGGCATGCATAGCACTGATGTCCAGAGTGTTGGCAACTGTTCAAGTTTCCCAGGGCTGCTGTAACAAACTACCGCAAACAAACTGGGCAGCTTAAACAACAGAAATTGATTGTATGAAAGTTCTGGAGACCAGAAGTCTAAAATCAAGATGTCAGCAGGCTTGGTTCCTTCTGACGGTTGTGAGGGAAAATCTGGTCCATGACTCTCTCCTGGTTTCCGGTAGCCTCAAGCATTCCTTTGTTTGAAGATGGCATTCTCCCTGAGTCTTTACCTTGTTTTCCCTCTACACATGTCTATTTCTCTGTCTAAATTTCCCCCTTTTTAATCCATCATCATTGGATTGGGACTCACCCTGATGATTTCATCTTAACTTGAAAATCTGCAAAGACCCTTTTCCAAATAAGATCACGTTCACAGGTATCAGGGGTTAGGATTCAACATCTTTTGGAGAGACAATTCTACCTGTAGCAGCCACTGAGAGCTTGCAGCTAAATGCTCTCCTGAGATTGCCCTCAGCTGAAGAAAGCCACCTCCCCCAAGTCAGGCCCCCTCCCTGTATCATATCAACCTACATCCCATGATTGATCAGTGAAGGGAGTATAAAGGCCCCAGATCCCTTGCCCCGGGTCAGAACAACTTAGCAGTTATCCTAAATCCAAAACTCCCTGTAGTGTTGACAAAGATCTCTGCCTAGGCCTTCTTCCTTCACTTCCCCTGTAGGCATTAAACTGGAAAACACACCCTTATAAAGTTCCCTCACGCAAATAGCTAAATCAGAGTCTACTCATACCACTTGTAGCAGTGCTCCTCTGAGCCTGCGCTGGGCCAGATGCTGGAGAATCAAAGGTAACAAGATATGTCCCTACCCTCCAAGATTTTCCTCAATATCAGAAAATGTTATAAGGTATAGAAAGAAAGGCTTACCTCAAACACAACCTGCCTTTGGGACTTTCTATTTTATGATTTGTCCCCCTTTACCTGCTCTACCCCTAAATCTCAACCAATGATCATATTCTTCTTCTCCTCATGAATTGAGCTTGTAACAGGAAAAATAAAGAGGAGAGATTATTGTTTATTAGGTAGTACTGTGAGCTAGACATTTTGCATATGTGATCATATTTAATTCTCTCAACAACGCTATTGCCTTTACATTACCAATGGAGAAACTGGAATTCTCATAGAACCAGTAAGGGTTCAGCTCATCTGGTCATAGCAAATCCAACAAGGAGGGGAACACAGGGGCTTCTGCTTTCAAAGCCTATGCTCTTTCTACCACACCAGTGGTTTCCAGATTTACATTATACAGTCCAGTAAATTAAGAACAAACAAAAAAATTGGCCAACAGAAATAGAGATAGCAACTTTGGATACTGTCAAAAACTTTAAACGTAAAAGCTTCAATCTACTAAGACCACCATTTTATAATAAAAGGGACATTTCAACACAGAACATTTTGCAAAATCAAATCTCAAAATAGAGGATCAGCACTTATCATTGAATGTATTTAGCTTTATGCAAAATACGCCACTTTGCCCTTCATTTTTTTTTTTCATTTTGCCAAAGATTTGTGAAAATTTTGTCAAGGACTGGTACCAATCTTGAAAAAAAAGCTTGGCAATCACTTCTAATAGATCTGGATTTTATTCACACTAAAATAAATGACCTCTCTAGGTTATTCAGCAAAATGTTTTGAGGATTTCAGAAGATGTATCTAAGTTAGCTTTGATGTGATCAAACATAACTGAGAACTACATGGGAATGTTACATTTGAAGAAACAAAGTGAAAGCAAACGGAAATCATATTTTAAATCTTGGCTATTTTCCCCCCAGGTCTCAGATCTCGCTCAGAACTCAAGAGCTGGCAAGGGGCCAGTTTCCAATCAGAATATTTTGCTCTGGTCCTATCCATTCTCATTTGAATGTTGAAGTTATATTCAACGATTTTTATTCTGCCATCAGTTACCTCTGGCAGGGGACAAGAGTTCAAATTCATATGTTAGTAACTAATGCTTGTAAAATGCCAGCTCAGGGTTTGAAATGGATGCATTCTATAACGTTTGTTGCACATGCGCTCTCAGTATCGGGGGGAAGTATAATGAACTAATATATTCAGTAGTGGCAACAAATTCGTCTTGTGCAGAAATACTGGCTTACATTTGCAACCATCCTTCATCCAGAGGGCTCTCACAGCACCTCATAGATGCGGTAAAGATCAGCCACTCACTCGTGAAATTCAGATGCCTCAGGGGCAAAACCCCTCGTGTCTGAGGTTTTAGCAGTGCAGAGAGCACACTGCAGCATTACATGAGATGAAGCTCTAATTCCCCAAGTATTACAGATTTAGAACTGACATGAGGGATTTCATTTGAAGAACAGAGGTATTTTAAGAAGGCTGAGTGCAATTTTGAAGTGGCAATCATTCCTTACAGGCAGCTTGTCATAGTGGCGAGAATGAAACTTCAGGAGTTCATCAGTTAAGTCTGAATTCCAGCTCCACTGCTTACCCAGCTGGGTAATCGCAAATACAGCCTGGTTTCTCTTTGTGAAATTGGGGATGATAATGATGCCTCCCCACAAGCTTGCTGTAAAAATTGAACAAAAGATTGCACCCAATAAATGATAGTGGCTGGTATTTTTTATCTGTAAAGTGAAGGTGTAATGACTCTCAAAGTGTTGTGAGAATAGAAGTAATAATAAGGAACGTTTAGTGAGGAGTTACTATGTGCCGGGGAATGTGCTCACGGCTTTATCTCATTGAATCTTAACAATAAATGTATCATTTTACAGATGAAGAAACTGAGTCACTGAGAGAGAAAGTAACTTGTCTAAGGTCACTATGCAGTTAATAAGGGACAGACAGTATCCAAATTTGTAGTGTTTAAGTGTATAGTCGGGACCCAAAAATTGCATTTAGTTGATCTCTTTAGAGAATGACTTAGAAAGCCCATCTCATCTCCCTACTCCTATTTACATCGCTGGCAAATTATTCTGAATGGACACAAAGTCAAGTACATGCTCTCTCTTAATTTGCCCTTTCCCAGAATAACTCCTTCAATTCCATTCAATGCACTAAACCATTGTGGAGCTCCTGCAGAGTGCAAAGACTGTTCTAAGCACCGCAGGCATACAAATATTTTCAAGATGCAGGTCCAGTCCTTCCCTATAACAAGGTCACAATCACGGCTAATTATCAAACGGGTGAGACTGTGATAAGTTTGAGTATTTGCAAAATGTTATGGACTCAAACGAAAAAGTAATTAATTCTGCTTGGGAGGAAGGGGAAATCTGCAGAGTGGAAGGGGCACTGGAGTTAACCTCAGAGACAGTGCCGTCTCTAAGCCATCCGTGACAGGTGTCATTCTTTTGGGCTCAGCCTTGCCCTCTTCTAAAATGCAAACACTGGAAAAGGAAGGTATCACATCTCTTACATGGTCATTTTTAAGATCATTTTCAGCAGTGTCTGACAGGTCCTGGGAATGTCAGCACACTGGCTTGTCAGAGAAAAGAGACAGTAGGATGGAAAGGAAACAGGAAGTAGCACGTGGGTGAGAGGCTTGAAGGATAACCTTTCAACTAGGTGAACAACATGCAAGACTATTAATGAGGCGCAAGTTGGCTGCTTTATCGGCAGGAGCACAAAGCCCTTCCCAGAAGCAATGGGCAGAAATGTCACAGCCAGGAGTGTATTTTAGATACGAGACAGGACATTTCCAAACAGCATGTAAGTTCTCAATTCGACTCAGTTTACTGGAGATTAACTGGAGTCTTTTGATTTCTGCACAGGCTGCAAGAGATGGGGTGATGGATCGTTTGGTGTCTTCTCAGTTCTTCTTCGTTTCTTATGCATAAAAGCTGTTTTCTAAGAAATTCACTTCGATTCCAAAGGGTGACCAACATATCCAGAGGAAAGAAGATAGCTTTTTATTTAAAAATCTGCCTGAAGCAGTAATGGTGTCATAGAAAATATATGAGTTTGGCAGCCAAACAGATGTGGGTATCTGTTTCCTACAGACTTCCCAACTTAGCAGCTGTCTGACCTCTAGCAAGCTAAATTTTCCAAGCTCCAGTTTCTCATCTGTAGAATGGGAATTATATTATCCACCTAGGGTTGACATAAAATAACATGCAGCACTAGAAGGGAAGTTACATGAGGGCAAGGATTCGTTTTTGTTTTTGTTTTTCATTGCTGCATTTCCTGTGCTAAGACCATTGCTAGCATTTATCGAATGAATAGATGAGTGAGTCCATGAACAATAATACTGGTTCAAAGCTTACTATGTGCTAGGTATTATTCTAGTAATAAGATGATACCTATAAAGCATGAAGTATGCTACATAAGTGTTGTTTCTCTTTATGATATCTCACACAGGAGCAGTGAATACGGGGAAAGAGAATCAGTCAGCATTGCTAACTGGCTCTACCCTCTCACTGAGGTTCTGAGTTGACCTGAAGGAGACTCTCTTTTCCTGATTGCTGCTATTTGATTTCACCAGCTGCTGTCCCTTTATCAACAGCCAAAAATTTTTAGATCTTCCTGACTCAAGCCTCACTAAGCTTGCAAATCAAAGGCAGCCTTACTCAAAGCAAATGCTAAACATCTTTTCCATAAAAGGCTCACCCTGAAATAGCACTGATTTTCTGCCAATGCTTATTTGGAACAGACACATATTTTAAGCTCCTCAGGTATGCCTTTAAGTCTCCAGTGTCCATAAAAGCATTCGGCAGTGTTCTGCACACAATAGTGTGTAGTGTTTATTAAGTGAGTCAGAGAAGACAGAGGAAGAGGAGCAAAATTTGGAGAATGAAAGGAGGAGGAAGAGACGATCAAGAAGGAAAGGCAGGCAGAAAGCATCTTCCGTCCGTGTGCTCTATTTAAGCACTCCTCGAGGCAGTGGTTTTTGAACATTGGTGCCCAAAAGAGTCACTTAGGGAACTTGTTAAAAATGCAGATTCCTGCCCCCTCTCCCAAAAATTCTAATTCAGTAGAGCCCTCAGAAGTTGCGTGTTAACAAATGTCCCCAGTTACTTCTGATGCAAGTAGCCTTGTGATGCTCTTTTCAGAAACACTGCCCTAGGGAAGACAGGAGAGAGACAGCTACAAGGAAGGCGAGCGGTTCAGGAAGAGACTAGCCACAGGCTGAATTCAAAAACATCAGGCATAAGGAAGGGCGTAGCTATTTTCTTTGAAAACACCACTGCAAAATAGAGAGCTAAAAATATTGCTATTATTACCATGATACACTCTTGCTAAACATGCCAGATAGCTCCCCACTGTAAGATAATTTTAGCAAGGCACTCCATAATCTGGCTCCCACTTACTTTACCAGCTTGATCTCTTTCCTCATGCATTTACCCTTCATTCCAAGCAGAAGGAACTATGCATCAACCCAAGTATGCAATAAATATCATTTCCACATCTACGGTGGAATATAAAAACGTGTCAAATCATTTCCACCACTTGGAGTGACCTAACACAGAATTTCTTCAAATCCCAGGATTGAGGGCACCCCCAGATTTCTGGCTTGCTCCTGCCAGCCTGCCTTCTTAGCCCTCCCAAGCTTGGTGTCCCTGCACCTCCAAGCCAGACCCTCAAAACTTCCTGGCAAGTCTGTGAGTTCCTAAAATTCTTCAAATAAATTAGCTTTTGCTCAAGTAGAGAGCATTACTGTTGATTTGGGTCAAAGAACACTAACGCGTACGCATTCTTCCCTTTAACCTCTACTTTCCCTACCTTTCACTGAGCACTTTCCATGTACTGCCTTATCCCATTAATTTTTCATCCACTTTTGAATTTTTCCACAACTAAGTGCAAGCCCTTTGGCTACAGAGACTGTCTTATAATTCTTTATGTGCCCCTCTAAAGGCCTAGGGTAGTGTCTTGAATAAAACAGCTGTGGTTTGGTTAGGTAATTGGCTACCCCCAGAGGTTGAAAGTCACCTTTCTGGCCTCAGCATAAAGTGTTCCTAACACCTTGACATCAAACTCTTCCTGGAATTTTCCAAATCATTAGTAAGTCTTTGCCAAACCAATCTATGTGATGGACAGGGAGCCTTCCTGTCTGTAACGTTTCCCTGGTGCTGGTGTTTAACAAAGATTGTAGCCCTGCGAACATCTGTTTAAAAACAAAAACAAAATTCCTCTAGGATAACTTGATGTCTGAAATTCATCAAGAAATATCTTGGACTCCAGAATGCATCAGATCAGTAGTGAGTCCCACACTGTAATTACAGAATGAGACCCTAACATTTTCCCTCTGTTTAGGAGGTAAAGGGTGGGCTTTGAGTCATATACCCTCCCAGCAGCTCGCCAGCCTCTGTTCCCTTGCCCCTTTCTCTCTAGTTTTCCAAAATATCTACTCTTCTGTACCAAGGCTACTTTCCATGAGTGAAAGAACATTGCTAAATCAAATGAATCTACTGTGAATGCTGCCTTTCTATTTTCCACAGAGAAAACACACCAAAAAACCATGCCATACAGTGAAAATGTTGTTAATTTGCCCTTTGCAATGTCATATTACTTTAAAAGTAATTTATATGTAATTTCATATATACTTAAAAAGTACCTATTCTTTAAAATAAACTGATATTTGGGGAGGAAGTGGTAAAAATACTTGAATATAAGCAATTGACTGGGGATCCTGTCTACAAAGTTAACGCTCACAACATTTCTTCGCAGTGACTCAAGGATACACCAAGCAGGTACACAGAGATTGTTCGTGTACTCAGCCTTGGAAAATGCTATCAACCAATTTTTAGTATTTTTCAGTGTAAGAATAATCTTTCCTCCCGCTTCTACTCACTTTGTCCTTTAGTCCCAGGGAAACAAAAAGAATAGGGTTGTATATGCAAGTACTGATAACCTTCAGGATTGCACTTAATTTTTTGACAGGAAAATTTGTGCTCATGCCTGAAGCAATCTCAGGGATATTTTCTGCTTTTGGGTGACATTTCTTCTATGATGATAACCTCAGAGAATTCAGCCTGCAGTTACATGAAGCATAAACAAATTATCTTCCAAAGATCTTAATGCTAAAACTCAGACAGTGAGTGACACAATTTAGACTTCCTATGAAGTCTGTCTCCATCAAGAATTCCTCAGACAACAAAGCACTACATTTAGAGCTCTTATTCTCTCCAATACAATTGAAAGTGTCACAGGCACAAGAAAGCCAAAGTTTTTTTAACTCTAAGAAAACAATGTGACAATGTCTTGCCTTAGACTTCTTCAGCTGAATCCCTCACTGCTTATTACTATTATTATTGATAATAAGCATTTCTGTGCCACTAAAATATTCACAGGACTGCATACAGTTATTCTCTCTCCAAGCTGCTCTTTAACCCCTGCATGAGGTAAACCAGTTATATACAGATTTTATTAACAGTAAAACAAAGATCTCAAGTAAATAAGTAACCCGCTCCTTCTGAAATTCTTTTACTTAACAGAAACCAGCATGTGTCATTTTTATCACACATCACATTCTGAAACACTATGTAGATAAAATCACCAAAAATGCCTACCAATTATGGGGATCACGATTATTCTGCAAATCCTCAAAGGTAGTCCTGTGAGTCTGCAACTTTGTTTTCTTTGCAATTTGATCAAAGGAAACATATTAACCTTGCACTCAGCCTTAATTTAACCTGCTCCAAGCAACTGCCAGAAATCTTCCTTGGAAATGCTGGTTCTTGTTCTAAGAATTATGATATCTGAAGTCATGTGTGACAGAAACCTTGTTTTACTAAGAGCGAGGGAGCATTCTAGCTGTAAAACCAACTGTCTTGCCAATGCATCACCAAAACACAGCCACCAGCCACAGACGGCAGGTCAGCAATACACAACGTGCAATTGTCAAACTAGGATACTGGTCAATCGCATATTCCTAATGAAGCCCCCAATGCTAAGAGCAGAACTACTGAGTTATTTTTCCCTCTTTCGTATATCAGCTCTTGGTTCCTTAAACAAGAAAGAGAGGAAAAGAAGGGAAGTAAGCTTTGTTTTGGATCTCTCCTGCAAAGATGGTGAGCTCTTTCCTCCAGCAAGACTGTGTTAAGCATCTAAGAGAGTCTGTGGCTTCCAGACAGTGATAAATAATTGATAGATAATTAAAATTAAGATGAAAAGGTCAATGAATCCCTTCTCTGACCGGCATTTGGCTGATGTAAATGAGATAGGCATTTATTTTTTTTGCCCTGTAAGTGCTTATTTCTAGTTGGAATCACAGAAAAGCTACTGTACCAAATTGAGCTATTTGCAGACAATCTGTTTCTGTTGACTCTAATTTATCTGTCTGTTTCAAACAATGTAAGCAATGTATCAAGCATATATTTTAAAAGGGGGGGAAAGGGGCTTATTATTTGAAGTTGGGAAAAAAAGGGGAGTTGTACCACCTCCATGGTCGCCATGTTTCTAGTCCTATTCCCAGCATAGAAGATCAGGACCACCCATGGCCACACTGCACACTGCACACCTCCAAGGAACCCTCCAATGATCAGCAAAGGGAGTGGCCCTTCCTGGAAGCTTGGCACCTGGTAACCCTATAAACCCTCCCTATCAAGCATGAGACCCTCAGGGTAGAAACAGCTTAAAGCAGATACAGTCGTGATGACTCCTTCTGGATTAGAGTTTGGCTGTGCTGTCTGGCTTTTCCCGCCCTGGAGGGAAATGGAGATGTAGTGTTGGGTCTCAAGGGACCATTTGAATGAATGGGATGACAATTGTGGATGTCAGTCCCAAGCCCTGAGAAGGGCTTAGAGCCTCTTAGAGTGCTCAGTGACCACCTCCTGACTTAGCTTCCCACCTCCTGACTTAGCTCCCCCAAGGCTATTATCTCAAACATGGGTGCTTTCTTTCCCCTTCCTGTTGTCTCCTCTGAAACCAAGGGCAAAGGGTTAGCATCTTACTGCTACTGACTTAATTGCTCTGTCTTAGCTAGAGAACTATAGTAACTAAAACATTTTTTCTGCTGGGGTCATGCCGACCAATATGAATAAATCTGTGAGATTATTTTTTGTTCTGTTTATTTTAAGTCAAGATACATTCACTATCTAAACCCTAAATATAGTCTTTATGACTTCTGTTACTCTTTGTTTCCAAGGGAAGATCATAAGAATACTTTATAAGAAAATTCCCAATATACAGACTGATACCTACATTGCATTTTGTCATCCACCAAGTTTAAATACTTTCAAACAGAACTTTAAAGATACCTAAGAAAATTTTTAGATAACACTATCCAGGAAATATTTGTTTACTCAAAAATAATGAACACTTTTGTAAGTGCCAGGGAAATAAATAACATTGAACAAGATGGACACAGCCACTGCCCTCAAAGAGCTAATAGTCTATCCCCAGGATCTTGAAAGAACTAAAAGATTTTGCCAACCCGAATTCTTTCTACAGGGAAAACCCATCTCAACCAGTGTTAACCCCATCGTAGGAGCTCAGCTGATGATGAAGAATAATCAGTCCTTTGTGAAACTGACTCAGTACTCTAGAAATGCTACTATTTGAATGTGGCCCAACATTTTTCCTTCTTACAAAAGTGACACTTTGTCTCAGCACGTTAGCTGCAAGGTGCACACAGGTACCCTCCTGAAAGGGTAGACATGCACCGCTCACCGTGCTGTGGATGCAGGGGATGACATTTATTTTGCTTGTTCTTTCACGGTGGCATTAGAACCCCACAGACAAGGAGAAACAAAGAAGTCTGGGTTGCACTGTGGACAGACATAAACCTGAGAGTCATGAGCAGTTGATCATCCATCTCCTACATTAATCCCAGGACTCGAAGTTACTTAAGTAAAAACTTGGGGCCTCAGTTTGTATTTCAGTGCAGGACCTCAACGGTCTTAGGACCCAGATGTTTGAGACTCAGATGTCTATTATCTTGAAGTTATTGCTCAATAAGTTACAACCTTATGTATTGGAAATTTCTTAGACCTTCCAATAGGGCTCCAGGAGCTGAAATTGGTTGAGGTCCAGCTGTTCAGTTAAAATTACCTAGGGTGGACTTCTTTCTCTGGCCCAATACTCTAGGCTTCAATAGCACTTACAGTCTCATCTATCATTCCCTCTTGCACTGCAGGAAACAGTTGGGGTTTATCAAACCCCATCCCATTCCCAACCCCAGGAATACACACACACACACACACACACACACACACACACACACACTCTTTTCTTCATATGGAAAAATTTTAATTATCTTCAAATGTTCAGACTAAATATCAATTTTTCTGTGTCAATGCCCTAGGTAGGGCTCCCATAACACACTGTTCATAATCCAATTTTGAAATTTAATACACTACATTGTAAGATATATATTTATATTTATTGCATTATAAAATATATATATAGTTATGTTCCCCAACTACTCAATGGATTCCTCAAGGATGGGGATTGAAACCTCTTTATATTTATCCACAAAACCTCACAGGGTGCTTAGAACACAGTAAGTGCTTAATATATACTGAATGAGTAAAAACTTTGTTGAATGGAACAAACTTACCCCGTTCTAGATTATTCCATAACCCCACCACCACCAGGGTTACCTGTCAGGACAACTATCCTCAAGTAAAGCACTTTGGATCTAAAGTGAATCCTTGACACTCAGAACTTCTGGCCCTCTGTGAGGTATAGGAATGTTAGCAGAAGCCATTTGTTTTCTTGAATTACAGCTGAAATATATAAATATTAATAGATATTCCAAGAAGCTCTGGAGCTTTGGGGAAAAATATGTGGATTTCAAGGAAAAGAAATATTCCATCTCTGGCACAACCTCAAGTACCAAGAGCTGACTCTTCTTAATGAAGTATTAACGAAATGTCAGCATAGGCCAGAACACTGTTGATTTGCATACTTCTTGGTTAATAGCGTGAAAATAGGATTGCGTGGATGTTAAATCCTGTTTATGTTATAGAGCTAAAGTTCCTGTTAAGATTATTGATTCTTTTTTGGAGACTCTTCATACAGAGTAGTCTAGTAAATTAAAAGAGGATTCATTTGATCACTCTGGAATGGTTACAATTCTAATTTTCAAACAGAGCATCTTTCTTTGCTGTACGCAGAAAACAACAGAACGGGAGGCCTGGAATTTTACAGACAACCCCTCATTCCTAAAAATTTGAGGGTCTATACTAGAGGAAAATTTAATAACCACTGGGCCCAAAGTCATTGAACCCAAGCATTCACTCTTGACCAAAAAAGAATCAGAAGTAAAGCACAGTGCCGAGGACCACATTGCATTACTATTTTTTGGAATATAGAGTAATTACCTTCTAAAATATGCTGCATCAGCAAAGTAGCTTAAGTATAAATATAAATATGCAAATATTATACACAAGTTTAATATATGAATATTTATACAGTCCATAAATCAGTATTACATTATAATGTATTCATTTAATATTGATAAAATGTTATATAAATATATTAATATTTATTTATTGCATAAATATATTAAATTACATATTATACATATAATATATAAATATTTATAATATATAAATATTTAATATATACATATATAAAACAATGTACAATGATGTTCTTTTAGTGATTTCAAACTGTATACTGATGGCATATGCAAATTCATATCTGCATTTTTTTTCTCACCTGTTAGTATTACACCCATGTGTTCAGCTGGAACTTCAAGCTTATCTACTCAACAGCCACAAAACTGCACTTATCATCTTCTTCGTCCTCTTCCTATAGCCCTCCCCCTGTTCATGTCAACATCTACCCACTGAACCAACAAAAGTCATCCATACCTCTACCTTTCTCCCTCATCCCCACATAACAATGAATTACTAAATAATTCCAACTTGACCTCCTAAATATTTCCCAGAAGACATCCTTTTGTTCCATTCCTACAATTACTTCCGTGGTTTAAACACTCATCATTTCTCTTCTGGACCACTTGCACACCTCCTTACCTTCATTATTTTCTCTCTGGAATCCATTCTCCAACCAGTTACCACCGTGGTTTATCTAACATCCAAATATGTTTCCGTGGTTTAAAACCCTTCAGTGACTCCCCATGACTTATACTGTAGGTTCAAGCTCCTAACATAGTAATAAAGAAGTGACCCTGCTTACTTTTCAATCTCTTCCAATAACTCCATGCCTTGCTTCTTACATTCCAAAACATCTAAGTATTTCTACTCCTTTACATAGAGCATGATGATTTTTATTTGTTTGCTTTGTTTGGAGATTGTTTTCAAATATCTGGGGCCTTTATCTGTATTCCTCACCTTAGTCTTCAAGAGTTCAAGACTAAGCTTAGACATCACCTTCTCTACTCTCTCATCTCTCAAGATACAGTAAGTTTCCCTTCCATGTACTCTTTCATACTTAAAGTAAAAAGTGTTATTATTGTTGCTGCTTTATTCTTGCTTTATTATTTGCTTTCTTATTTTATTCTGGTTTTGTCTGTTCCTTACTAGATACTGCACTCCATGAAGGCTTGAACTAATTTATTTTATTTTACTTTATATTGGAGTACAGTTGATTAACAATGTTGTGTTAGTTTCAGGTGTACAGCAAAGTGATTCAGTTATTCATATACATGCATCTGTTCTTTTTCAAATTCTTTTCCCATTTAGGTTATTACAGAGTATTAAGCAGAGTTCCCTGTGCTATACAGTAGGTCCTTGTTGGTTACCTATTTTAAATATAGCAGTGTATACATGTCAATCCCAAACTCCCAATTTATCTCTCCTCCACCTTTCCCCTCTGGAACCATAAATTCATTCTCTAAGTCTGTGAGTCTGTTTCTGTTTTGTAAATAAGTTCATTTGTATCATTTTTAAAGATTGTGCATATAAGTGATACTATATGATATTTGTCTTTCTCTGTCTGACTTACTTCACTTAGTATGAAAATCTCCAGGTCCATCCATGTTGCTGCAAATGGTATTGTTTCATTCTTTTTAACGGCTGAGTAATATTCCATTGCATATATATGTACCACTATATTTTTTAATCCTCCAAACCGAACATTTTGCCTAGAAAATAGTTGTTGAATGCATGAATGAAGACATTACTGTTCACTTTAATTTCTCTTAAGAAACAAATGTGTTCAATTCTCAGGAATAAGTTTGTGAGCTAAAGTTCTCTGACCTGACCTTGCTTCATTCTTTTCTGCACTGTTCACTTATTTTTACCAATTCCCATAATGAAAACCTTTCCCTCCCTTTTCTTTATGTTTTTTAAAACTAACTCCAGAAATTAACAATTTCAGGAGGGTCTCTGTTATCTCTATTTCTATAGCTCTATACATGGTTGTTCTTAATTATCGACTGGATATGTCTGTTCAGTGCAAGAACCTAAGAGCCAGTTCTCCAACACATACAGAGTGAAACTGCCTGCTTTAATTTTCTGTCTCTGCTTAGTTATGGAAGGAAGAGGACCAAAAACACATTCTTGGTCCTTCCTGATATAACTTCCAAATTTAATACTACTTGAGAAATCTTCCCCACTGAGCAGAAATAATTACCTATACATTACTTCTTCTATTACTTTAATGTATGAGGAGCTAAATCACAACAATGAACAGGATATAATCATGGTTCAATGAATTTGTATATTTGTGAAGAAATAAGACAAGAAACTGGACAATTATAATTCAGTTATGAAAAATGTTATAACTCTCACCAGAAAGTTATTTTTTTGAGCAGAGATCCCAAGGGCAGGCAGCTGAAGTGCAGGAGACCTGCCTATCTCCCCACCCTGGAAGCAGCACCCCTACCACTCAAATGCTGTGTTCTATTTTGTCCAATATAGGGAATGCCCACGGGTACCCTGGCAAAACATCTACAGGTATGTTTTAGCTCTTCAACCACAAAGCAAAATAAGCTAGGTGCTGGCACTTCCTTAACAGGATTGCCTGTTAAGAGTGTACTTAGTTCTTGAGATAGAATTTTAGGTGATGTAAATGGGAGGCACTCTCTCAAATTCCTACATGTGCCTGTTTAGAAGGGTGTCAACTCAGTACGTAGCTCGGAATAATGCCTCCCCTGTCTAAGAATCATGAAAGTGGTGACAACTGAGCCATGTCTCAGAAAAGAGCAAGCTAGCCTTCTTAAGCATGTCTAGTGACTAGTGTTGACAGTTAACAAAACCCTGAAACCCTGAAGCTGGAGCTTGGAAGCCACTGATGGCGTTGGAAAACTTAATAAACATTTATTCATGTGTTTTTGTATTTATTTATTTGATAGACACTTATGGAGTGACCACTGTGTGTCAAGAAATGTGCTAGGAGATGGGGAGACAATCATTAATAAGACATAATTCTTACCCTCAAAAGGCTTACCATTTAGAAATTCAAGTAAACTGTGATGATAATAGAATGTTCTATGTGCACAGAATACCATGGAAACTAGGAGATGCAGTTAACCCAGGCCTAAGGGATCATGGAAAACTTCTCAGTCAAGGCAATCTAATTTCTACACTGAATCTTGAAGGAATTAGAAAAGGATTTAGAGACCCTACCTTGCATGTGCCTTGAATAATTCAGACCTTCATTGCACATCTCTGTGCATTCATTCTGTGCTGCAGGGGTCCTGCCTATCCTCTCCTGAGATAATCGGAGATGTGTTGCAAAGGCACGGTGCAGAGCTAGATGTAGTTAGCTCATGTGTGTGACTCACTCTTGCTAAAAGAACACCAGTCCCGGTTGAAGTGTTTACAGAGTAGATAAAAATAGGCAAATGATTCATTTACTTAGGCTTATTAATGAAGATATTCTTCACAAAGAGCATAAACCTATTCTCTAAACCTCTGAGGCACAAAAGGTTTTGTTTCAGCCCTGGAAATCTGCATCTACTTGTGCCTGATTGAGTGAACCTGGAACAACGAAGAATAAAATTCCTTCTCAATAACTTTACTGATTGCTCTGGAATGGAGAGTTGTTGGAATGGTGATAATTCATGTTTTGCTATAGGAAGGTTTTCATATTATTTTTATTTGATTTATTGGTTTTTAATCACAGCTTAAAAATCAGACATGCACATTTAAAAATACCTCACTAAACAGCTATCATTGTTCCCAGCACAAAATCTTATGTAACCTATTGAGACAATATATTTATGAACATATTCTTTTTTGTGATCCACCCTTGAATTGGGACTAAACATTAATCAAAATTTTTCAAAAATGATTCATATCAAAGTATTTTCTTGGATTACCCCCAAAGGGATGGAATGGGGGTAAGAACTAGCTCCATGTTTCACTTTGAACATTTCAGAACTTGGACTTTCATTTTTGTAATTAAAAAAAACAATAAAGATGGAGGCAAAAACTGCCAAATTTTAATTCTGTGATGAGACTCAAGAGAATATGATATATTTCCCATACCTGGAAAATTTTCTCTTACAAAAGACAGATAACAATAAAGAAATACTTCATTAACTAGGAATCCAGGTGCAACATTGGCTAGAATTAAGCTCATGTATTATTGCCATAATCCCCCTTTGCTGTGGATGTCAGAGGTATAGCATATGGAAATTGCAGCATCATCAGTAAAAGAATCTTACAAATAAGTGAGCAGGTAGTGTACAAACAACAGTTTAATCTCTCAAACAAATGCTACCTGCATTGACATAATTCCACTTGTGTGTCAAATACGCGAATGAGGTGGCTGCCTTTAAACTTCCAAAGCACATTCTGTCCTCCAAATCTTGGAATTACCATCTCTTGAAAGAGGAATCATAAAAACACATGCAACTATTTGTAAGAGCCGCAGAAATGGACTTTCTGAAAAATTGGGTCCACTCTACATGACTGGGCCAAAGCCCTTGAAAACATATATTGACACCAGGGCAACCAGCTAAGTATGAAAAAATCTCATCTGTGGAAGCACACATCCCAAGCAGAATTTTAGGACATGAAACAAGATTATTGAGAATTTGACCTAAAATGGATTGAACCAGAAGGAATGGCAGAAGCAATAAGCTAAAGTAGAATCGTGATCGCATTGTTCCCATAGCTTTAGGCCGTGCCTACGACTGTAAACCACTCTGGCCCAGGGAATCAGAGAAGGAAAGTTCTAGTAACACCTATGCTGCTGACTGCAGCCTTCGGAAAACACTTTTCCTTTGGAATATGAAGATGATACTTACTTACTTGTCCTTTGTGCATTGTAAGGCACAGAACTTGAGGAATGCAAGCCCTTCGGAAAAGTCAGAACTCTTCTGTAAGGGAAAGAGCAAATTTAACCTACAAGTACTCCCGCTTCCCAAACCTCTACTCAAATGGGTTGGTCCTCTGACTTGGCAAAAATATAAGTAAAGCTCTTAACGTTCATAACATAATGATAACACTGCCTTCCTCATGTCTGGTGTGTAAAGCATGCAACTTGCACATTAGCCAAGAGTGTAGAATAGCCATGTCATCAGTTGTTGCTCAATCAGGAATTGTCTGTGAGCCAGCACCCACCACGGGCTGGCTTAAGGCATCTGATTTTTGAAAAACACAGTGTAATGGGCATGCTACATACCCTTTCTCCCAAACTCTCCAAGCCTACTGCATTTTAAGTGAGATCATCAAGAAGCCATGTACTTGGACCAAATTATCTCAGTTCTCCATAGAACTACCTTCACTGATTGATGACAAGGTTTTGCCCTGAGCCGTTATAGAGGGTCGATAGGAAAGCTGTCTCATCAGTATTTCTGTTGTTTTTGTAAAGCTGGAGCCAAGCTGTGTCCACTATGTTTGCAAATATCAGTTTTTAAAAGGCCCGCAGAAATTCACCTCATTTAACATAATTCCAAGGAAAGTTTTGTTTCTTGTCTGTAAAAGTATGCTTTCTTTTGTCTGGAGAGAACTTTAGGTAACTAATGAGGCTTCCTTTTAGATGTCAGGAAATTCAGAGCTAAATTCACACATACCTTAGAAATTAACTCACTTTTGGTTTATAGCACTATCTATTTTTGGTTGTGTTTTTTTAGATAGTGTTTCTTCTGTTTCAGTCATGAACTATCCATTTTACATGCTATTTATCTTGGAAGCTGCTTTTTATCTTTTTTAAATTTGGGAGGCATACAGCTGAAGGTAAGTATAAAAGTAACCAGAATTCTCTAAACATTTACTCTGTGTCGGGTAGTTCACATTTACAACCTTAAGTGTTATTCAATAATACCATATTCTGTTTTAAAGTCGAGGTTCAGGTGTGTCAAATAACATCATCAATGTTACAAAGCTAGTAAGAATCAGGGTCAGTGTTGGAACCCAGATTTTTTTTCTAGTTTTGTCCAAAGCAGATTCTCTTATTTGTGACTCTACTATATATCTATTTAACAACATTAAATAGATATATATAATTCATATATATTTATTTTTATAACAAGCTTATTTTGAGCTTGATTATTAAGTTCATTAATGAATTAAATACCTATTCCCCTTTGCAGTATTGTTGTGAGGATAAAATAAAATTAAAAACACGAAAGTACTTTGAATTTTAAAGTGATGTACAAATGTGAAGTGTTTTATTATCTGCTACCCCTTCATGTTGATCATTGTCAGGTTTGAATTACTATATTAAAATCTAATGGCTCCTGTCCTGCCCCTAGGTTCTTCAGAACCATTTTTTTTTTTTTTTTTTTAAGATTCCAGCTGCATAACACAGGGAGATCAGCTCGGTGCTTTGTGACCACCTAGAGGGGTGGGATAGGGAGGGTGGGAGGGAGACGCAAGAGGGAGGAGATATGGGGATATACGTATATGTATGAGCTGATTCACTTTGTTATGAAGCAGAATCTAACACACCATTGTAAAGCAATTATACTCTAATAAAATGTTTAAAAAAAAGTTCCATAAAGATAAAAAAGAATATATTACTCAACTTGCACCAGAGGTAAGAAGAATACTGTGTATTTAACAAAAAACAATATATAAAAAATCTAATGGTTCTATGTGAGTATGTAATTCTGAATCTTGAGTGCCCCACTATTCACTTATTAGTACTCAGCAATGATTTTTAATCAGCTGGAAAGCTGAAAAGGGTTTTGGTAAACGTCCCTCAGATGTAAAATATTCTACTGAAGTTCATCAACAAATGACCTTCTAAATTAAACTTCAGCTCATAAAATTCCTATTCTGGTAAAGAAATTATTCTTACGCCATACATATACAGCACCTTCCTGCAAGCTGTATGAAACCTTCCATTTGAAAATCCTACAGTGGGCCGCCGACCTGCCAACAGCTATTTCAGAGAATAGAGAGAGAAACTCTACCTCTCCTATGTCCTGAGAAACCTCCTCAGACTTTATGAAATGATCCATTGTCTCTCCTCGCAGACAAGAAGGGTCCCTTCACTGCTCACCCCGGTCCAAATCCTCAGCCAATATTAAAGTGCAACCTCAGCACACTTGATCCTATTTCATTAATAAGTTTCTCACTTTCTTCTCATTCCCCTCTTTATCCTTCCAGAAAATGACTTTGGCTATTTCAACTCTTGATACTAATTATATTTTTCATTTTGTGTGTTAGCCCTACTACTTCCTTTATTTTCTCAGTAAGAAAAAAATTTAAACATACTGCATTCGAAACCATGAATATTTTTCTAAGCATCAACTGCAAGTAATTGCACAAGGAAGATTACTATCATGCAAAGGTCTCAGTGCTGCTTCATTATTATAAAGGTAGAGAACTCAGGAGATTGCAGGACTGGGTGCTATTTAAACAAAGCTTCATTCTTTCTATAGGACATTTAGCAAACTGTAGACAAAATATTTTCTCTTTCTTATTTTTAATATAATGAATTGCAACAATATCCTCACCTCATTCTTACCCATACTTTATCATCACTGGTGGATGGGATGAGCATTTTTATATTCCCAGAGGTCTTTGGGCATTGGCTACATCATGCATCGTATGGTGATAAGTGCCTTGGAAGCCTCTGGTGCTCTAAAAAAATATTATAAATGCAGATGAAATAATAATAACCTGTGACCCTTGGAACTAGGGTGACAAAGACCGTTCTGGGCAATCACTGTCACTCCGTTAGAGAAGCAGTAGAAAGAAAAGCTGGGGTTGCAGAGATGATGAGCACCTTCCCTTTCTGAGAGGAGCATCACAGATCCAAAAGACCAACTGGAAGGGAACTGATTATTGAGCACCGTCAGCACATAAGTCTGGGGCACTTCACAGCTCCCTTAGGGCCAATGGAAACACAGAAAAAATAGCAGGAAAATTAAGAAACATGTGAGTATACTGTCAGTTTCTCTTGTCAAGAAGCAGAGCCTGAGGAAGAGATTTGGATGCAATCTGTAAGGGAGGGAGGGAAGCAGAATAGAAAAGGAGAGAGAACCAAGCAAGGACATGGGTGTCACATGGAGTCTGGGGTTGGCCTCATATGCTGGGAATAAGTGAAACTCTAGAACAGGGTCAGCAGCTTCATCAGCTCTCTCGCAATCCCTCAGCTCTGCCATTGTAGCATATAAGCAGCCATAGGCAATAAAATAAATGAGCCTGGCTTTGTTCCAATAAAACTTTATTTACAAAAACAACCCGTGGGCCAGATTTGGCCCAGGGGCCATGGTTTGCTGACTCCTTCTCTAGAGTATAAATCACATCACAGAGTTGCTGTCTTCTCCCCACTTCAGAGGCAAGGAGTTTGGCCTTTTGTTCCCTCTATCAGTCAGTCAGTCAGCCGCTGTGGAGCTGGGTGGTGGTGGTGCCTTACCTCCAAGACCAAGCCGTTTCCATCAGCTAGTACAGTAGTTCTCAAACTTCACTGTGAACCAGAGTCATGTGGAATTCCATGAAACACAGATTATTGGGTACCACCCCTGGAAAGTCTGATTCCGTAGATCTGGGGTGGGGTCTGAGAATTTGCACTTTTAGTACGTTTCCAGGTGAAGTTAACACTGCCTTTTGGGAACCACTCTTTGAGATCACTGAGTTCAGACAGCTCTCTGGAAGTGGGGCAGCAGTGAGCTCTTTGCAGCCAACACTCAAGGCAGCTAGATGTTCTGGCTAGCTGTTAAGGGGTATCTCAGCAGGTCATCAACAACAGCCAGTACAATACTTCAATGTTTGCAGCATGGAAAGATACAGATATTTTAAAATATACCTTTGGATGAGGAAATGTTTACTCATGCCATCCTTTCAATGAGGCTACTCATTCTTGAACTGTCCTTTCCTGTCTTTTTCTGATCCGGCTATTTCATAACACTGAATTATATCCTTCTGAGTATCTATATTTATTTATATGTGTTATCTGTCACGTGTTTATTGATGCACTCATTGGTATTGGTTGGATACTAATTTTTGTTAAATTCTAGAATCCTTGGGAGCACAGACCATGTTTTCTCATAACTTTACAACTATAAATGTAAGAGTATTCTATGCACTTCGTAGCTGCTTTGAATCAATATTTCCCTGTAGAAAATAAAACTCATAGCATATAGAAAATTGGGGTTTCTTTATTTAGTTCCTCCCATAACTTCTCTCTTGTTCTTTATGTATATTTCTGTTAGCATAAAGTATATTCCCAGACAATTGACATCACCAGCATAACATTGAATCTCTCACTAAATTTGTCCTCATACATATTATGGCCCAAGTATTAATGCCTTCCCATGGGCACTCTAATTCTGGCCAAAGAGTCATTACAAGGAACCCAAAGCAAAAAGAATAATCTTAATTTGTGCCTTATGAAGCAAGTTCTCTGAGTCACCTACAGTTTGAGGGCAAAAAAAAAAAAAAAAATCACTGTTTATCTAAATCTCGATTTTATCTTTCTTAATATCCTTAAAGACTAAGCAGAGAAATATGGCTTGGAGTTGTGACTAGTTAACTACTTAAACCAGTTTCTAGGATGAAATTAAGTCTACCTAAAGGATAATGATTGGTAGAGTTATTTCAACCTCAAGTGTTTGCAATACTTCAAGTTGTAATAACCTCAAGTTAGTAATACACACATGTGCACATGCTCTCACACATGCCCCGTGCTCCCCAACACACACACACACACAGTAGGCCAAGGAGTAAATACTTAGCATGCTGGCTCAGTTAGCCAGAGTTGGAGATGGGGGATTAAGTGGCTGAATAAGATGAGGGCTATTATAGTCTATAGATCAACACAATGCAAGCTACAGTAGCAAGTCCAAGCCAAAATATTTTGGGAAACACTGAGTCAAAAATCAAGAAAATGAAGTAATAAGGTTAAGATGAAAGCAAGAGCTGGATCATAAACCACAAGATCCAAATAGAAAAACAGAAGGAATTAGAACTCAAAATATCATAAGGAAAGGAAGGGTAGACATAGGTGATGACCAAAAAAAAAAAACAAACAAAAAAGGAAAAATATAAGTGATGTGTATAGTTTTCTTTATTGTTCAGAAGGTGTGGTGGCATAAATTAAAAATCAAAAGCTTTATTTTGTAAGGTTGAACATTATCATACATACCTTATAATCCAGCAGCTCCCCTTATAGATATATAAGCTAGAGAAACTTACAAAAGTGGACCAACAGATATGACTAAGAGTGTTCGAAGTGATGTTGTTTATAAAAATAAATTACCCAAAACAATCCAAATGCCTATTTACAGGAGAATGGATAAATTATAATATGTACACATACTAGAATATTATGCATCGGGGGAATAAATGAACTACAGCTATATGCAATAACATACATCTTGAAAATTTAATGCTGAGTGAAGAAAATAATCCTCATAAACCCCACTTGCACTTAAGTTATAGAAAGCTGAGAGAGAATGTTGCTCCCAGCCTAATACCAACAACAAAAACAATATACAAAATAATATAATATATAAAATATAGTATACAAAATTATAACTTATCTTGAACCCATCAGGGAGCTGAGGTCATAAGGCAGCCATAAGAACTGAATTTCAAAACCAGACAAGCCAGCAATTATACTCCAATAAAGATGTTAAAAAAAAAAAAACAGACAAGCCCCTCTAAAGAGAGACATGAACATTATTTTACCTTTACCAGAGATCAAGAGAAATAGGAGGCCACTCTAGAAGAAGGTAAGACATCAGCTAAACTTGTAACAAATTCCTAAAGGCCACATGTGGGCTAGCATGTAAGTATAGAATAACTAGGAGCCCCAGACCCAGGATAGTTCTTATTCACACACCAGCTCTTCTCCATGGGGCTCCAAGAATGCTCTCAAGAAAGATTAGGGGCAGGACAGGAGACCAGCTAGATGTCCCTTCAGTGGTGTATGCAGGTGGAGAATACCTTCTGCTTAGATTCAGACACAAAGACATCATCCACTTCCCTGGACCCATCTCTCATCAAAAACAAAAGCCACTTTGGGAAGAATAGAAAATCCTCTATGCATCCAGGGTCACTGAGGAAGAGATAATAGCAAAACCCATCAGCCTCTGGAGGAAGAGTATGACACTCCCCTTCCTGCCACCAGAAATCTTCTTAGGGAATGATAGGAACAAAGATGTCTTCCCCAGGAGAGACAAAGGAAAATCTTTAAGTCCCAGTGTTCTGAACCAACACAAAGCAGAAATCTGCTACCGTAGGGGAGGGTCAGGAAACTCTTCTTCCCAATACCTGCCACAGATACAAGGCAGAGTTTGGTTGACACAGGTGGAACTGACAGAAACACTGACAATGCCCTATCCCCAAGGCCCAGGTGCATAGGGGCTGGCTAAAACGGAGGTGATTTTTTTTCTTATTTTTTTCTTGGTTATCTTGTTCCATTTATTTTATTTTATTTTATTTTTTAACTTTTTATTGAAGTATTGTTGATTTACAATAACTTGTAAGGTGTATAGCACAGTGACTCAGCTATACATATAAAGATTTTTCAGAATCTTTTCCCTTATAGGTTATTACATAATATTGAGTTTAGTTCCTGTGCTATACAGTAGGTCCTTTTTGGTTATCTATTTTATACAAAATAGTGTGTATATTTGGTATATATATATATACATATATACACACACACACACACACACACTCAATGGAATATTACTCAGCCATAAAAAGGAATGGAATAATGCCATTTGCAGCAACATGGATGGACCTAGAGATTTTCATACTAAGTTAAGTAAGCCAGACAGAGAAAGACAAATATCGTATGATATCGCTTATATGTGGAATCCAAAAGAAAAAAAGAAAAAGAAAAAAAGACACAAATGAACTTACTTCCAAAACAGAAAGAGACTCACAGACAAAGAAAACAAACTTATGGTTACTGAAGGGGAAAGGGGGGTGGGATTTTTTTCTTATTTTTAATAATATTAAAAGAAAATATGTTGTCTAAAGCATAAGTAGTAACAATGTATTACAAGGTTTATAACATATGAGAAGTAAAATGACAACAATAGTACAAAGGATGGGAGGGAAGAAATGGAAGAATTCTGTTACAAGATTCACACAACCTGTATGAAGTAATGTAATATAATGTGAAAATAGACTATAATAAGTTAAAGACATATATTGTAAACCTTAGAGCAATCACCCAAAAATTGTAAAGGAAATTTAACTAGAAAAAAACAAATGGAGATGAAAGAGAATCCTAAATATATTCTATTAATCCAAAAGAAGTCAAGAAAAGCCAAAAAAGGAACAAAAACAGATAAAATAGAGAGCAAGATGGTATATTTAAATCAAACCATACCAATAATTATATAAAATGTAAATTGTCTGAATGCTGTTGTTTTAAAAATTATAATTTGCAGACATTTAACTACATGATAGCATTTTTACAAGCCTCAAAAATGAGCAAAACCAAAAAATATGCTTGTTAAAGACGTACATCTACATACGTATGTAACTATTTAAAATATGAATGATAAAATTCACAATAGAGATTATCTCTAGAAAAGATGGGGAGCATAGCGGTCCAGTGATTTTGTGAAATTCTGGTTCTTGAGTTGGGTGTTAAGTACACAATGCATTACTATGCTTTGATACATATGCATTACTTATATTTTGTCATAAGTGTCAAATAAAATACTTTGAAAAGAAGATTATATAAATTACTAAATATAGAAAAGGACCTCAAAGTAAACTAGACAGATTTTCAAAAAGCAAAGGGAGAAAGGGCATCTAGAACTATACTGAAGTGAGAGATTCCATAAAAATTTAGTTCAACAAAAATATCTTGAACATATATTCCATGTGCTGAGCTCTACAGTGGATATAAAATTATAAATAAGACATCATTCCCTACTCTGTATAGCTTATAGCATAATGGAGGAGTTCACTATCAAATCTCTATCTGAAAATAATATGTTGTTTAAAATAACCAGAAGGTAAGGACGCAAAGAGGGAATCAGTGGAGGTACTGAAGGAGCAAGATTGGCCATGTGTTGATAACTAATGAAGTTTTGTGATGGGAGCGAGGTGTTCATTATACTATTTTTCCACATCTATAGATGCTTTAAATTTCTCCTAACAAAGAGTGGGTTTGTTTTGTTTTGTTTACAAAAATTATCTGGTTCAGTACTTTTAAATAAAAACTAGGATGAGGAATTGGTGAACTTTCTGATCAACGGTGAAAAAAGTAGATGACACATTCATGATTCCAAAGTTCTTCACAGGCTAGAACAATGGGCTAAATAAAAATATATGTAGTAGAGATGCAAGAAAAAAATAAGGTATACACATTGGAAAGACATACAACCGTCTCTACTTGCAAATGACATGATTGTATAGGCATGATATAGAAAATTTCAGACCTTTTAAAAAGCTATTGAAACTAATTAGTGAGTATTAAAGTTGAAGAATACAATGTCAAGATAAAAATTTAATAATATTTCTATATACTGGTAGTGAATAATCAGAAGTTTAAATTTTTTGAAGTACCATTTTCAATAGGACCAAAAAATGAAACATATGTGTACAAATATTACAAAGTGTAAGATCTGTATGCTAAAAACTATAAAATATTGATGAATAAAATCAGAGGATCTAAATAAATGGAGTGATATACCAGTTCAAAGAATGGAATATTCAAAATTGTTATATTAGTTCTCTCCAAACTGGTCTACAGAATTAATGGAATCCTAATCAGAATCCCAAGAAGATTTTTTTAAAGAAATCAACAAACATTCTAAAATTTATGTAGACAGGCAAAGAAACTAGAGTAGTCAAAAAATTTTTGGAAAAAAAGCGTAAAGTTGGAAGTTTCACATTACCTGATATCCAAACTTACTATAAAACTACAGAAGTCAAGACAGTCCGATGTTGGTGAGAAGAAATACATATAAATAAATGGAACAGAATGGAGAGTCCAGAAATAGATGCACACATATAGTATCAATTAGTTTTTTATGAAGGTGCAAAGACAATTCAATAGAGAAAGGAAAGTCAGTTCAACAAATGGTGCTGAGACAATCAGATAACAATGGGGAAATTTTTTTTTAATGAACCTCAATCCATACCTCTCAGTCTATACAAAAATTAACTCAAAATGGATCAGAGACCTAAATGTAAAACCTAAAACTATAAAACTTCTAAAAGAAAATGTAAAAAAAATTGTTGTGTTCTTGAGGTAAACAATGATTTTTTTAGATAAAACACCCAAAGCAAAATCCATAAAGAAAATATTTGATAAATTGGGCTTCATCAAAATTAAGAACATCTACTCTTTGAAATACAATGTCAGAATGAAAAGACAAGCCATAGAGAGGGAGAAAACATTTGCAAATAGTATTTCTAATAAAGAATTTGTAACCAGATTATATAAAGAACTCTCAAAATTCAATAATAAAACAAACAACCAAATTGAAAATGGGGAGATATTTGAGTAGACACTTCATATTGCAACCAAGTACATGAAAAGATGCTCAACATCAATAGTCACTAGAGAAGTGCAAATTAAAACCACAATAAAATACATCTATATAACTATTAGAATCAAATCTAATTTTAAAAAATCTGACAACATCAAGTACTGATGAGGATGTAGAGTAAGTGGGACCCTCAAACATTTCTCAGAGAAATGCAAAAAATACAGTCACTTTTGGGAAATATTTTGACAGTTCCTTATGAAGTTCAACATACACTTACCATACAACTTAGAAATTCCACTACCAAATATTAACCCAAGTGAATGAAAACGTATGTTTAAACAAAAAGATGCACACAGATGTTTAGAGCAGCTTTATCTGTTAATTGCCAAAAACCAGAAACAGTTCAAGTGTCTCTCAGCTGGGGAATAGATAAACCCCCAGTATATCTGTAAGATGGAATACTACTCAACAATAAAAAGAAACAAACGCACTTGAGACACACAACAATACAATTGCATCTCCAATGAATTCTACTGAATGAAAGAAGCCATAGTCAAAAGACTACATACTGTATGATTTCATTGAAATGACATTCTTGCAAAGGCAAAATTATAGGAACAGAAAACAGATCAGTGATTGCCAGTCATGAGAGTGGGAGAATGGTTGACTACAAAACTGCACTGGGGAGTATTTTGGAGCAATAAAACTGTTCTTTATCTGAATTGTGGTAGTGGTTACATGGCTGTATAAATTTTTCAAAATTCAAAGAACTGTACAGTAAAGAAAGCAAATTTTACTGTATGCAAGATATATCAACATTTTTTAAATGGAAAATATCCCCCTCCAAAAATATAACATGGATAACCATAAACTATTTTATTTGGTTTTCAAAATTCATAAATACAAAATGAGAAAAATATCATTTAATATGCATACATGTAAAAATACGAGAAATAATTATAAATTCAATATGAATAACCCCCTTGGCATGACTGACCAAAAAGTCAATTCACTCAGTAGATACACAGAATTCAAAAAAAAGGTAGGGAGTAGTGCCCTGTTATTTTGTACTACTGAGGTCCCATCTGGGGCAGTAATTTGGATCTGGGGCCAGGATATAAGAGGGATATGACCCATGTATCACTATCTACAAATAGAATCTCCTTTTTTCCAGCCAGTGTGAACTCACCATCATTGAAGGTGTTCAGAGAACACTGAAAACACTGAGATCAATTCTGAAGTGAATTAATAAGTCAGAATTTCAGCATTTGTGGTTTTTTTCCTCCTAAAAAGTTATCAGTAATGCACCTGCTCTGGGCCAAGAACTATATAGTCTGGAAATATGCTGGTGAAGAGGTACTTGTGTTTCCAGCCTGGGAAAGACCTGGTTAAATTTATCAAGTTAAGCGTTCTTTCCTCCAAACTGCAAAACCTATAGTTGAAAAGGGAGAAATGCAGAGAGCAATACTTCCTGACTTATTTTACTTAATTATGTCCGGAAAACCCTCAGGTAGCCATGATCATGAGAAGACAGCCAAATTCTAATTGACTGCCTATGCCTACAATTCAGTTCTGTTCTTGTTTTGTTTTTTTTTTTGTATCTTGGATACTAAATCTGGACTTCCTCAGCATGGTTGCTTGTTACCTTACCTTAAACCTCTCTTCAATTAGTATCTGAAATGATGTGAGTACAAAGACCAGAGACAAGCAGTTCATCGCATACCTCTGTTTTTACTGAGCCTCATGTACACTCGATGATTTATAGAACACGAACCTGATAATGGCCTTGTCCTATAGCTTTGGCATTCATCGTGGGGGCTTTTTCCACTCTACGACACATTTGTCATATTGTATGTTGATGTATTTTATATATCAAGCCATGACTTTCCTGCTGCAGATGTGCACGCTTTCCTAAAGTAATTCCTTAATCACTTGTGATTCATTCACTCATTTATTAACTAATAGCCTCACCTGTATTTACCAAGCGTCCACTCTGTGTCACTCAACTTGCTAGGTGTTAGAGGTGCAAAACTGATTATTTATAATTATTTCACTAGAATTTAATTTCATTTGGTTTTTACAGCTATCTCTGACCAGAAGAAAGCACATTGTTGATTTCTTTCTCAAGGCAATAGTTTTTGTTAGTGTGATTAATACATGCACAACTCACGATGTACACACACACACACACACACACAAACACACACACACACAAAATTAAAATGGCTTGATCATAAATTTTTCTTCTCAAAGATATACCTTGATTTAAAACTACCTCTTTTATGAAGGTTTCTCTAGTTCTCTTAGCCCAGAATGACCTCTCCCTCTTGTATTCCTCAAATATATTTTACCATATGTCTTTCACTTTATAACATCATGTGTCTTATTGTATTTCTTTGTGTGCACCTTTCAAAGGTTTTTATTTCATTTTGTGTCAAGGTAACATAACCGTACAATATGAGCATATGATAATGATTTAAAAATCATACAAAAGAAGTCTTCATGAAAAGCAACAGTCTTTGCCCCTCTTTATCTTGCTAGGCACCACCCTCCTGCAACCATCCCAATGCCTAAAGGTAACAGCCTTTTAATATTTGTATACTAGCCCTTCTAGATATTAGCTATTTTGTTTTTTGAGCTATAAACTTAAGATATTATATCTTGGTTTCTGCCATGAAAGACTAAATTTTAACTTATTTACCTTGTTTTCCATATTCTTATCCCCCTCTCAATTTTCTGATTTCTGTTAATCTTTTTTATCAACTTTCGAAAGTACACCTTGACTCTCAGTTACGTACAGTGAAACTATTAGTGCTCCTACCTTTGATGCCACCTCACTTCCCTTCCGAGGAGAATGTTTCTACTATCCAGACCAAACTGATTCACTAATGTTTCATCTCATATGTTGTTAATGCATGTAATGCCTCTTATTTCCTTCATATTTGGACCATGACTTCTGATACAACTTTCTATTTAATTTTCCCGTAAGTTTCTAATTGTCTTTCATTTTCGTCCTGACAAAATAATTCACTAACTTCACTAATTTTGCCAGTTTTCAGTCCTCTGATTATTCTCTCTACTGCTTATAATCCACTCCATTTTTTTTTTTTCATGAAGACTTTCTTCATGGAATCTTCTGACTATCTTTTGCAATTCACAACAGTTTTTTTTTAGACCTCTACACAAATTATCATTACAGGATAAATTTTAATCATACTCTTGATTTAGTCCCACAGTATCTTGAATTTTTTATCTTCTTTCTTGGTTTTCACCAAAATTTCCCTTGAGTCTCATTCTTAGAAAGGGTGACTAGAGATGTGATAGGAAGGGTATAATCTTTGAATGTATGAAATGTTTGTATTTTGCTCTCAAGGTAGCTTGGCTGGGAATGGAATTCCAGATTTAAAATAGTTTTCCCTTAGACTAATATTTAGGCATCTTTCTGTTGTCATCACTCAGCAAGTGTTGTTGAAGAGAATTCTTGCCAATTTGCCTTTCATTCCTTTGTAGATACCTACTGTAGGTTTTTTTTTCCTTTCCAGAAGCTTTAAAGTCCTTCTCTTTTTCCTTGATATTTTGAAATTTCATGATGATTGATCTCAGTTTGTCAGTCAGGATCCCTAAAGAATAGATGGCTGTTGCGTGTACACAGAGAGAAAGGAGAGACCGAAGAAAGAGGCAGACCACTCCAGACTGGTAAGTGGCAGGTTTGATAAGGGAACTTACATACAAGGCTTGTCTTGGGTGGCCATAAGAAGTGTAGATTTCCCCATCCACTCCCCAGAATCTTAAAAGTTTATTTAGAGTCCTTAACTGGGTTCAGTCATGTATACTGTCCAGATGGTCTCAACAACACATTGCTCTCTCAAGGCTGCATCTTTGTCCTTGAAATGACTCCAGTGGTGCGGATGGTGGGCAGAATATACATTCCAAGGACGGGGAAGGTGTGGGGATGAGGAGCCTTCGATTGCCTGGGTCCAGCTCTCCGGTCAACTTGCAGTCACGTCCTCTCAACAACCTCTTCCAACAGTGGCTCACTCAAGTTAATAAAAAATGTTGAGGAGGATTTAATCTGGAGGATATTTACAAAGGTATTGGGTATGGGAGATACGGAAGAGTCTCAAGGGATGCTGCCATGACTCAGGATCAGTCATTACAGAGCTGTTACCACTCCTAAGCTCAAAGGGACAAGGAAAGATGGGATGGCCAGGGAGTCACATACAGAAAACTGACCTGACAGCAGCAGTGACTTGTGTTTGAAGAGACTCCACATAGAGGGACCCACAGACAAACACCCTGAGCCTACCCTTCTTCCTCCCTCCCATCTCTAACTAGGACTCCCAGTGGCAAGACCCACCCAAGAGCCCGAGGGCTGGGGACCAGATGGTATCATCCATCATGTTAGAAAGTGGTAAATGGTGGAGAGTGAATATAGCGAGACAAAGAAAAGGTAGCCAGCACATCAAGTATGATGCTTTTCTTTTCTCTTCTTCTGTACTAAATGGGCTTTCAATCAAAAGTCTTGTCCTGACTCAACTCTAAGAAGTTTTGTTCTATTGTTTCTTTTACAACTTCTTCCTCTCCTTGTTTTTCCTGTTGCTTCCTGAACTCTTCATTTTCTCTTTCTGCAACACTTCACTTTTTGTTGTCTTCACCAAATCATAAACTTCTTGAGGGCAGAGAATCCACAGATTATTTACTTTTTTGTCTCCTGCAGTACCTGGCACAGTGACCTGAGCATGAATGGCATAAGAAAATGAGTTCTAAATTGAATTCAGTCTAAAAAATGTTCACTTTAAGTGTCAGTTGCTGTACAATGTTTAAATCATGAGAACTTGGAAGAGAAAGGCTTTCAGAAGCATTTACTTTTCTTTTACTGTGCAGTTTTGCTTTGATATTCACATTGATACAGAAAAAAAAACCCCAAGGAATTTTGTTAAACTTTTGAATTAGGATGAGGAATGAATGTATATTCTATTTTGACTCAAAATGCACAAAACATGAAAACATTTAGCTCTTTAGTTGGTCTTTAATGACCAACAAATTATTGAATTTACATTTAATTTTTAATACCCTGGCATTTTTAAAAAGAGCTACTGGGATTCTGAATTATGATTTAAGGTAACATGATACATTCAATGGGTAGAATCCTTTACGGTTACTTGTGTTGTTCTTAAAATCTTCAGTTTTTCAATGCCAAGAGATGTTTAGACAGCAACCAAGTCATTCTTGTCAGAGGAGAGTGGACCATATAAATTCTCACATTCTTTGGCAGGAAGGAGACCAACCCCAATCCAAGGTGTGCATTCTGATTCCATCACCCACCAGAAGTGATTGAATTTAGGCACATTATGACCTCTGAACTTCACATTTCTCACCTGCACAATAACATCTTAGATTGTTATGATAATTAACTGAGAAAATTCTGAAAATACCTTACTGAATATCAGTCACCAGCCCAGGAAGACCTGTCCTCACACTTTTTACAGTTTATTGGAGAAGACGGACAATTAAACAAGGAATTGTTTAAACCAAAAAGAAAAAAAAAAATCTCTAGTAAGTGCTAGATTAGGGAGTTTCAGGGATCTTTGGGGTAGAAAATAAGGGACTTTTATTTTGATGAGGGGGCGGATGTATGATAATAAATACGGCAAGTAGATTGGGTCTGGAATAGTGTGCTGGAGGCAGACAGAACACAGTGCATCTACCATGTGGTTAGTGCTCAAAAACGGTAGCAAATATTACTCAAACACTTGGTACAAAGCCAGGCACAAATATAACTAGCAGATTGACTAAGTGGGACTCGCAGAGGCAATGAAGTTGCCCCTGCCCTCCAACTGTGCATTCGGTCTCATTCTGTGGGATGTATTCTTCCTCTGCCATTAAGTGAAATCTCAGGTAGTCTCCATACCTTGGCGACTCCCGTTTGGATGATACGTATACACGAGTAAGACATACATACATGGGTTACAAGCAGTCCAAACAATAGTCTTGTTTCAGGAATGTATATGTTCACTTCAGCATGATAAAGGTATCCAAAATTAAATCTCCTCCTCTCCTCTATCAGAAGGCTGGGTGTTGGTTCAAAACCTCAGGAGCTTCCTGGGTGAAACCTGAAGCTGGCCCCCATACACAGAGGGCAAAAAGAGACTGAAAACAGAGGTGCACACTACAGTAAGTCCCTACATAAGAACGAGTTCCATTCTGAGTCCAATTTGTTCGTGAGTCTAACAAAGTTAGCCTAGGTACCCGACTAACACAATCGGCTATATAGTACTGTACCATAATAAGTTTATAATACTTTTCACACCAATAATACATAGAAAACAAAAAAATAAAGAAACCATTTTTAATCTTACAGTAGAGTTCCTTGAAAAGTACAGTAGTGCAGTACAACAGCTGGCATACAGGGGCTGGCATCAGGTGAACAGGCAAGAAGAGTTACTGACTGGAGGAGGGAGAGGATGTAGGAGATGGTAGAGCTGAAGGACCATCAGCAATAGGAGACGGAGGGCAAGCTGCAGTTTCACTCATGCATGATGTTGATGGCACAGGTTCTGGTTCCTTGCTGGATTCAATTCTATCTACCCTCTTGAAAAAATGATCCAGTGATGTCTGAGTAGTAGCTCTTTTTTTCTCTTCATAGATGACATGGTAGCACTGGATTGCATTCTGAACGGCTGCTGCAACCTTTGTGTACCATTCTACGTTCGGGCCCTGTGCCTCAAAAACTAACAGTGCCTCCTCAAATAAAGAAAATCCCCTTGCCACTTCCTGTGTCGTGAATCTCTTCAGGTCTTCAGTTACTTCTTCTTCCTCTTGTCTCTCTCCTTCCTTTCTCTGGGCCTCCAATTCCTGGTGCTTCTTAACAGCACCAGCTATATCACCGCTGCTTTTACTCTTGTTTCCGACATCCTGGGCCTGAAATAAAGATGCTGTACTACTGTACTCTATACAGTACTTACAGTAAAGTACACAAAAGCACAACCACTTGTAGAGGATGCACACACGTGACAATGTACGCCAGACACGTGAACTAACTTATATGGTTGGACATGTGAACGCATGTTTGCATCTTTGAAAGTTCGCAGCTTGAAGGTTCATATGTAGGGGACTTACTGTACTCCAGATTGGTAGGTGGTAGGTAATAAGCAAGGGAACTTACATACATGGCTTGTCTTGGGCAGCCGCAAGATGTGTAGATCTTTGGCACCCACCTACCAGATTATTAAAAGTTTGTATAGAGTCCTTAATGTGGACAATCAGTCACATATACCGTCCAGAAGGTCTCAGCAACACATTGCTCTCTCAAGGCTGCATCCTTGAAAATGACTCCCACTATGGGAATGGTGAGCAGAACCCACTTTCCAAGGATGGGGAGGGAGAGGTGAGGAGCCTCTGATTGCCCAGGTCCAGCTTGCAGGTCAACCAGCGGTCACATCTTCTCAATGACTTCCTCCAACGATGGGGTGAGCTACTGCTTCCTTTCCCACCTCTTTTCTACCAGCCCTAGGCTTCACATACTCTTCTAGGGGAGAAGCCAAGGAAGAGAAAAGAGGTAAGGGAGCAGGAAAGTTCCTGCTTACCTGATGTCAATAATCTACCCTCAGGTTCCTTTAGACTATGTGGAAGTTTAAAACTAAGTCTCTTTGGGCTTGGCAGAAGTTTAGACTCTTTTTTTTTTTTTTTTTAGTTCTTTGTAGACAGTGTCATTACTGGGATCTCTGCCTGAGTTCCCATAACTGTTGATCCCTTAAAATCCCCCCATTTGAGTGGTCTAATCTGCACAGACTCTCCCTTTTGGGGACCCATCACTTCTCCTTATTGGAGAAAGTCATTGTAAAACAGCTTTGGGCAGATTTTTGTCTCGTATTGTCCCCCATCTGCTCATCAGGCAACCCTCACCCATCCTTTGCTCAAGCTCACCCATCCTTTGTTCAGGCTTCTCTAACACTGCCAGCTATGCTATGGACACATCTAACCAACAATAATCTTGTAACTTTAGGTTGTTCTAGGCTTGAGCTAGGTCCTACAGAAGACCTAGGTCAATCTGTCAAATGGTTTCCTCAATGCACCTCTCACTCAACTTGGGGTGAGTGTGGATAGAGTGGGGGTAATACGAGAGAAAATGCCTCAGCGCTCCAAAAACTTCCACACACATTCTCTACTTGTCACTTCATGATTCTTTCAAAAATGGATGGTTATTCAAGGGCTACAAAACTGAATTTTGAAACCTTTTCTGCAAATCCTGCATAGGTGGCCTGGTACCTCACTCCATTGTAGAAGAGCACTTGGGTAGTAGGAAAGTACAAATCTGACTCCATATTGGATCTGTTTCTTTTGCCTTGACCTTTGTATTCTATTGTTTTTGCTGCAAGGTAAGAATGTTGCCTACAGCCTGAAATATACAGGATAGCCCTTGCTCAAGGCTCTGACCTTTAAAGGTATAACAGTTTTCCAGTCACATAGAGATAAGTTGCAGAACAGAGAATAACATTTGACTTGTTGGAGGCTTACAGGAACATGAACACCGTGACCTGACCCTCATGGTCAGATGCAAGAACAAAGGATTCTGACACCAAGAAGTTTGCAACAACCAATCATACCCCCTCCCCTTTTAGTATAAAAGAAGCGTGAATTCTAACTCAGGGAAGATGGTTCTTTGGGACACTAGTCCACCATCTTCTCTGTCTGCTGGCTTTCCAAATAATGCTGCTATTCTTTACCCCAACAACTCATCTCTCAATTTATTGGCCTATCATCCAGTGGGCAGTATGGGCTTGGACTCAGTAACACTTGCACCTACTGATTTGGGGCCTCAGCCCAAACTGAGGCAAGAAGAATCCTTTTGAAACATCCTGTAACCCACAGTAGCAACTCAGTAAGTGATAGTCGGGCAGCAATTTGTGCAGGAGAAATTTCCAATGAAAGATAAGCAGACATTATGGAATAAAGTGACAAAAAGATCAAACTCTAGGAAAGCACAGAAAATAAGGTTTCAACAAATCCTTATTGGGGAAAACTTGAGATAGGAGAACACTATCAGAACATTGACCTTAGTAAATAAAATAATAATAGTTGCTAGTTATTAAGGGCTTTCTCTTTGCCAAGCATAGTGAGAAGCACTTTATACACAGGATCTCCTTTAATCCTCAAGTAACCCTACGAATTAAGTATTACTATCCATACAATTCACATAAGGAATCGAAGTCTGAGAGAGGCTAAGCAACTTTTCCAAGAACATGGTTCTATGATATTATGTGTAATTTCCTGAATACCTATATATTTAATTATATATATTAGATGTCCTTTTGAGGTTTCCCATAAAGAACACTTTAAGATATTGTAAGAGGGAAGACTTGGAATTTGTGGGACCAAAATAACAATCACAACCAAGGTTCTGGAGCCCAGAGTACACAGGTTAGGACCACCAGTAACCAGAGAGTAACTAAATCTGGTCTATTCTTTTTGTGGCATCACATTGAAGAAGGACTCTTGTTTTTAGAAAAGAAACTGAAAGTATCTTTGCAATTTATTCAAAGTCCTTATAACTCAGATCATCTAAGATATAACCTCAATATAAGCTAAATCACTTATAAGGAGTTTTTTTCCCTTTTATTACACTATTTAACCCCTAGCGTCTTTTGTGGTTTAAGCAAAAGCCGATTTTAATAAGTAGGAAAAAATTACATGCATGAAACTTATAAGCTTCCAATCACTGTATGCCAATAACCAGCTAGTTCTTGCAGAATTTCATAACATGGTATATTTCCAATGGTTCTTTGTGATTTGACAGAAACTTTTAAAACTTTTTCTTCTTTCTTCTCTCTAGTAGTTTCCGAGACTTTTTTGTTTCTTGTGTATCTTGTTGCCTATAAGATGTATCCTTTAATTTGCTCTGAAACTTTAAATTTACTTTTTATGTTAGTCATCAGAAAAGAAAATAAGTAGATAGATTAACCTCATCTTACCAAAATTTGAAGTACCGAATATGTTTAAATTAAAAACATACAAACAAATTCCCTGAAACCTTGACCCTCCACTGCCAAGTAATCCCCAACCCCTGAAGCCTGTTCCTACCCTCTTCTCCTCTCTGAACTGTGAATGGCTCCATCCACTAGCTGCTCAAACTCCTCCATCAAATCACTTCCACATCCTGTCAATGCTAATCCCAGAGGACGTGTCGGAAAACTCCACGTACTTCTAGCATCCCAGAAACCACCCTGCTCCAAACTACTAGCATCTTCCCAACCTCCAAAGTGACCCTTTCACTTATGTTCTTTCTCCCACCCTAAATGATCTCCAAATAACAGCCGCTGAGAGCTTTTAAAAATGTAAACTGCATTCCATCGCACCCCTATTAAAAACCTTCAAAGGCTTCCTATTACACTCAGAATAAATAAAATTTAATCTTCTGAAAATGGTCTACAAAACCTTATATGGTCTTGTCTCTGCTATTCCTTCCAAGCATATGCTTTCCACTCATCTTTCATACCAATGTCTAAGTATTTGTGTGTTTGGTGTAATGTTTCTCTCCTCCCCTGGACTGAGAGTCGCAGGAAGGGGGACCCTGAGACCTTTATGCGTCATTCGTGATTTGCTTGCACCACAATACCTGGCACGTAGGTTCTCCATAAATTTTTCTTAAATGAACTTAAGTTACTATAATCAGTAGGAAATATTCTATATTATATGCCCCCAGTAAAATGGGAATTACAAACAATAGGGAAATGTATACAATATATTATGTGAGGAAAGAAAAATAGGAAATGTTATGTAAAATACAGTTGTATATAACATTTATGATATGATTAACATAATATTTACAGTATGTATGTGTTGTAGATATACAGAACATTTACAATACAGTTGAGCACATTAGAACATAGAGTTGTCTTGCATATTTTTTTTAAACCAATCCTTATTATAAAGAAAGGGAGATCTATTTAAAAAGTTATAAGCAGGGTCTGCCTTCTGAGGTGGCAAGTAGAGTTTGGCTTTGGAGCAGATGATTCCTTTGTCTATAAAGGAATGTTTTGGTGGACCTTTTAGTTACAGAGAGTGAAGCAAAAATCCTTCTCTGACATGGAAGGTGTGTGGAGCTTAACTGCTCTGTGTAATAATGATTTTGTCTTCAATGCAGGTAGAGGTGCATCTCTGTAGATTTTGCTTCCTTCTTGAATAACCTCCTGAGCCTCCCATCCCCTCCTCCCCTTTGGGTAGCAATGGTGGAGAGGGTCTTTCAAAGAGGCTGGAACTTAACCTCTGTAGAAGCATGGGTTAGGGAATAATGCACTGAAGCCAGCTCATGATGTCTCCAAAGACCCAATTGTTAAATTCTCAGGAATTTTGTGAGATCATTGTTAAAAGCAGACATTATTAAAAATTCATTATATAATCTTACAATTCAATAAATTTTATTAAAAATAAAGTTAGGGAATTCCCTGGCAGTCCACTGGTTAGGACTCCTCACTTTCACTGCTGAGGGCCCGGGTTCAATCCCTGGTCAGGGAACTAAGATCCCGCAAGCCGCGCAGCGTGGTCAAAAAAAAGAAAGAAAAAGAAAATAAAGTTAACAAATACTCAAAACTCATCACTTCCTATTTCATTACATTTTACTATCACCTCTTATCTGGAAGTTACTTACGTGCCCTGTATCTGTATGGTGGAAATATTGCGTTGATATAATGGAATGCTACTGCACAACTCTCCCCAGCTCTGTGTTTGATGGAGTCATGTTGATAGCTTGAAATCAGCCATGGTGGCTCCATTTATACCACAGAAATTGGCAACTTCTATAAAATAGGGCTTGATTTATTGTTTTGTTGACTTTCCAGACTGAAGTGATACAGAAAATATTTTAAAATCCAGATTAACCTTTAAATTGTGTCATGTCTATAACCATTACATTGTGAATAGCACAAAACATGGCCAAAAACAAAATTATTGAAGCTCTGCCTATGTTTTCATTGTTTCACTTTTGCTATATTCCTTCATATAAACGAAAATATCAACCAGCATTTATGTCAGAACTACACTTGTCAATTGCAACCATATGTTGTCTAGGGCACAACAGTTCTGCAAAAATCGATGAAATCACTCCATTAGAATCCATTCCATATCAATCAATTGATAAGGAATTTACTATAAAAATATTGCATATTTTATTATTATTGTAAATTGTGTTACATCCTTCATATCAGTAACATTAATAATAAACTTATGTACATAGGCATGCACACATTTTTTTCCAGCAAGCCAGTTGTTGAACCAGCACATCACTGGGTCTGGGCCACTTATGTAGCAGAACGGAATTTGTGGAACACTAAGCTTTCTTTCAGATACGTAGAAACTTTGGGGAAGGAGAACCTAAAAACAGACTGCTCTTCCTGCAATATAAAAGGATGAGAACTCCAGCTATTAGTATTTGGGAATTAAAAATGAGAGTAGTTCCTAAAACCTGGACTGTCAGATACACATACGTAAAATATTTATGCATCTAGACAAGGACTAGGGAGTGATAACTGTCATGAAATAGACAGCAATGGGCTTATGAGTCATTTTTTTCCTTTATATTAATGATTTTTAATTATCTTGAAAATATATAAAACATAAAAATACATGATTGTAAAGAGAAGCTGTTGGCTCAAAAATAAGAAATATGCAAATTTAGATTTTATGCCTAGCTCTCAACTTGTACTAGCATGGGTGAAATAGTTTGGCCTCACTAATTCTGTTTCTCATCTCCAAGGAGTGAAATAGAAACCTGGGTCACCAGGTACCCATGAGGAATAAGCAATTCAGTAGCTTTGTCACCATAGTTTCTTAAAAGAATGATAGATAGATCAAAGGACAAACTGTATTATAGAAATACTAAAGATAAAGCTAACCACGCTTAAATAGATTACACTTCCTTGGTGGTCAGCTGACATCCTTTATCAAATCTGATGTTTTGAAATATCTATGATCTGTCTTTGGACATTCTTTCATTAATTCTCTTAAGTATAAGAGAATTATACTGCCATTAACTAGGAAACGTGAAAAATACATTCTAATGAGACTGTTAATTATAGACAGTGCTTTATTTCCTAACTTGGTATCCTTATAAATTAAATGTTTTTCCCTCTATAGGAACAGAGAAGCACAACTGTTATTTTTACAAGGCCAAAAGTAACAAGCAAAATTTCCAGAAATGCCACCAGGTGATAGGGGTCCAAAGACACCCCCCAATAAACCTGGAAGATCTCTCATATTGTAATGACATGATTTCTCACACACAATTTTACATAAAATAAATCAATGGTAATATTTAAAGATAATTGCTGTGCTAGATGAAGATAGTGTCAAATCGACATTCCTATAGGTAAAAGAAGGTTGCAGTTCATCAGGGGGAAAATGTTATTTCCTTTAATAAGCAGCCTTTTACCCTCTCACTTGTTTTTGTTCCCTCTAATTGGTGTCAAAATGAGATCAATATCCCATCCTTACCTCTTGAGAGGACTCCCGTAAGGATTACAGGATATATGCAATGCTCAGTACAGGCACACAATACACGCTATAGACATGTAGCTATTTTTTATTGTTATTATTATATACATGAAAATGTGACTTCAGTTCTGTACCTGCCTGGAGGCGTATTCCCACGGTACATTTTTCACTATCTCATAGCCACCTGTCTCGCCATCTCCCTGAAGCATGTTCACATCTCTGACTTCTTTCTTATTGCTTCATCCAGATTTCTCCAGGATTCTCTGGCCACCTTATAGAAATTAGAGATAGATATTCAGCCCCACTAAATGTATCCAGGTAGCAGATCTCCTACGATTATGTGCAGTTAGATTTTTATAAAGCCCAAAAGATAGATTGTTATAGTTTCTCAGGCTCTTGTCTCCTGTTATTCCAGATAATTTACTTTTCCTTATTGTGTTTCTTTATTCGTTCTTCTTAATACTAAATACACAATACTATTTCTATTTGGTGTATTTTTAGAACAAATGACCAGTTGTTTTAGAATGATGGAATTAAAGGAATGGGAAGAACCTTAAAGATTAGGAGGTCAAAGCTCTCATCGAAAATTGGGTCTAACCTTGCAACGCTTCCATCCTGTATCTCTCCTGCCTCTTCACCACTTTACATCATTTATACTTGAATAAGCAGTAGTTTTTATCTGTCTACCCTTCCCACCATAGAAGTGGTCAAGTGACATAGGCTGCTCAAAGTATCTCATCACTCTGGTCACTGTCATGGTCTGAGGGGGGACATGTGAACAAAACAGAGCTGATTGGTGTCTTTGAAGACTGATATTGATACCAAGAGAGGGGTCACTCTATTGTCTATGGGATCACTAGCAGTGAGGACAGTTCAAGTGTAGAGTCATCTTCCTCACCAAGTGGAGAAAGCCTTTCCAGAGAATTCAGTAACTTCTAATTAAATGAAGTAATTAGCACTTGTAGCATTCATAGTATATGCCAGGCACTGTGCCTGGTACTTGAAACATATTATTTTATTCAGTCTTTGTAACAATTTGTTTAGGTGGGTACAGTTTTCCCACTTGCAAATGAGAAATTTAAGCCTCAGAGAAGTCAGGTAACTTGCCACAAACCAAATCCTCAGTACTTGGCAGAGCAGGGATGAAAAGAACTCTTTCCATCACACCACATAGGGATAAACCATCTCCATGGAAGTGAAAACTGTCCAGTGGCTACCCCCAACCTTCTTTCCCCCAACAGAAAAGGTGGGTGTTCCTGTGTAGAGAGCCAAGTTGGGGAGAGGCCCAGTCTAGCCCTATCTCTACCTAGATGAGACATTTCTCCTCTGAAATGCGCCCACTGCATGGCTGTGGTGAGAGGTGCCACAGGCTAATTACTAGGCTATGTCACCAGACACACACGCAGGGGAAAGAGGGACTGAATGTTGCAGACAAGGATTTAAAGCAAATTCAGGCTGGTGGGTAATCCCTGTGTCTTTCAGCCTGTGCCTTCTAGAAGCTGCCGATTCAGACAGAGGTCAAGACAGTCACGCGGATTAAAAGAAACAAAAACAAAAAAACACGAGCAAATTGTCACCAATGCTATGATTAAGTGACAACATGCTGTGGGGTTTCCCATGAAGCTGAGAAGAATTCTGCCTCCTATTCTGATTTCTAATGTCATTCTTTTGAGTTAATTTTTCCAACATAGAATGACTGAATTCTGTTCCAGTGAGTTCTTCAGCATAGAAAAACAAAACATCCTTCCCTCGAAACACATACACACACCCCAACTCTATTTCTCCTGTCTTGTGTTCCCCTTTCTTTTCTTGGTGAAAGAAATTCTTCCCAGACATTGCTTTGTCTAAGATTCCAGTTACTGGTCTTCCCTGCCTTCCTTGGAGCATTGCTGAAGACACACAGCTGCAAGAAGCAAGTGGAAACCTTTGCCCTGTCCCCATCCCCAGCCCTCAGACAAGTCCTGACTATGGAGCATGGCAGCATCGTATGCCAGATTTTCCTGCCAAAGAAAAGGGAGAAGGGTCATTTTTCCCCCCGTTCAGAATGCTCTTTTAAAAGTGCTCTCCACAGGGAGTTTCTCTAAGTGGTTCCTTACCTCTTTCAATACTTTGTTCCATTTCATCATGACTCATTCAAAAGGTCTCTTCCTTGCCCCTCATTTTCTTAATCGTTTACCTCAGAGTATTGAAGGCTACTGCCGTGCGAGGTTCAGGGTAGGATGTACGAGCCAAAAGTGTCCTCGTTCACAATGCAGTCTGCAGGCTGCCCCTGTTGGATCTGGACCACTGCTGCTTCCTTGCACTAATCTTTCCTAGAAAATCCTTACCACCTACAGCAATCACTGAACATTGGACATAGGCGAGCCACGGTGCTCAGGAGAGCACACCATCTCTGGTGACCCTCAAAGTGATCCTATAAGATAAGTATGATCATTATCATTTGCAGATGAGGCATCCATGCTCATCAAAGGAAAGCAACTTAAGTTCACAGAGCTAGTGGCACAGCTTGGACTCAAACTTCAGTCTGTCTGATTCTAAAGCCTGTGCTTTTTTTTTTTTTTTTTTCTTTGTTGAACCTGTACATTTTATTGCTTCCCAAGGAAAACACAGAAATTTTACATCAGTATGACTTGCTGTTCTTCAAGTCTGCCAGGCCCTTGCTGATTTTGCTTCTTCTGCCTGGAATGCCCTCCTACCCCCTCCGTGCTTGGCTAATGATATCTGCCCTTCAGCCTTCAGCCCTAATTTCCTCTAGGTTGGATTATCTCCTCCTCAAATGTTTCCCATATGACTCTGCACTCACAAGTGCTTCATCACTTGAGCACCATAAGCGTCTCTTCCATTGCATGGTCTCCACATTTATTTGATACCAGCATCCTATCAGTGAACCATGTTTGAGGTAGCAATCCAACTTATGTATATGTATTTATGTCACTTGCAGTACTATTCTTCTGATATATAATGTATATTGCAAATCGACATGTAATACAAAAAATTTAATATAAAAATTTAAACAGTGTTCTCAATATCTTGATAATTATATTGCCTTCAAACTACCATATTGTAAATAGTTTAGGACACAATTTATACTTAGGGTTGATCATTAAGAGAATTTTAAAGAATCAGTATTTCAAAAGTCATCTGATTTTATATTTTTATGTGACTTCTCAACTGATCTAATTTGGTTTGACACTGATTTTACCTCCTAATGCAGTAATATGTCCTCCAGTTTCCATAGTTCTATAGCTACATATGGACTCTGGCCTAGAAAGCAGTTGACAATACATTTTCCACATCTTTTCACCAGTGGGAGATGCACCCTGGTCCCTGCTTTCAAGCACTGAGCCTGGCTCAGGTTCCCACCTCTTTGAGAAGCACTTTCAGTGCAGTTGTCCTGCATAAACTGGTCTCCTGATTGACTCTGCTTATTTGGGAACAGGAAACCAGGAGGCCAACAGGACAGCCCTTCAGGCTTGTCCTTACTTTGCATTTAAATTTCATTTCTGGTCCATGGAGATACTTGTCTTGTTTTAAAGCACAAAAATCTCTTTAAAAATTTCTCATTCTATGGTTTTTTGTTTGTTTTTTTTTCCTATCTGGGGGAGAGGATGGTACTTAAATGCACAATTCACAACATTATCTCAACATAAGGTCTCTTATCTTTGTATTCCCAGTAATGAGCACAGCTTATCCATGAACGATTGAAGAGTCAATGCAGGCACTCATGACTCCCTGCAAGGAGAAAGCAAAGCCTACCTTACAAGACTATCTTGAGGCTTAGTCAGGTCTGACCCTTGTCTTCAGTGTTTTAATTTTTCAGCTAGTTTTATACCATCTGAGTTAGTACACCGAGGAATGTCTGATTGTTAGACAGGTGTTCGTGGGAGGAAGAAGATTGCACAAAACTCTCCTAATCTGAGCTGGTTTCTGCCTGAGGGCCGATTTTGGGAGAGGAGTCAAGCAACTTCATAATTGGAAGGGAGGTGTGAACACCAGATTTATGAAGGAAGCCACTTGGCTCTGGGCTGGGAGAAGGCAGTGAGGGATGACTAAAGCCAGATCTTCTGGGCTAGAATAAAATGAGATGTGCTGTGTTAAAGAATTTGAAAAAGCATAATCTTAAATTTGTAACGTGGGGTTTAGCAAGCAGGAGACCTACTTGACCTCTCTGTGGTCAGGTCTTCCCATACACAAATCAAGAGAAATAAATTCTGTGCTTTCCACAACCTGTACCATGTGTTAAAGGTAGGCAAAGAGTATCAGTGAAACACTTTCAGCTTCCTAGAGGAGAAAGGGCAGCACTGTGTAGGTATATTAATTTTTTAAGTGTTTTTAGATTAAGGTTCTTAGTAAAAGCTTCAAAATATTACTTTTATGAGCCCTTTTGATTTAGAGGTGTTTATTATACATGTTCTACAATTCTGTTATTCATATTGCTTTTCTTTAATTTTATTTTTCACACATGTAATTTAAAGAATTTAATAGGAGATCTTGGTTAGGAAAGGCACTAAAACTCACATTCTCTTTTTTACACACAGTAAAACTTAAACCTCAAGGGGGAAATATATTTTAAATATATTTGTACTCACCATAAAGCAAAGCTTTGTCTCTATTCCCACTTTGAGGCTGAGAAGAATCCCCATTTGGCAGGTACATTTGGGGTGGCCCTTCTGAGTAGAGGTTGACCCACAGCTATAAGGACAGTCAAGCACCTGGCATACCTGCCAACCTGTTGCTGAATCTATATTTGGCTGCCAGAAAATCTCTTCTAGTAAATAAAAATAAATGTACACATGAAGGAACCAGATGCTATGGAAATAATTTTGCTCAGTTAGAAAATGTTTTTCATGAACTGCAATTTTCAAGAATAAGAATTTGCCTCTGAGCAGGCTTTAATAATGGAAATGGAAACAGTTCTAAAGACGAAAGGAAGGTTGGCGTGTTTGAATACCCTCAGAAAGATGTATTTCCTAATGTGAGGTGACAGGTATGAAATGAGACCACAAAATTGTTGGCATTTATGAATATATTATTTATATTCTTTCCTGAATGCAGGTACCATACTGCAATTTCTATCCAACAGTGAAAAACCTGTGAACCCTGATAAAATTCAACCAGGAGTTATTGTACTTATATCATTACAAAAAGAGACCCCTTTTATTGCTTGAGTTAAGAGTCTGTCCATTTTCATCTTAACCTTGATTTCTGTAAGTTTTTCATCTATAAAACTGTATAAAGGGTTGAACTTGATGTAAATTCTTCAGAATTGTAGGGTTTGCCCCAATTTTTTCTACCCTCTAATCACTTTCGTATATTTTACTGTGATTAGCACAGGATAAAGCAGTGTGATCTAAAGATCAGAATGTTCTAATTGCTTGCTCGTGTTGCCAAAGAGGCCACATCCCTGTTCTGGATTGAGTTATTAATTGATTAGGCCTAAAGCAGGGAAGCTGGTGTTTAAGAACACCATCCATGCTCCCATCTCTTTCAGATTGTGTGTATCTTTTGATCCTTACAACAGCCTTATAAAGCAGAAAGAGACATATCCATTTTTATAAATGAGGAAACAGAAGCTCAGAGAGGTTAAAGAACTTAGTCAAGGTCACACAGTAGACAAGTGGTACAAGGGAAATTCCAACCCCAGTCTTCCTGACTTCAAAGGCCCTGCCCGTTAACGCATTCCTCCACAAGATCTTTATTCTCTAATATCAGGGCTCTGAGAAAGTCGGTTACATGGAGGCTTCTGGCCCTCTTCATTTTTTTCTCTTCAGTTATAAACTTCCAACAATAATCATCAGGTGCTAAGTGTACGGACCAGAACCAGAAGTGCACTTTTACTCACACCTTTCCTGTGGGGAGAGTTGGACTCTCCTTTGAGAAAGAGCTTAAGTAGCCAGCCTATATCTTCCTTTCTGTCTGCCTCTCCAGCCCCACACAATGCCCTCTCCCCACAGACACCAGTGCCCTCCAGCCACCATCCAGGTGTCCCCTGGCCACCTCTCAAGCCTATACTCCCAAAGGAAGCCTCATTCGTTAAGCCTTTGTGGTCAGTCAGCAAGTACGGAACAAGGACCTCTATCAGCCAGAAACTATAGCAGAAGTGGAAGATGTAAGGAGAGGTAAATAATACACAGGTCCTACCCTCCAGGAGTTTACAGTCTACAAGGGGAAAAAAATGCATCCAAACAGGTAAAGAACCACAACGTGACACATACTACAGGGCAGTTATGAAGCAAGAAATATAAGAACACAGTAGAGTAAGAAATGAACTCTCCTGGCGGTACTTGGATCACACTTCTCGGAGGAGGTGAGCTTTCTGTTGGGTTTTTTTTTTTCACATTTTTATTGCAGTATAATTGCTTCACAATGTTGCATAGGGAGTTAAACAGCTGAGGAAGAAAAAGGAGAATTCCAAAAGAGGGGAATTTTACATATAAGGGCAGAGAGGAGTACATGGACAAGGCAGTGGCTAGACGTGACTGAAGTAGAGAGTAAGTAGTGGAGTCCACTGGTTTCCTGTGGCTGCCCTAAGAAAGTACCAAACAGTGGGTCTCTTTTTTTTTTAACTTTATTGGAGTATAGTTGATTTACAATGTATTAGTTTCAGGTGTACAGCATAGTGATTCAGTTATACATATACATATATTCATTCTTTTTCAGATTCTTTTCCCAAATAGGCCATTACTGAACATTGAGTAGAGTTCCCTGTGCTATACAGTAGGTCTTTGTTGGTTACCTATTTTATACGTAGTAGTGCATGTATGTTAATCTCAGGCTCCTAATTTATCCCTCCCCCTCACGTTTCCCCTTTGGTAACCATAAGTTTGTTTTTGAAATAAAACAACAGAAATGTATTGTTTCACAGTTCTGGAGGTTAGAAGTCTGAACTCAAGGTGTTACCAGGGCCACACTCTCTCTCACAGCTCTAGGAGAGAACCCTTCCTTGTGTTCTCCTAGCTGCTGGTGGTTGCTGGCAATTCTTGGTATCCCTTGGCTTGTAGATGCTTCAATCAAGTTACCTGGCCATCTTCTCCCTGGTGTTTTCATATTGTCTTTTCTCTGTGTGTGTGTGTGTGTCTGCCTCTGTATCCAAATGTCCTCTTTTTATAGAACATCAGTCATATCAGGTTAAGGTTCACCCTACTGATCTCATCTTAACTTGATTACTACTGTAAAGACCCTATTTCCAAATAAGTTTACATTCTGAGGTACTGGGGGTTAGAACTTCAACACATCTTTTTGTGGGGGACCCAATTTACCTTTAACATAGAGTTAAGGCTGAAAAGGTCAGTTGGAAACTATTGTGAAGAATCATTCATTTAACAAACATTTATCAATCTCATATCAAGTGCCAAACATTGTGCTGGAGAAAAAATTGCCCACATGGATGCTCAAAGTTTTTTGAGCTCTGATCCAATGAATTTAGGTTGTAAGAACAGAAAGTACATTGTATCACTCAGCTATTACTCTGTAATTAATCACTCCATACTTGTTGGCTTAAAATAATAATCATGAATTACTGATCACACATCTGTGGGCCAGCTGGGGGCCAGCTGATCTAGTCTGTGCTTCTGTGAGGAGGTTCTGCTTCAAATATCTCTCATCTTGGATCAGTGGGCCGGTTGGGGCATGTTCTTATCATGACAATGGCAGAGGAGGAGGAGGGCAAGTGGAAACAAGCAAGGGCTGCCATGTCTCTTCATAGATCATTGGTCAAAGCAAGATTTATAGCTCAGTTCAAAGTTGAGAAGAAGCAACTGTAAAGTCACATGGCAAAGGGAACAAATATAGAAAGGGTGAAGAATTGGGAGCAATCTACCCTATGGACTTTGCAGTCAAATTGGACCTTGCAGGGCTTCCCTGGTGGCGCAGTGGTTAAGAATCCACCTACCAATGCAGGGGACACGGGTTCGAGCCCTGGTCTGGGAAGATCCCACATGCCGCGGAGCAGCTAAGCCCGTGCGCCACAACTACGGAGCCTGCGCTCTAGAGCCTGAGAGCCACAACTACTGAGCCCGAGCACCACAACTACTGAAGCCTGGACGCCTAGAGTCCGTGCTCCACAACAAGAGAAGCCACCGCGATGAGAAGCCCGCGCGCCACAATGAAGAGTAGCCCCTGCTCTCCACAACTAGAGAAAGCCCACGCACAGCAAACGAGGACCCAGTGCAGCCAAAAATAAATAAATAAAAATAAATAAATGAAAAAAATTGGACCTTGCAGTCAAATAGGCCTGAGGTTATGTGTGATAGATATATGACAGATAGATAGAGAGACAGAGAGAGGGGGAGAGAGAGAGAAATATGTGAAATTATTATTTTGGTAATACACAGTCCTTTGGCTCTCTTAACAGTAGACAATAGGCTCTACTCTAGGCTTCTACTGGCAACTGAATTATAGCATAAACCATATCAACTCTTGATCTGTGAAAAAGAGAAGGCTCTGGGATGCTTCCTCAGGCAGAAACACACATTTGCTTTTATGGAGAACAAAACTTAAAAGAAGGAATAAATGACTCTTTAGGCACACTTCTAATAACTAGATTTTTCCCCCTGTAATTTTAAACGTAGAGTATGGTCATAAACAATAAGGAAAATTATAAAAAGACTAAATAAATCATCGGCCCTTATACCATCACCCAGAGATAACCATAGTTAACACGTTAGTACTTTTCTTTCATGTTACTCTACAGATATTCCTACAGAATATCTGAAGTCAGACTCTCCTTTTTTTTACTCCTTGTTCTTTTAATCTGCTATGAGTTTGTTTTCAAAGATGGAAAAATCTAATAATATAAAATGATAAGTACTGATAATGGTATAATATAATGTCTTCCCAGGAATACATTGAGGGATTCTGCCTAACCTGGGGGTGGATATTGCTTAATCTATCACAAAGAGGTAATAATGGAGGAATTTCAGGCACCTATGAAAGACGTTGGGGTTAGGCACAATCCTCCCACTACGTTACATAGGCAGCCACCTATTTTACCCATACATAAAGCAATTACGATGCTAAAGGCCCAGAAAAGTCTCTGTACCTATTTCTCCTTATCATTCATCACCAATTGAGGGTGATGCTCAGGGCTGGCTGTCGGGATGCCTTATAGAAATGCAGATTAAATCTAGACTTTGGGACCGTATCCACCTGTGTGCTCTGACAACATCTTTACGCTGTCAGTACTCAGTCAGTGCTTTTCCCCCATCATTACTGTCATTAACATCATCCTCCTACCCGTAAATGTGTCGTCTGCCTCACTGCCGTGGCAGCTCCCACACACCTGAAGTGTAAAGCCGTCTCTAGGCTTCTACTGGCAACTGAATTATAGCATAAACCATATCAACTCTTGATCTGTGAAAAAGAGAAGGCTCTGGGATGCTTCCTCAGGCAGAAACACACATTTGCTTTTATGGAGAACAAAACTTAAAAGAAGGAATAAATGACTCTTTAGGCACACTTCTAATAACTAGATTTTTTTCCCCTGTTATTTTAAACGTAGAGTATGGTCATAAACAATAAGGAAAATTATAAAAAGACTAAATAAATCATCGGCCCTTATACCATCACCCAGAGATAACCATAGTTAACACGTTAGTACTTTTCTTTCATGTTACTCTTGCATATACATAAATACATATTTTACATAAAATTAGAACACAGAGAATAGATGGCTTACTTTTATTCATCTTTAATATTGTGGTCATTAACCCAGATCATTTTCACTAAATATTCTTGAAGGACATGATTTTTATGCTTTTAGGGTAGTTCAACAAATCCATTGATACCTTTTCACTTCTACATTTCTCATGGTCACATTTGATATCCATGAGTCAAAAAATAAAGACCTCGTTTTAAGGATATTCATGGCTAAGATATTGACCTCCCATTCTTAATGTTTGTCACAAACTGAGTCTCCCAGAAAGCAGAGCCTGTGGCTGAAGGTCTGTATGCTCTTAATTTACTGGAGGGAAAAGTGGGGGAGAAGAGGAGAGAAGTGGGGAAGGAAGGCGAGCCAATACAAGGATGCATTATCAAGCTGGCTGCCACAGGAATGTTCAGGAAGCTGTATAACCAGAATCTCAAGGTCATCCATAGGAGGACAGAAGGAAGAGCCTTTATCCACATGTACCCATCTCCCATTGGACTCAGATTCAGTCCACGGAGCTTTAATTCTGCACTTTGGGTTTGCACACGCATGGATACCAGGTGGATCCCTGGTCATCAGCCAGAGGCAAGACATGGTCAGCTGGGGCCACATGAGGTCCAGGGAGCTGGTGCTGAGCCTAAAAGAGACAGGGAAGTGGTGCAGAAGTGGTGTCTGATCTAATGCCTTGTCTGCTCTGTCTGCAACTACACGACTATTTAAAACACAAGACCAAAACACGATAAATGTTGTTAAAAAGACCTACTAATTTTACAGTTAGTCTTACAATGTTAGGAGGCCAAGAGAGGTATGAGGGAAGAAGACCAGGGGACAGGGGTTGGTGTGTCACATCCTAGTAGGACAGTCACAACCGCCTGCCATTCCTTCAAAACCCTCCTAAAAATAATCGCTCTGGGATGCTTTTCATTATTTATTCCCCCTGAATGAGCATTGCTTGCTTGATTCTCCCCTGGCATTTTTGTGCTCTCTTCTTACTGCAGTCATGACAATCTTGTAGGATGGACTGTCAGTTTAACAAGGTAGAAATTCCTAAGAATGACAGTTTACCCTTCTATAGATATGCACGTCCTCAAAATTGTGTAGTAATTGAAAATAGAATTTGAGAGCTAGGGGCACTTCATTTCAATACATAAATGATATCCAATCCCCATTCTGTAAACAGCGACGTTTGGGGCAGTTCAGTGGACATTAATTTGATATGGCAGTGCGGCTGGAAATAAGGTAGCACAGTATACAAATGTTTTGTCCATCCAATGCGCCTTGATCACCCACTCATTCACACCAAGTATGAGTAAGATATACACGAAAATCAGATACAACCCTTTATTTCAAAGGTTTTACAGTTGACAAAAGAGCATTTTCTACATTTGTTACAAGCTCAAAGTATACTCATATATATTAACTAGTTAGATGTTTATAATAACCCTGGGGAATGAAGGTTAAGCCTCAGGGCTCTGGATTTAGAGAGCTGTAGTTTCAACTTTGGTTTTGCCATTAGTTGCAGTGTGGTGGGGGGGGGGGGTGGGCATTCCAAGCCTCACCTCACTCGTGTATAAAAGAAGAATAATGATAATATGCACTTCGTCTGGTTGCTGTGAGAATAAGATAAGATAATATATGTAAAGCACTTAGTACATCAAGCATATGGTAATTCAGTGAATGTTAACTGTTTTTATATTGTTCAGATTTCACAGTGAATTGAAATGCATTGTTTAGGATCCTATGCCGCAGCCAGGGCTAGAACTCTTGTTTTCTGTCTCCCCAGTCTAGTGATACTTCCTTTGAAGTATAACAATGAGGAATACGGACTTTTCCAGACTTTTCAACCCTAACATCCAGCACAATATTGCACCTGTAATGGAGAGTCAGGAAATACTGCTGAATAACTCACTGGCAGCAGACTCCAAGTCAAATTATAGAGTTGCAAATGCAGAATAAAAATAAAATGTGTTTCAGTGCTTCTTCTTGGCATTGCTTTGGAAGATATTAAAGATATCAAACATAGTTTGTTCTTTTGGTCCACCAGCTGGCGAGGAAAACCATAGGTGCTCAGATCATGAACAAATCCTTTAAGGATACATTTTGCTTTAGCAGAGTTGGCCTGACCTCAGGGATGTTGAGGAGATAATCCCAGCTCTCATCCTCTTGTCATGTGGAAAGCAGGAGGGTATAGGACTGACCGAGGGAAGGAAAGGCATTTTGCTTTGGGCTGAGGAAAGGCCTGTGGCAGACTGCACGGCCCAGACATCCAGAGAGGGGGAGACGCCTCCTGGATCACTGGCGTCTGACTCAATGGGTCTACGACAAGCAAGATAAGTCCACGCAAGTGTGAAAGTTTCAAGTTACTGAAGTCAAGCCCAATTGGAACAAAAGGATAGAGGCTTCCTTGAGAAAGAGCCAGTGGCATGGAATCCATATCCTGAACTGTGTACCTGTGTTTGTTCTCTGGCAACCAATGGTTCTCGAAAAGCATGTTGTTGGAATTTTTCTATTTCATTGCCTGAGTACAACTACCATGGACTTTCTAGTCACCATTTATTGAGCATCTGTTCTACACCATGGACACCATATATTGTACGTTACCTCATTTCATCCTCCCAATTCCCCTATAGCTGTGGAGAATTGGAGCTCAGGGTAGGCTGGGGTTTGTTCATTTTGCCCACCACGATATCCCCAGTGCCCAAAACAGAGCCTGGCAGAGTAGGTTCTCAGGAGTTTTTGCTGAATGTATGAAGAGGATAAAGTTTATTATCCAAACCTGAAACTCAGAAGGGTGAAGTGACTTGCACAAGCTAGGAAATGAAGCGGCTAAGACTGGAACACAGATCCATCAAATTCCAAATCCCACCCTCTCGGCCACTGCCCTCCTCACTCTTACTGGTTTCTCTAATTCTAGGCTCTCCCCTCTTCAAAGCAGATCACACAAACCACCATTAGTGCCCTAAAATACTGTCTTCATCTTGTCATTTCTCAACTGAAAATCCTCAGTGTCTCTCAGCTGCCTTAAGATGACACTCAGACTCCCCTGCCTAGCTTTCCAGGATCTTTAAAATCTGGACTTCACGTTAGTATTTTCCGCTAAAACTCCCACAGAAAATCTCTAGCCCAGTGCTCTCGCTGTCCCTAGGTCTTATGCATTTCTGCCCACCACAGTGATCCCTTTGTATAAGTCATTTGAAATTACCAATTCATTCTGCCGCTCTCTCTGAATCCCCTCCCATCCTTTAGGATTTGCCCATGTCGTACCTCTTCAACAAAGTTCCTGACTACCTCAGCAAACAAAAATTTCTCATGTCCCAGAAACGACAAATCTCTCATTACATGTCTAGGCAGTTAAAAATGTTCCTTATGATTGTTGGTCTTTGTTAGGAGTCTAAAACATGAGTATAAGCATATTGAGAGCAAGGAATATGTCCAGAAGCAAACAAAACAGACACTATATCTGGCATCTAAGAACAACTGGTTGAATGGTTAATGCAACTACATATTTTTGGTTAAGCCAGCTAGGTGGCATATATTAAAAATATATCTGAGGTTATTGATTTAGAACAAAAAAGGACAGTAAAATGTCCCTACCCTTCCCTCTTTCTCTGCCTCTTTGCTCTTTTCGGTTGGCAAGGTCCTTGTGTGTCTCTGTTGCAGGGCAGAGACTGCCAATGCTGGGAGACAGCCACTGTGAGACAAATGCAGGGTCACGTCAGCCTGGAGGCTTGATTGGAGTTCAATGATCCTGGCCAAGATTTCAAACTGGCTCCATTCAAGAGCTATGGGCTTGTGTGTGGCAGACTTTGCTGCGAGATCACTGCTGATGCAGTTTCTCCGTGTCTTTACCAGGGACATGAGGGAGGACCACCCAAGATGCTGGGGCAAGTTAGGGAATGACACTGTTAGGGAAAAGCAAGAGTTGGGAAAGACTGTTATGTAGCAACAGTCAAACTCAAACCACTATGATATTCTGCTTATACTTAGGATGAAAGGACCATTCAGACTAAATAAACACTACTGTTCCTTCCAAGTTAATCAATTGTTAGGGAAATGCTAATGAAACTGACCAAGGATGTACCATGTTGGAGTGCAAGTAGGGAGAAGCCGTCTCCTTCCTGCACTGGCATGTGCCACCACAGTAAAGAAGCAGCTTCCAAGTCTGTTCTCAGAAGGGCTGTTTCTAACCCTTTTGGGGGCAAGAGAATGATTTGTGCTGAGCAATCTCCCATCAGCAGCTGTTCCTATTCCCAGAGGAATCCGGTTGCTCCAAGAGAAAACACTTCTGGAAACCATCCCCTGGGGACTGTTCAGGAACCAGTCGAGGGCCCTCTACACCATGTGAAGTAGAGATACGCATCTGAGATCCTAGTAGCTGCTCTGGAAATGTTTTTTAAATAGTTGTTCACTTTAAAAAAAAAAAAAAAGAGTTTTCCATTTCTCTGTACAATAAAAGCAAGTTGGGGACTTAGAGATACTCTGAAAGGGACAGGGACCCTGAAAAGGAAGCAAGTATAAGTATTACGTTGAATTAAAATTGCTGCTAACTTGTATTCTAAGGCACAGAAAAGGTGAGTAGATACAGCGAGAGTAGGATGCAAGCTCCTTGAGGCAGGAACTGTGTCATATTAACCTCTAGACCCTCTGCTTCTGGAACATAACAGACACTCAGGGGTGTGTATAGAATGCATTTATGCTTGCCCAAGTAAGTATATGGGCTAATAAATGAACAAAGTCTTTTTCCATCTTGATTCTTACGGAGTCTATTAGTCCAAACTTAACCTTATCAGAATATTATTATAAATCCTCTCCCATAAGTAACACTCAGATTTCTAGTAATTAAAACCTGGTGTTTTCTGAATTCTCTAGAGCTTCCAAATATTCTAACCATCATGGGATAAAGCATGCATGTTTACTCAGAGTTTAAAAAACAAAATATACCCTGGCCCCATTTTAAAAAACACTAAGCAAAAATATGATGTGATCTCTAAATGGTATTTGTCAATATGAAGACTGCGCCAGCTTCCTTGACTGGGACCACTGTTAAAAACACTCTATGCTACCCTCATGAGCTGGAGGATGCTCGATAGGTTTGCCAGAGATTTTCACACCACCCTGGCCTCTCCACTAGCTTCTGGGAGCAGTGCTTCAATACCTTGTAACACCACTACTGTCACTCTCAAACAAGCTCAGAATTATGTTCTGAGAAATGAAATTTTCTTCAGACATTTCTTCACCTAAGCCTTCCAACGCGGAAAGATAGAAGGCTCCAGTAAATTTTGCCTTAAAGGCAAGTAAAAAGTTACTGGCACCAGGTTTCCAATATCTCAGGAAAAGTAATACTTGCAGCATGGCTAAAACAAAACTTACTGATTTTAGGTACAAATTGAAGAAAATGAAAATATTTTCCATGTAACTCCTTAAACAGTCTTTCATTTTTTTTCAGGTGCCTAATCCATGTAAGTAATACGAGTGTTTCTTTTCTTAAAAAAATCTTTATTGGAGTATAATTGCTTTACAATGGTGTGTTAGTTTCTGCTGTATCACAAAGTGAATCAGCTATACATATACATATATCCCCATATCCCCTCCCTCTTGCGTCTCCCTCCCACCCTCCCTAACCCACCCCTCTAGGTGGTCACAAAGCACCAAACTGTTCACCCTGTGCTATGCAGCTGCTTCCCACTAGCTATCTATTTTACATTTGGTAGTGTATATATGTCCATGCCACTCTCTCACTTCGTCCCAGCTTACCCTTCCCCCTCCCCGTGTCCTCAAGTCCATTCTCTATGTCAGCGTCTTTATTCCTGTCCTGCCCCTAGGTTCTTTAGTACCATTTTTGTTTTTAGATTCCATATATATGTGTTAGCATATGGTATTTGTTTTTCTCTTTCTGACTTGCTCCACTCTGTATGACAGACTCTAGGTCCATCCATCTCACTACAAATTACTCAGTTTCGTTTCTTTTTACGGTTGAGTAATATTCCATTGTATATATGGGCCACATCTTCTTTATCCACTCATCTGTTAATGGACACTTAGGTTGCTTCCATGTCCTGGCTATTGTAAATAGAGCTGCAATGAACATTGTGGCACATGACTCTTTTTGAATTATGGTTTTCTCAGGGTATATGCCCAGGAGTGGGATTGCTGGGTCGTATGGTAGTTCTATTTTTAGTTTTCTAAGGAACCTCCATACTGTTCTCCATAGTGGCTGTACCAATTTACATTCCCACCAACAGTGCAAGAGGGTTCCCTGTTCTCCACACCCTCTCCAGCATTTACTGTTTGTAGATTTTTTGATGATGGCCATTCTGACTGGTGTGAGGTGATACCTCATTGCAATTTTGATTTGCATTTCTCTAATGATTAGTGATGTTGAGCATCCTTTCATGTATTTGTTGGCAATCTGTATATCTTGGGTGGAGAAATATCTATTAAGGTTTTTTGCCCATTATTGGATTGGGTTGTTTGCTTTTTTGATATTGAGCTGCATGAGCTGCTTGTATATTTTGGAGATTAATCCTTTGTCGTTTGCGAATATTTTCTGCCATTCTGAGGGTTGTCTTTTCATCTTGTTTACGGTTTCCTTTGCTGTGCAAAAGCTTTTAACTTTCATTAGGTCCCATTTGTTTATTTTTGTTTTTATTTCCATTTCTCTAGAAGGTGGGTCACACAGGATCTTGCAGTGATTTATGTCATAGAGTGTTCTGCCTATGTTTTCCTCTAAGAGTTTGATAGTGTCTGGCCTTACATTTAGGTCTTTAATCCATTTTGAGTTTATTTTTGTGTATGGTGTTAGGGAGTGTTCTAATTTCATTCTTTTACAAGTAGCTGTCCAGTTTCCCCAGCACCACTTACTGAAGACACTATCTTTTCTCCACTGTATATTCCTGCCTCCTTTATCAAAGATAAGGTGACCATATATGCATGGGTTTATCTCTGGGCTTTCTATCCTGTTCCATTGATCTACATTTCTGTTTTTGTGCCAGTACCATACTGTCTTGATTACTATAGCTTTGTAGTATAGTCTGAAGTCAGGGAGCCTGATTCCTCCAGCTCCGTTGTTCTTTCTCAACATTGCTTTGGCTATTCAGGGTCTTTCGTGTTGCCATACAAATTGTGAAATGTTTTGTTCTAGTTCTGTGAAAAATGCCATTGGTAGTTTGATAGGGATTGCACTGAAACTGTAGATTGCTTTGGGTAGTATAGTCATTTTCACAATGTTGATTCTTCCAATACAAGCACATGGTATATCTCTCCATCTGTTTGTATCATCTTTAATTTCTTTCATCAGTGTCTTACAGTTTTCTGCATACAGGTCTTTTGTCTCCATAGATAGGCTTATTCCTAGGTAATTTATTCTTTTTGTTGCAATGGTAAACGGGAGTGTTTCCGTAATTTCTCTTTCAGATTTTTCATCATTAGTGTATAGGAATGCAAGAGATTTCTGTGCATTAATTTTGTATCCTGCTACTTTACCAAATTCATTGATTACCTCTAGTAGTTTTCTGGTAGCATCTTTAGGATTCTCTGTGGATAGTATCATGTCATCTGCAAACAGGGACAGTTTTACTTCTTCTTTTCCAATTTGGATTCCTTTTATTTCTTTTTCTTCTCTGATTTCCGTGGCTAAAACTTCCAAAACTATGTTGAATAATAGTGGTGAGAGTGGGCAACCTTGTCTTGTTCCTGATCTTAGAGGAAATGGTTTCAGATTTTCACCATTGAGAACGATGTTGGCTGTGGGTTTGTCATATATGGCCTTTATTATGTTGAGGTAAGTTCCCTATATGCCTACTTTCTGGAGGGTTTTTATCATAAATTGGTGTTGAATTTTGTCGAAAGCTTTCTCTGCATCTATTGAGATGATCATATGGTTTTTATCCTTCAATTTTTTAATATGGTGTATCACATTGATTGATTTGCATATATTGCAGAATCCTTGCATTCCTGGGATAAACCCCACTTGATCATGGTGTATGATTCTTTTAATGTGCTGTTGGATTCTGTTTGCTAGCATTTTGTTGAGGATTTTGGCATCAGTGTTCATCAGTGATATTGGCCTGTAGTTTTCTTTCTTTGTGACATCTTTGTCTGGTTTTGGTATCAGGGTGATGGTGGCCTCATAGAATGAGTTTGGGAGTGTTCCTCCCTCTGTTATATTTTGGAAGAGTTTGAGAAGGATAGGTGTTAGCTCTTCTCTAAACGTTTGATAGAATTCGCCTGTGAAGCCATCTGGTCCTGGGCTTTTGTTTGTTGGAAGATTTTTAATCACAGTCTCAAATTCAGTGCTTGTGATTTGTCTCTTTATATTTTCTATTTCTTCCTGGTTCAGTCTCAGAAGGTTGTGCTTTTCTAAGAATTTGTCCATTTCTTCCAGGTTGTCCATTTTATTGGAATATAGTTGCTTGTAGTAAACTCTCATGATCCTTTGTATTTCTGCAGTGTCAGTTGTTACTTCACCTTTTTCATTTCTAATTCTATTGATTTGAGCCTTTTCCCTTTTTTTCTTGATGAGTCTGGCTAATGGTTTATCAATTTTCTTTACCTTCACAAAGAACCAGATTTTATTTTTATTGATCTTTGCTATCATTTCCTTCATTTCTTTTTCATTTATTTCTGATCTGATCTTCATGATTTCTCTCCTTCTGCTAACTTTGGCATCTTTTTGTTCTTCTTTCTCTAATTGCTTTAGGTGTAAGGTTAGGTTGTTTATTTGAGATGTTTCTTGCTTCTTGAGGTAGGATTGTATTGCTATAAACTTCCCGCTTAGAACTGCTTTTGCTGCGTCCCATATGTGTTGGGTCGTCGTGTTTTCATTGTCATTTGTTTCTAGGAATTTTTTGATTTCCTCTTTCATTTCTTCAGTGATCTCTTGGTTATTTAGTAGTGTATTGTTCAGCCTCCATTGTTTGTGCCTCTTATGTTTTTTTCCCCATAATTGATTTCTAATCTCATAGCACTGTTGTCGGAGAAGATACTTGATATGATTTCAATTTTCTTAAATTTACTGAGGCTTGATTTGTGACCTAAGATGTGATGTATTCTGGAGAATGTTCCATGTGCACTTTAGAAGAAAATGTATTCTGTTGTTTTTGGATGGAATGTCCTATAAATATCAACTAAGTCCATCGTGTTTAATGTACCATTTAAAGCTTGTGTTTCCTTATTTATTTTCATTTTGGATGATCTGTCCATTGGTGAAAGTGGGGTGTTAAAGTCCCCTACTATGATTGTGTTACTGTCGATTTCCCCTTTTATGGCTGTTAGCATTTGCCTTATGTATTGAGGTGCTCCTATGTTGGGTGCATAATTATTTACAATTGTTATAGCTTCGTCTTGGATTGATCCCTAGATCAATATGTAGTGTCCTTCTTTGCCTCTTGTAATAGTCTTTATTTTAAAGTCTATTTTGTCTGATATGAGAACTGCTACTCCAGCTTTGTTTTGATTTCCATTTGCATGGAATATCTTTTTCCATCCCCTCACTTTCAGTCTGTATGTGTCTGTAGGTCTGAAGTGGGTGTCTTGTAGACAGCATATATATGGGTCTTGCTTTTGTATCCATTCAGCCCGTCTATGTGTTTTCGTTGGAGCATTTAATCCATTTACATTTAGGGTAACTATCTATATGTATGTTCCTATTATCATTTTCTTAATTATTTTGAGTTTGTTATTGTAGGTCTTTTCCTTCTCTTGTGTTTCCTGCTTAGAGAACTTCCTTTAGCGTTTGTTGTAAAGCTGGTTTGGTGGTGCTGAATTCTCTTAGCTTTTGCTTGTTTGTAAAGGTTTTGATTTCTCCGTCAAATCTGAATGAGATCCTTGCTGGGTAGAGTAATCTTTGTTGTAGGTTTTTCCCTTTCATCACTTTAAATATGTCCTGCCACTCCCTTCTGGCTTGCAGAGTTCCTGCTGATAGATCAGCTGTTAACCTTATGGGGATTCCCTTGTATGTTATTTGTTGTTTTTCCCTTGCTGCTTTTAATATTTTTTCTTTGTATTTAATTTTTGATAGTTTGATTAATATGTGTTTTAGTGTGTTTCTCCTTGGATTTATCCTGTATGGGACTCCCTGCACTTCTTGGACTTGATTGACTATTTGCTTTCCCATATTAGGGGAGTTTTCAACTATAATCTCTTCAAACATTTTCTCAGTCCCTTTCTTTTTCTCTTCTTCTTCTGGGATCCCTATAATTTGAATGTTGCTGTGTTTAATGTTGTTCCAGAGGTCTCTGAGACTGTCCTCAATTATTTTCATTCTTTTTGCTTTATTCTGCTTTGCAGTAGTTATTTCCACTATTTTACCATCCAGGTCACTTTTCCATTCTTCTGCCTCAGTTATTCTGCTATTTGTTTCTTCTAGAGAATTTTAAATTTCATTTCCTGTGTTGTTCATCATTGTTCTTTGTTCTTTATTTATTCTAGATCCTTGATAAACATTTCTTGTATTTTCTACATTCTATTTCCAAAATGTTGGATCATCTTTACTATCAGTACTCTGAATTCTTTTTCAGGTAGACTGCCTATTTCCTCTTCATTTGTTTGGTCTGTTGGGTTTTTACCTTGCTCCTTCATCTGTTGTGTATTTCTCTATCTTCTCATTTTGCTTAACTTACTGTGTTTGGGGTCTCCTTTTCACAGGCTGCAGGTTCGTAGTTCCCATCGTTTTTGGTGTCTGCCACCAGTGGGTAAATTTGATTCAGTGGGGTGTGTAGGCTTCCTGGTGGAGGGAACCGGTGTCTGTGTTCTGATGGATGATGCTGGATCTTGTCTTTCTAGTGGGCAGGACTGCGTCTGGTGGAGTGTTTTGGGGTGTCTGTGACCTTATTATGATTTTAGGCAGCCTCTCTGCCAGTGGGTGGGGTTGTGTTCTTGTCTTGCTATTTGTTTGGCATGGGGTGTCCAGCACTGGAGCTTGCTGGTCGTTGAGTGGAGCTGGGTCTTAGCGTTGAGACAGAGATCTCTGGGAGAGCTCTCACTGATTGATATTATGAGGGGCCGGGAGGTCTCTGGTGGACTGATGTCCTGCACTCGGCTCTCACACCTCAGAGGCTCAGTCCTGACACCTGGCTGGAGCACCAAGACCCTGTTCGCTACACAGCTCAGAAGAAAAGGGAGAAAAGAAAAAAAGGAAAGAAAGAAAGAAAATAAATAGTTATTAAAATAAAAAATTAAAAATATATTATTAACATAAAAAAATTTAAAAAGTAATTAAAAAAAAAAGAGAAGAGAACAACCAAACCAATAAACAAATGCACCGAGTATAATAAGCACTAAAAACTATACTAAAAATAATGGACAGAAAGAACCCTAGGACAAATGGTAAAAGCAAACCTATACAGACAAAATCACACAAAGAAGCACTCACATTCACAAAAAGCGAAAAAGGAAAAAAAATATATATAAAAGGAAGAGAGCAAGGAAATCAATATACCAATCTACCCATGATAATAACGTCTAAATAATAAACTAAGATAAACATAAAACTAGAAACAAATTAGATGCAGAAAGCAAACCCCAAGTCTACAGTTGCTCCCAAAGTCCACTGTTTCAATTTTGGGATGATTCGTTGTCTATTCAGGTATTCCACAAATGCAGGGTACATCAAGTTGATTGTGGAGATTTAATCCGCTGCTCCTGAGGCTGCTGGGAGAGATTTCCCTTTCTCTTCTTTGTTCGCACAGCTCCTGGGGTTCAACTTTGGATTTGGCCCCACCTCTGCGTGTAGGTCGCCCTCTGGCGTCTGTTCTTTGCTCAGACAGGACGGTGTTAAAGGAGCAGCTGATTTGGGGGCTCCGGCTCACTCAGGCCGGTGGGAGGGAGGGGTACGGATGCGGGGCGAGCCTGCGGCGGCAGAGGCCGGCGTGACATTGAAGCAGCCTCAGGCACGCCGTGCGTTCTCCTGGGGAAGTTGTCCCTGGATCACGGGACCCTGGCAGTGGCGGGCTGCGCAGGCTCCCGGGAGGGGAGGTGTGGATAGTGACCTGTGCTTGCACACAGGCTTCTTGGTGGTGGCAGCAGCAGCCTTAGCGTCTCATGCCTGTCTCCGGTGTCCATGCTGATAGCCGCTGCTTGCGCCTGTCTCTAGAGCTCGTTTAGGCGGTGCTCTGAATAATCTCTCCTCACGCACCCCGAAACAATGGTCTCTTGCCTCTTAGGCAGTTCCAGACTTTTTCCCGGACTCCCTCCCGGCTAGCTGTGGCACACTAGCCCCCTTCAGGCTGTGTTCACGCCGCCAACCCCAGTCCTCTCCCTGCGATCCGACCGAAGCCCGAGCCTCAGCTCCCAGCCCCCGCCAGCCCCCGCGAGTGAGCAGACAAGCCTCTCGGGCTGGTGAGTGCTGGTCAGCACCGATCCTCTGTGTGGGAATCTCTCTGCTTTGCCCTCCGCACCCCTGTTGCTGCGCTCTCCTCCGTGGCTCCGAAGCTTCCTCCCCACCACCCCCCATCTATACCAGTGAAGGGCCTTCCTAGTGTGTGGAAACCTTTCCTCCTTCACAGCTCCCTCCCACTGGTGCAGGTCCCATCCCTATTCTTTTGTCTCTGTTTTTTCTTTTTTCTTTTGCCCTACCCAGGTACGTGGGGAGTTTCTTGCCTTTTGGGAGGTCTGAGGTCTTCTGCCAGCGTTCAGTAAGTGTTCTGTAGGAGTTGTTCCACATGTAGATGTATTTCTGATGTATTTGTGGAGAGGAAGGTGATCTCCACGTCTTACTCCTCCGCCATCTTTCCGATTGCTTCTTACAACCAACCAGGATTGCTTGTAATTACCTGCCTCAAAATTCCCATCTCAAGGTTTCAGAAATTGTGTGCCCCTGTGACTACGATGGCAACAGCATTCATAAGGTGCACAGACAAGTTCAGGTTCACACCCATGCAAAACAGCACTTAACATTGTCAGGAGATCAAAGCTGCTGAGGCAGCAGGAATTTCCCCAGTCTCCTCCACTTCCCCTATTTTGATTCTAATGATGGGGGAGATGCACCCAAAGCGTACTTGATACAGAAAAGCACTTCCTTCTATCACTCACGTGCCAGACCCTGGTAGCATAAAATCATATGAACCAGGGTGTAAAGGAAAGAAAGTTGTAAACAGGGCCAAATAAATGCAGACATAGACTCTGTTCTCTCCCCAGATGGTTCATTTCCCCTCCCCGGCAGGTCTGTATTTGGTTCCAACCTGAGAGGAATAGGTTAGAACACATTTTGGATACTGTGGATGGTTTTCCCACCAGCTGTGCCTGCCTAAGCTAAATGAATTGGTTCATTGAAGCAGTTACCTGGCAATTCAAGCCCAAACACCACCCCATCAGCAGGAGGAAAGAGAATAACGTGGAGTTTTTGACAAATTAGTTAGACTAACTGACTGCAGCCTGTGCATAGATTTACAGGTTGAGTTAAAGGGGTGTGGCACTTCCATCCTTGAGGAAACAGATCAGGCTTCACATGGACTTACTCTGAACTCTGAACACATGTGTGTATGTGAAGAGTAGTGGTTTTCAAGTTTTAACAAGCATCAGAGGAGAGAATCACCAGGAGTGTTTGTTAAAACTCAAATCTGTGGGCTCCACCTCCAGAATTTCTGGTTCACTACGTCTGGCGTGAGGTCTGGGAAAGTGCATTTCTAACATTGGTGATACAGAGATAATCACCAGCCTTTATCCTCAAGAGGCTCCCATTCTGGTGGAAAGACAGACACGAAACCAGATGAAGATGAGGATGAGGCAGTGTGAGAAGTGATATCACAAAGGTAAAGACTGGGTGCCACTGGGAACACAGACACTCCACTAAGACTGGAGGTTTATCCGTTCTCGGCTTGGTGGGGTAGCAAAGAATTGAGAATAAAGGTGTTAAGGTTGAGAGGTCTGTTAACATCCATTAAAGTCAGCCTTACTGACTCCAAGGGCTGCACCCATAGAAGTCAGTCTTACTGAATCCAAGGGCTGTCATGGGCAAGCTTCCTGATTTCAGGGACCACTTATGCCACAAAGATCTCCATCTGCCTCTCTGCACACAGTAGGTTTTTAGTGTATGAATGAGTTGCTGTCACTGCTTCATAAATGCTGTCTAATGACACAATCTGCCCAATGGAAAATGTATGGAGAGAAGTAGCTTTTTTCAAATTGACTCCTGAATCAGAGTCAGAGGAAAAGGACATTTAATCACCACAAATCTGGTTTGAATTTGGACTGGCAGATTTTGAAATGAAAACAAAAAACACAAAAAAACCTGAATCCTACGATCAACTCCTTGAACCTGTTACTTCCTCATAATCAGTAGGGTTTTTTTTTTTTTTTTCACTTTACTGAAAATAAATGTATTTGGCAAGTAGTTATTTTTGGATGAACAAAGTTATCAGGTACAAAAATAGATGATGTTCTTCCAGCATTCTTTGACAACAGCCACAGGCAGCAAGGTGCTGGTTCACAGTGATGTTTTTGTTATGCAAATAGTTTGATGCAGCTCACTTTTGAAAAATTATGCTGACATGCATGGCTAACATTTGGCCTGGTGAAATGAAATAGGTATTAATGTTTGAGCTAAAGTATTCCAAAAATAAGGGTAAGTAGACCTTTTCATGAATTCAAAATGAAAAGGGGGTTTATGTTCCTTAACTTAAGGCAATATGCCAACATTTATTTTTAATAATATTTTGCTGATTCAATTAAGATCATGTAATAAAATCAATTGCTATAATTTGTTCACCAACCTCTTGGAAAGGCTTTTTCCTTTTCTTTGGTTCGGGGGCTCCTGAGTTTAGATGGATTTTTTTAACATTCCTTTTTTGGATTAGTCAATGAATAAGGTAGAAGATCATGTACTTCTTCGTTTTAGCAAGTAGACAAAAGTCTTTGTTCTGTGCCCGGACTATTTTTTTTGGAGATGCACTAAAGCCTGAAGCAGTAAGTAGCTAAGACACTTAGGCAAATTAAAAGACAGGGAGATAAATTCTAACTACTTTTCCAACTCTTTTCCAGTCTAAGATTTTATGGAACTTATAATAAATGGTGACCTCACTTTTATGTTACATAGCAACTTTCCCTTTGATTGGTAAAGGAACGTCTTAATTTACAAATAAGTCGTGTTCCCAAAGTTTGTAAGCCAGTTGTTTTAAACTTGGAATGTTTTTCCCACAGAAATACATTATAAATTGTGGTCTGACTAGATTAGCCCACATAAGCATGTTTTATTTATAATACAACTTATCTATTGTATTGAAATATAGGGGCAGACAATAAATATCAATACTTTATGAATAATTTTAAAAGCAGTGATTTTGAATAAAAAACTAAAATTTCACCTCAAGATATTTGAAGAAAAGAAGGTTTAGGTAAAGGTCAATAGGGTAGATGAAAATTTTTGGTGAAGATGATGAAGTGGGATCCTGAAACTATTAATACCTTAGTATTTGATGACATTTACCATTTATAGTATTATGTCAGAACACATATCAGGTGTAACCCTAAATATCCTGTTTGCTTATTAGCCATGGTTAGTGTTGAACTTTAGTTTATAAAAAAAGGATGGGGTGGTAGTGATCTTTAAACAAACAACGTGAAGCATTCATTTGTAGTCCTTCTTACTGTTACATTTCTTTGTATAATCACTTGATAAATAGTGACTTCTCCACTGGCCCAAAGATCCAAGAGGGCAGATATCAGTTTTTGCTAACCATTATATCCTCAGCACTTAGCAGAGAGCCAAGTATGTAGCTGCTTGAAAGTATTGTTTGAATGACTAAAAAAGAAAAAGAGGAATGGTCTAAAGAATATAGAATTGCAGATGCGTTAAAAATGAGTGTCTGATATTACGTTTATTATTAGTCTCTGTGTAGCCAAAGAGGGGAGAGTTGTAGCCAAAGACAGACGTATAAAAAGAAATTTCCCCAAGGATAAGGACAGTTGGTAATACAATTTGTTTGGTGAAAGCCAAGCGGTTAGGTCTGCCCAAGTTTTCTTTGGTTGTTGTTTCAAAATAAGGGAGACTGGGATTGATCAGCTTTAGGACAGTTCAGTGGCAAAGAAGGATCCCTGCAAGAATCATCAGAGGCTTGTGTACAAAAGGTGGGGCAGTAGGAGAGTTCTGACCAGTGTGCAGGCATTGGATTGGATAGAAGCGCTATCTGTATGCAGAGAATTTTAAAAGAAAATTTAAAAATAGAAGTCAGTCTGCTCTTTAGTATTACTATATACCTGCAACTCTAAAAATGCCAGTGATAAAATATTCCTCTGTAACAAGACCTCTTTTGGTCTAAATTCTAAAAAAATCCTGCAGTTACTCTTGTTTTAATTTAGTTACTATTGAGTTTTCATCTGGAGTTTGTAAACTCCAAATTAGCATATTTTAATTCCTTATCTTTTTACTAAGCTTTATAGTCTAAGTGGAAGTTAATTCAGAGAACTTCTAGTTGCATAGTGGGTCCCCCAACACAGGAGGGCTTGGCTATACACGTTTATCTTAAGAGTAAGTTCTTAAGAGTTTGGAATAATCCAAGTTCATTTCAGGTACAGTTTGTGCCTATAACTCCTGAGATACTACGTATTCCTTACAGGAGGTTTGAAAAAGCAACTAAAGTAACTAAAAACTTGAAGAAACAGAATGTGAGTTTGGGACTAAATTTTTTCATGTGCAACATTTTCCTTAATCTGGGTTCTGTGGAGGGACTTTAGAGGGACTCAGAAACTACTGAAAAAGAATGCAGAATGTGTATGTGTGTATATGTGTATTTTTGAGAAGATGTTCTGTAAGTTTAACCAAAGAGGTCTGTGACCCAAAAAACATAAAGTGTATCCAAAGTCTCTTCTATATTCTTTTTTTTTTTTGGCTGTGCTGCGCAGCTTGTGGGATCTTATTTCCCCGACCAGGGATTGAACTCGGGCCCTCCACAGTGAGAAAGTGGAGTCCTAACCACTGGACTGCCGGGGAAGTCCCTATTATAATCTCCTTTTTAAAAAAATTTTTTTAATTTTTTAAAATTTTTGGCTGCGTTGGGTCTTCATTGCTGTGTGCGGGCTTTCTTTAGTTGCAGCGAGTGGGGGCTACTCTTTGTTGCGGTGCGCAGGCTTCTCCTTGCAGTGGCATCTCTTGTTGCAGAGCATAGGCTCTAGGCGCTCGGGCTTCAGTAGTTGTGGCACGCGGGCTCAGTAGCTGTGGCTCGTGGACTCTAGAGCGGAGGCTCAGTAGTTGCGGCGCACAGGCTTAATTGCTCCGAGGCATGTGGGATTTCCCCAGACCAGGGCTAGAACCCGTGTCCCCTGCATTGGCAGGCGGATTCTTAACCACTGCGCCACCAGGGAAGTCCCTCTTCTATATTCTTTGATGTTTTATAATACACAGAGTCAAATGAGGAAACATTTTTCTATGAAGATATGTGAATTATAATTATAGTCATATATGTAGTATATGACATGTTGTTAATTATAATATATATTAATATTATATATAATAATCTTGTAAAAGGTGAATCTGAAATCTAAGGGGGTTTATTTATTAATGAAGAGCAAAAAATGATATAAATAGATGTTTCCATCCACAAGTGATCCCCTTATATCTTGAGTATATACATTTTATGGATTGCATGATATTGAATACCTGGAACATCATTTTGCTGTATTTGAATAAAAGTTTGGCCTTTAATGGCTGAGAATCACAGAATTTTAGCATGGAAGGGATAGTAGTAAGTCTGAACTTCGTTCCGGCTGCTAGCACTGACTTTAAGCTCAGATGATATAAAATAGTTGCCTAAAGATTTGTATCTAATAATAGTTAAAATTTGTTGGGTGCTTATTATATGTTGAGTACATGCTTTTATGAATTATCTCATTTATTCTTACAATATACTTATCATTATACAGGTCCTATATTACATATGAAGGAACTAAAATCTAGGGAAATTAGGTAACTTATCCAGGATAAAACAACTCGAAGGTGGAAAGTGAGAATTCTAACTGTCACTCTGTCTCCCTCCAGGGCCTGCTCACTTCACCACCACCCTAAACCAACTCCCTGCCATGATATAACTTGACTTTATCTGTTTCCAAAACATCCTAATACCACAGTTTCTTGACAGGTCCACTCCTATCCCAAGTTGATAAACACCTATCCTTTGATTAAATACTTCCAGGGAGGAAATTCCAGCACTTTTCTCAGTTGTCCATTGTGGTAACAAATTCTTCTTTAAAGGAAACCGTTCTGGAATGTTTATGGAAGGCTAACATTGAGGTAGGCCCTGCCTCAAATGTCATACTGGACAAGTTCCTCTCTGATCATTGCTTTTCTGAGCACAGAAACACAGTGAATGGGATTAATAAGAACAGATCCGGGTGGGATATAATTGATCACAAAGAGGAGCCAGTGTGTGTGTGTGTGTGTGTGTGTGTGTGTGTGTGTATGCTATAGCGCATTTTGAAAAACCATTTGCTCCTTAATGTAAATATTTAGAGTTGATGGTGGGTGTTTGCTTGGCATTGCCAGAAAGTAGAGACTGATAACAAAGACTTACTGAAAGTACTTTACTGGGTAGTGTGACCCTAGGGAGCATGTGAGGGACAGAGGGAGGGACCCAGCTAAGGATGGAGAGCCAGTACGAGCATGTGTTATCAAGCTGGCCACTGCTTCAGTTGACTGGCTCCTCAGGAAGACCACCCGAGGAGCTCTATGGAACACATTTCAGGACCCTTTGTTGGAGGATGGAAAAGGGAACAGATATCCATGGACTCCCACCGGTCAAAGATTTACCACAGGGTGTTTAAGCTGTTACCCTTCTTTCTGGGCTTTCGTCTAAACCAAAACTTCAACCAACAAGCCTCTGGATGGGACGAGAGATGTAAGAGAGGCCTCGGGTGAGACACTGTCAGACTGGACCTGTGTGAAGCCAGTTGGAGCCCATTTAGAACTTGGCTCCTGCAGTGGCTAAAAGAGACAGGCCCAGAGGGTAGGAGGTGGTACATGAGAGGGTGATATAGCAAGTGACATTATTTTATTATTATTTTAATCAAATTATGTTATTATTCGATTCACAGTTTTTCATTTTTTGGCCTACTTTCCTATAAGGAATGTCCTACATATCTTATTCATTGGGTTTAATGGAAGATTCTCAAGCTTTCATTTTCTGTTCATTCTTTGACTATTTATTGGGTATTTACTGATATTCATGGAGTGTTATTAGACCTCTGTAGGGAACTGGGGGTAGAAATAGAAACTCACATGACTCCTTGCTGTCATAAAGCTTACTATGTTATCCACACTGAGCCTACTACAGTACTAGCACACAGTAGGCACTTTTTAAAGAAATTAAATGGCCTTCTGAGAATGAGTATTAAGTACTATGCAAATCTTAAATGACCAGAGGGGTGTCCCACTAGATAAACCACCCAATCATTCTTGTAGGAAGTCTCTCACCCCCTGCTGTAATGGCTTATGTCTGCCAAGGGAGTAAAGACTGTTTACTTTATTATCTATGTACTGCCTAGGGGTAGGGGAGGCTGAAATTTAGACAGATTTCTGTACTTATCTGTAAGGTGCCTCCGAGGCATGAGGGAACATTCGGAGGAGCTGAACTCCAGGAGCAGTGCAGCTGTAGCAGCAACGACACCTACACTCACCTGGCAGTCTTCCCAGGCGGAAGGTGGAAGATGCCCTGTCTCCTTGCCAGCACTCTTTCCTTGAGCATCCTAGTGGCCAAACAACCACTCGCTGACTCTACCCAAAGCGCCTGGTTTCGGGAGCCAACTCGTTTCAGCACTTCCCTGGGTGGGGAAATATAGATTCCTTACAACCTTTGATGCACAGTTAGCTGAATTCTGTTGGTCACAAGCAAAATGCCCTGCCAGGGTTATACACACACACACACACACACACACACACACCCCATAATAAACTTTCCAGTGCCTTAGAAAGCTACTGAAATAAAAATAAAATCAGATTTAAATTATTCAAATGATAACATTTTGGAGGACAGGAAAGTCTCCCTAGCCCTGTCGGTGCTTTCCCTCACTCCAGACCCATCTTCTGGCCTTCTGTGACAGTGAAGCCCTAGGTAACATCATGCTGATTACCTGCGAATTAGCTGATGTATGGGGAGCTGTCACTGGCCTTTAGTATTCACATTAAACTCTCAGGGCAGAGTGACCAGAGCATGCCTGTGCTTTATGGGACAGTCAAGGCAGCCAGGCTGCTGGAGGCTTTCAAGGGGAACCTGCCACCTGTGGGGAGCGGCGGGGCCATTGTGTAGCTGCAGCAGGGCAGCGGCCCCAGGCTGAGAACTGGTAGGACAAAAAGGTAGACTCAGTTGGCTCTTTAAAGGACTCGCTCTAGTGACTGAGCACAAAGCCCCCGGTAGCCACCCCTACCTCATTCCCCAAGGAGAATTTCATGGTTCAAAAAAAGTAAGGATTTCTTTTGGAGAAGAGATCTGCAGGCCTAGCTCACCTCTCCTCTGGTGCCAGCGGTAGAGTTGGGGACAAACCGCCTGGGAGAGAGCATCCGGGGCAACGCGCCAGCTCGTGTGCCTGCTAAAAGGACAGATGTGCGTTGCTGTGTGTGGAGAGTGGGGATGGGGGACGGTGGTGGGGGGGTGTTAAGACGCTTCTCAGTTCTGAGGGGAAGAAAGGCGGAAGTGCGAGGATACACGGAGAGCGGGACGAGTGTAGGCTCCGCGGCAGCAGAGTGTGCGTCGGGGGTGGAGTCGGGGTGTGGTCTGGGACGCGTAGGAGGGATGGGGGCGCACAAGTTACCGGAACAGGCGGACAGACAGGTTGCAGTTGCAAATCATCAAGCCCCAGATCAATCACTCATTCCATTTAGAAGTACCCCTCCTCCATTTCGACAAGAAAATGTTTAAAACGATCTGGGGGCAGGGAAGGAGGGAAGAAAATGCGCCACGGTTACCCCTTTAGTTTAATACTCTCTCCTCCACAGGGGAATTAGATGACCCCACGATCCAGAAATGTGTGGGAAAGCAGCAGGAACCCTTTCTGGGAAGCACGTAATAAAATCAAAAGTCACTTTGGATGGTTTCATCTTCAAGCTACAAAGTAAGCTCGGAATCTTAGATTAGCCATTTTAATCTCCATGTGCCTCAGTTTCCTCATCTGTCCTCCGAGAGTAACACGTGCTGGACCTCTGCGCGGGGCTGTGGTAGGGATGAGACTGAGAGCGGTGTGGGTGAGCTCTCTGAAGCCGGCACCACGTTCCGCCCGCGCCACCAAGGAACGTTGGTGTTATCCTGGAGCCCCAGGGACCCGGTGGGGGAAGACTCGAGCTCTAAAATTAGTCCAGCTTCCAGGCCCGGCGCCCGGAGCGCCCTCCAGCTCGCCGCGCCTCCCCCATCACCCCCCTTTCCACCCGCCCCCTCTCCCCAGCGCGGCGCTCCGAGATCGCTAGTCATCCCGGACGCCGGTGCTTCTCTCCCCCTCGCCCTTTGCGCTCGCGGTTTGGGAGGAGGAGACAGCGACAGAGAAGGGAGAGGGGGAGATGAGAGAGAGGGGCTTGGCCGTGCGTCGGCGTCGGCTGTGATGGGGAGCTGGGAGCAGCCAGGCGCCGAGCAGTAGCGGCGGCGGCGGCAGCTCGGAGCACACACGAGAGCCGGCGCTCCTCCCGGCAGGCTGCGCTGTGATCTGGGCTGCGGATTGGGATCTCGCGCCACCGTCCCCCTCCTCCCGCTGCCGTTCTCCTCCTCCCAGCTCCGCTCCTCCGCCTGCGAGCCCCGGCGGCGGCGTCCCGAGCGCTGAGCGCCTCTGCTCGTGGCTCCAGTCCCCGCTAGCGCGCTACAGGCATTGCGGCAGCAGCGGCCGGGTGGCCGACTCGCCCCGGGCACGAGCGCCGGGAGAGGAAGAACAGCGGGGGAAGCGCCTGGTGTAGCGGAGGATTGCCGGCGGAGGCAAGGGTGCGTGCGCATTTTTAACGTGATTATTGGGCTGGCCGGTGCACCGGCTGGAGCGCGCCTCCGGAGCACAGCTCCAGCTGCCGGGTGCAAACTGGCTGCGAGGTGGGCTCGGGTAGGCGAGAGCCGGCAGAGCGCGTGGGGGAAACTTTTCACCTTGTAAAGTTCCTGCCTCAGCACAGCTCCGAGCAGTCTTTGCTGCTGCAAGGAGGGGAAGGAGACTAGGTCTCGTGGCGGTAGCCGGGAGGTTGGCATGGAGAGTTGGTTAAGTTTGGGGCTGAGGATTTGGAGAGGGGACACGAGGGGGCTTGCAGCTCAGTGCACCCATCCCCCGATACCCCCCCCCCCCCCGCCACGAGCCCCGGCCGCCCGCTGCAGGTGGATGAGAGGGTCCAGGCGGCGAACCTGCTTGGTAGCCGTTGCTTGTCGGGCGCTGTGGGGACGTTCAGATGCCAATGGATGCACTTGAGGGACCCGGAGGCTCAAGTTGGGTCGTCGCTTGGCGAGGCGCCGGGTGGGGCAGGGAGCCCAGACTCCACTTTGGCCAGGGAGGGGAAAGGGTTACTAGACATTCTGCGGGTCCACTCCATGCTTGACTCCGGTTTGCGGGGGTCATGGGCAGCGTGAGATGTGCTGAATGGCAGCGGCTCTCAGACCAGGGCGACAGTCTTTTACGGAGTGGCGGGGAGGTGGGACTTTCCCTGCTATCTTGACAAGGAGAGGGAAACGGAGTGCCTTGGGAGTGCACGGATTTTGGCGGGCGTGCGTGAAGGTTGCTTGTCTTTGAAAAGAAAGCCGCGCGGGTTTGAGTGTCCTGGGGGTGCGTTGCGGCCCTCCCTGGGTTGGGGAGTGGGGGCGAACGCGAGGGCGCGCCAGCTCCACTCTCAGGGCCCCCTCCTGGGCGGTGCCGGGTAGACTCCCCTGTGGGGACCAGTGTGGGTGCGAGGTCCGGGCGGGGGTTTGAGGCGCGCGGGCGGGGAGGCAGCCGAGGTGGCCGGGGCAGTCTTCGCGCGGCGCGCTGAGCATCAGGATTCCGCCAGTGGGGGTCGCTGAGCTAAAGTGCATCTGGCCCCCCGCTTGCGCGAGGTGGCGGGCCCGGGTATTTTTAGCAGCACTGTGGTCCGTACTCCTCCCTCCACTCTCCTGCTGACTTCCGTCGCGTGTGCTTTCCGAGACTGTTAAACATTGACCGCGATTAGGCTTCGCGGAAAGCAACTTTCATTGTTCGCTTTTCCCTGCTCGGCTCGCGTGGGCGGGGGCGAGCAGGGGGCAAGGATGCGGGGGTGGCGGGAGGTTGGCTGTGAACTAAGGGAGCCTCTTGGGTAGCCTGCGACAAGAGGAGAGGAGGGCGCTCCTGGGATGTGTGTGTGGTGATGGTGGTGGCATCCAGCGGCTGCAGCTCCGCGTGATAATGGGGTAAACCTGGCAGTTGAAGGGGATCCCAGAAAGGATGTGAAGAGGGAGGGAGCCTGCAGGGACCTGGCGAGGTCACCGTGGGGGGGGGGGGCGGGGCGGGTTGGAGAGGCCCCCGGGAGGGAGAGGCGCCTGCGGCCTGGAGCGTGGCCGCTCGGTGGCCTGGGCTCGCGGCGTCTGGCCGGTTCAACCTTCCTCGGCCCCGGGCTCCGTCTCACCGCCACCGCGCGCCGAGCGGGACTCTTGCTTCTGGTTCGGCGAACCTGCAGCAGCCGCGGTGGGAGGCAGGGAGGGAAGCGCGGAGCGCGCTGCTGCTTGAAGAGTCTTTTCTCCTCCTCTCCCCCCAGTCTCCCGCTCCTCCCCGCCCCCAGACTCCGGCGCGTTTGTTTTCCAAGTTGGATCCCACTTCCATTTACAAGTGTCAGACAAACCCGCGCGAACCTCCCCCATTCACCCTGGCCCCAGCCAGACGCGGGAGGGGCGGGGGGCGAGCTGTCTGGGCAGCGCCTAGGGCTGTGCGACGCTCCCACGGGGGGGCTGGACTAGCTTAGGTTCACATTTGTGGGTCCTTGATGTTCAAAAAAGAGACACGTAAACAAACCACGAAACCCAAACCGCTCTGGCCACTTGTATTCCGCCGCTTTTCTCCTCCTCGCCTCGGACGTTTTAATTTTCTGGCCCCAACGCCTGTCTTTTTAAAGGCAAGTCAGGGGCGGTGGGAGGCCGGGGGCGGGGGAGCGGGCCGACCAGTTCATCACGGTGGATTTGTGCTCCCGGCTTTGTCGCTAGGATTAGATTCTCTGATTCCTCCCGGGCTGGGTTAAAATACATGCAGAAAGACTGAGAACCGACCAGAAGGACTGTAGACGACTTTGCCCCCATCCAGGCGGCAAGTCCAGGTGGTGGAATGGGGAAGCCCGCCATCTAGGAATCGAGAACTGAGGTGCTCCCTTCTCAGTATCAATCAAAGAGAGCCGGGATTTCGCTTCCACCGGCAGGCACGCAACTTCTCTTAACGTTTATCGAAAGCCTGAATGATGTTCTGGTTTGTGACGTGGAGATTTGAATCTGAGAAGGAAAGGAAGGGAGGGGATGGAAGAGAGAGAAGGAGGGAGAGAGATGGAGAGACTGAGATTCTGCAGAATCCTGGAAACTGCCCTGAGCCAACTGCGCTTTTTTTTTTTTTTTTTTGAGTTCGTATTCCTAAATTGGAGCAGTTGAGCAGTGAGAGAATAAAGGACAGCCAAGAAAACCAGGGCGCCAAGAGACAAAGACAAAAAAATGCATAATAACTTTAGCGCTTTGATGTGCTTTTTTTCCTCATAGGGTGGAGTGGGGGAAGGGTATTTAACGTTTTACAAGGAGAAAAGTTGTCTCTTAGAATTAAGCGGTATGCTGATATTTAATCGTGAATCCTTGTTGTTGCCTTTTTTGGAACTTGGACAATGAATGGTGGTGGGGCCAGTTTCTGTGCACAGTGAGCTGGGATGAGAAAGTTCCCAGAACTGTCCAGTTATAATGTCTTCATATCAGAGCCACACAGAGACCTTCACATGAAAGGCAGCTGGCTCAGAGATCAGAAATCGGTCAGCTGCTGGGCTGGCTCTATGTCTTGGAGCTGTAGGATTTTCACGGCCAGTGTTTGTTGACCAGTGACTGGCTATCTAGCCCCCTCCCCTTTTTTTCAAGTATTTGTTCTGGTTCCTGGCAGAGTCATTTTGGGGATTTAAAAAAAAAAAAAAGGACCCAGTCTATCTGTTAACTAGCAATTACAGTTGTGCTGAGCTACTCAAAAATGAAATGAGTAGCCATAAACAGAGTGGCTGCCCACTGACCTGTATGCTATACGGTTATTTTGCCAGCTCACAGCTTTTTGTAAAGCAATGGCTCTTCATGCTGCTCACAGAAGAATTTTTTGATGACATAACTTTGATGACACATTTTTGATGTGTCAGGTTATGTTATCAGCCTTGCTTTCTTCATATGCTGCAGAATGACCCACTGTAATCTGGCTAATGAATTATGTTAAATAGAAGTAGGCAGTTACCAGTGAGGAGAGGATATTTAATCATTAGCAGCTGGTCTGAGGAGTGGCTCTTGTGTTGTTATGCTTTATTAATAGCTCATGAGGCAAAGAGGACCATGGTGGCTTTATTTTCCTGTTTGTGGAGTTGGGTGTGGCTTTCCTTGACACCCCACTTCTGTCCGGTTGACTGGTAGGTTGACTTTTTCCTGCAGAGCAAGAGGGAAAGGATAATATTGGTGATGTTTGGTTACTTGAATTGTGAGTCATTCCTAGGTTCTTTCCTTCTGCAAGAGCACTGAGTGGGGATCGTCTGATGGGATCAGGTGGGACCATACATTTGGATTGATTTCCTTTGATTGCTGGGGAAGGACTATTGATAAGCTGTTGTCTTTGCTGATTGTGACAAACACCAGGAAGGAATGATAATCTAGAAGAGATCTGACAGACCTAGTGGGGAGGACATGTCTGCTGCCAAATTCTTTCCTGAAGATAAGAGAGCCCCTGATTTCCACAGATGTGCAGGGTCTTAAAAAATTAAAGGAAGAAACACAACCCCAGTGTAGATTGCTTTGCTTATTGATACAATTTTCTGAAATACGTTTCAATCTCTAATTGTTGAATATGTCTTTATGAGCTTCTTTCTACCCCACTGTGAGGGTTGGGTCTGTTTTTATAGTCTGTCCTTTGAGGATACCATGCCTACTGCCTAATAGACACTAAATAAATATTTGTGGCTTAGGTGACTTCCTCTGTGAAGACCCTGATGGTACATTTCTTTCCTGTGTTTCGCTCAATTTTATTCTACAGGCTTCTCAAACTTACTGATTTTTCTGTCAATTGAAGAGTATCTACTTCTTTAATAAGCTTTTTTCTTTCTTTGTTTACACTGCTTCCTTTCCCCAACTTTCTTTCCAAGAATAACTTTAGGAAAGCTTACCTTTCCTTAAAGAAATAAAAACAAAAAGGCTCAGTTTAATGCCACAGATTGAATTTATTGAGAACGTATTTGACACTTGTCTGGTGGCTTCGAGCCAGTTTCTGGTCTACCAAAATAGGCTATCAGTTACATGTAACAGTGACAAATGACCATTCTAGTAGTTCTGGATTGGAATGGCACTCCCTGGTTAGTCTTAATTTTAGCCAGTTCTAGGATTGAGATATTTTTGTATTAAAGTAGAAGGGATGAAAATTTGAGAATGGATTTCCTGGCATGATGGTGGTTGCAGAAAATAGAGAACAGATTTCAAAACTTAATGAGCAAATTCTTTATATAATCAAAGTGTGTTACTTCCTTTGCTGGATAGATATGTATGAATGCGGAGGCCTGGGAGGAGGTCGGGGGAGGGTTGTGAGATTGCCCTTCTTTAGAAAATGCTTTATGAGAGTATTGCCTTGCCTGGAGAGAAAAGTTATACATGGGACCCTGAGAGGAATCCTTGAGCAAATTTTCGTATTTCACCTTTCCGATCTTCCAGGGTTCCAGGATTGTGGATTACAACCTCTATTTGATAAAGGAAATTTGTTTAATTAATTCTTGCCCTTGTGTGTCTTAAATTCATCCTTTTATTTTTATTCTGTTAAGTCACACTGAATTTAAAGTCATTTTGGTTATTTTTTTATCCTTTTAAAAAAAAAGCTTTACTTTTTTTCCAACCTATTTTTTTGTTTCTTTTATCTCTTGAAGAAATTTATTTCACTTAAATTTCTTTTCAGTAACATTTACGACCCTACACAGGATTCAGATATGCCCATTGTCAAAGTAAAATGTATCCTTTGCTTCTGTATGCTTACTGTGTTGTTGGGAAGATGGGAGGATACCCACGTGTGCAAACTAGAAATCAACACATGGACATATTTGTTAATCGACAGAAGAGTGTCACTGAGCAGGGTCCTGGAGGAGGAGGGAGAGATTAATATGAGCTGGAGCAAACTTTTAGGGGGAGTGTAAAAGTGAATATAATCCAATTTCATAATTCTTAGTGAAACTGTAATGTAAGCAAGACAGTACAAAATTAATCAATTCTTTCATTTCTTTAGGACAGTGCTCCTTTTTGGAAGAACACACTCACGGAACAGGCCAAATAGGCTGTTGGAATGTTATTCAGTATTTTGGTAAGACACCAGAATTTATTCAGGCCCTTTTCTCCATTATGCTTTTGTGGTTCCCCATCTCCCCACCCCCAGCTTCAAAGAGGAACTTTTAGGTGTTTTAAGTGTGTCTGGGAGCCTGCATACAGGTGCACCTGCCTGCCCCCGTTTCCTCTGCTATGTATTCACACACTCTGGCTTCCTTGTGGTTCCATCACTAATTCTGGGTTTTTAAAGTTTTTTTTTCCTGTTGGTAGTATTTAAAAAGTATGGGTGCAAATAAGTTGCCTTTTAGGGAGGCAACTACTGATTCTTTAAAGAGTCATTCAGTTTTGCTCTTTTGCATAAAATTTAATGGACCCTTTATGGCACTACCTTATTATTATTCAACAGGGAACTCTGGGAGGCTTCTCACACCATCCAAAGCTCCCCAAAATGATCCTAAAGTAGGAGTCCTCGACCTTGACTGCACTTTTGGAATCACCCAAAGGCTTTTAAAACAGCTGACTCACAAGTTGCATCCAGACCATTGAAATCAGACTCTGTGGAGGTAGGAGGACCCAGGCATCAGTAGTTTTTAAAGCCTCCCAGGGGATTTCATTGGGGAGCCAAGGCCAAGGACCACTGCTACAAAGGCTGTGCCTCCATCTGGGAGTTAGACTTCACTCCTGTCCGAAGCTCCCAGACCCCAGGGAATTTGAATGGAAATCAAAAACGCGTGCTCTGCATTCTCCTGCTGTGAGTGTAACCCCTGGGACTCTGTACTGTGTTGAGATTAAGCTGGACTGGCCCTGACGGAGGTGGCTAGGAAGGTTCACGGCTTCCATCCTCCTGTGTTTTTTTTGGTTCTCAGTTTTGCCGGTGCTTAACGTTCTTTCTGTTGCCTAACGTGGATTTAGCCTGTTTGACTCTAGTTTGCCGTGGTGCCTTCTCCAGCTAGTAATCATGGTGAGGTCTAGGAGCTGGTAAATGATATTTGGAAAGTTTCAAACATCTTCAGGAACAGAAATTCCTTCCTTTTTCACATTGGATTCTTGCTCTATCTGGAGTCTTTTTTTTTTTTTTTTTTTAATGTAATTCTGAATTTGGGGAATGAATTCAATGTTATCCATCAATATATGCTCAATTTTCTTTCTATTTGTAGGGATTACAAGAAATGCATTGCACAAAAAAATGAATCAGGTCTTCAAGAAGCTTACAGTCTAGTTGTGCCTCAAGATGTGTACACTTAAGGAAAAAAATCACAGCACTGTTTAATGTTGGAGGTGAAGGGATCTATGAAGTTTGGCAGGCATGCTTCTGGCACATGTTAGGAACAAATTTCATTCCCATATACTGATGTAATTGGCGTCTTCTTAGTTCCGTTTTCCTCTGACGCCTAGCTAGTAATCTCAGAATTAGCTTTAGCACAGAGAACATTGAGGTGTTCTGTCATTTAGGAATTCAGCATTCAGGTCTGTTGCTGGCTTTTTAACATTCAAAAAAAATGTCAAGTAAATGGTAAGCCTAGTAATGCTAGCTTTCAGAATGTGGGTGAAAAGGCCAGAACTTTTACCTTGGATGTCCAGCATGAGTTGCTGAAACTTGCACTTTGCAAAGCAGTTGCAAATATTGTTTCAGTTTTTCTTTATTTCTTTTCTTTTCTTTTCTGAGATGTCAGAGACAAGCCTAGCTGTTGGCTGACGCACAGATAGGAAAGGTTAACCGGAAGTTTAATTGTAACTTTAGGACTTCAAGTAAATTAAATTCCCGACAATCTGATAAAAATTATAGCCTTTACTGTACCAGAAAAGGTTAAAAAGTGAGCACACTGGAACGGCTATTACATTTCACATTTTGAAATAAACTCCAAATTATTAGTGCTTCTAAATATCAATATCATTGAACATTACTTAACACTCATAAACATCTGAAAGCATGCCAGATAATACAGATTAAATCTAGTGACAAATGTGCTTAATGACAGTATAAATATCATTTTTTTTCTATCAGATAAACAGTGAGTGTGTGTGTTCTCTTCAAAAGCAGAAGGAGGCTATATCTTGGGAGAAGGGGTAGCTTGGTCTTTTTTGCAAGCTAGAGCATCTGTTACAAATGACGTTTTGCTGATTTTTAAACATCTGAGTATGTGATTAATATTTTGGGCATCTGAAGTCTGTTTTTAAGACTGGTTTGAAATTCTGTTTGGCTGTAAGTGGTGGCTAAATGATGGCTGTTGGTGCCGTGATTGGTTGAGAAATGCATTGTGTGATACATGTGGTGTGGTCTCTGTTTGGCTCTAAGTGGTGGCTAAATGATGGCCGTTGGTGCCGTGATTGGTTGAGAAATGCACTGTGTGATACATGTGGCGTGGACCTGTGCCAGGCTGGAGTGTATAGCTGCGGTTTCATCAGATTGGCCTGGCTGTAGAGAGCCTCACAGTAAAGAAATGCACACACGAAAGTAGGCCAAATGCAGACGACTTTAGCATTGCTGGATTTAGGGAGAAAATGTGAATCTTTCCTACATTTCAAAAAAGGTTTCATAATAACCATTTCAGTCAGATGAACCAGAATTCAAAAGTGTGTAGTAATCTCCCTTGAGAATTTGGTACCTATCTGATAGGACTGTAAAGGCATTTCAGAATGTCAATTAAATGGAAAAGTATGCCTGGAATTGAATATAATTAAGAAATGCCGAAGTCTGGTGTCTACATATTCAGATGCTGTATTCCATGGTTTAATTAGTGAACCAGGACTTGGATTTATTGACAGAAGGTCTCTTTCTCATGGCATGTTTCACCCTCTATATTATATTTATCTGATATTGAAATCCACATTTCTTTGCGTCCTTTTCAGTTTTATTGTTGATCAGTTAGTGGTATCAATCCTTTTTACTCCAGATTGTGGCTATGGAAAAGTTCCCAGTCATACAGGAGATTGGGAAATTCTTTTCTTTTTTAAATATCCTTGTTGTGGGATGTATTTCTTTTTGAACTGCATTTGATGGTTATAAAGCCTTGAAAATACTGTAATTAATAAAGAAATAACTTGGGAATGTTGACAACAAGTGAGGAAGAGGGAGAAACACAGTTCACCTAATCCTTGAGGATTTGTCACTACCTGATTACAGGTTTTAGCTGCCTCCTGCACTGGTATTAATGTGAACAGCTAGTTTTACACGATTTCTTAATTCCTTGTCTTCATAGGTATGTTCTGTAACTAGCAGCAGTTTAATGTAATCTGGCATTTCATCTTTCCTGTAGACATAGCAGATCATTCACAGTCTGGGAGAACTAAGTACACATTACATTGTTAGCCTTTCTGAGGGCCTGTGCTGGGTTCTTCAAATCGGTGTGTCATTGTTGGCAAAAATGTATTGAGTGCTCTTATTACCTTGTACTGATTTTGCATGGGGCATATTAAACAAATGTGGTGCCTGACCCTTCAAAAGTTAGCTTTGTCAATTGGCTCTTGTTTACCTAGATAGGCCCAGAAAAGGACAAAATGCCTGTGGGACCCAAAGTCAGAAAGATGGCACCAGCATCTTTTATTGAGATGGAGTGACATCATCTACTTGGAAGTGCCTGCATTAACAAGGGGACAATATACCTTCCATTTATATTCAGAAGACAATGATTACAGTGAGGAAATTATGCAGTCTAGGCAATTGATTGGGGAACGTAAGACAAAAACATACTACCTTGCCAAATCAATTTCCTAGATCTCCTTGAATTATCCAATCATTAGATAATCTTCTTTTACTTTGGAAGTGCAGATTTTGTATGTGTAATTATTTGCGTTAATGACTTTATTCCCAAGTTGTATTTAGCAGTACGCACAGCCTGTTCAATTTATAGTCTCTCTATTTCTGTTAAGTAGGTAGGATTAATAACATATTATACTTCCTTTCCAAAGAGAGAGAGGGAAATACAGGTATTTTTATAAGATTTGCCACTTTCATACAATATAGCTCATCAGTGGTTATTATAATCATCAAAGTGAATAAGCCTAGATTGCTCTTATACAATAGATATGTTTTTAAATGTGAGTGTCAGTTCCATTTTTCCAAGCAAATCACATTTTAACTGCATTCAATTAGGGAAAGCTCACTATTTAAGCAGATCCTGCGGCACATTCTTTTATAAAGTAAAGAATATTTTGTTTCTCCTTAATTTATCTGTTTTTCAACTTTCAATTGTTTGTATATCAGCTTTCTTAAAAAGAAGCAAGAGTGTAGACCTATGGAAAATATATTTTCTTTTAAATATGTGATGCACTGAAAGTTAGTTTGTCCTTCTCCCTCTGCACTGCTTTGAAGAGAAGCATCAGAGGGGAAGCTAAATGGGGAAGACACGCCTGGAGTTAGAGAGGATGGGAATGTCAGTAGGGCCAGCCCAGTGCAACCCAGAATTACACCTCTGATGATATCCGCTCCTTTGTGATGTCGACTGAAAGAAGTGCACACCTAAAAGTTGAGAGTTGTTTTATTTGGTGGACGAAAGTGAGGACGTAAGCCCAGGACACAGCATCTTAGATAGTTCTGAGGGACTGCTCTGAAGAGGCAAGGCAAGAGCCAGGATATAGAGGAGTGTTTGCAACAAAGACCAGGTAGTAGGAACGTCACAAGATTACTGTTAATAAAAGAAAACCAGACATCTCAAGTAAAGGAATTTAACGCTTTTCTACGTAGGGGAAGATGCAAGAGTCTGGGCTCACTGAAATCATTCCTTTGATATGCACCTCAGCTCTCTGGGGCCGGTATCCTGTGCTTTCTCATCCTGAGTTTTCTCAGGGTGCACCATGGGGGGTGGCTGCAGTGTCTGATGGCCTGATGGCAGGCATTCTCTTTCCATCCTGAGTTCCCTCAAGGCTCACCTTTGGGGGCAGCTGTAGTGGCTGATAGCTGCAACATCCTTTGTTTGCTGATATTTCTACACGGGGTTGCCCACTACAGTGTGTGTTACTGTCATGGCACCTAATTCCATCTTGTAATGAACTTAACCTTTGTTGGTGTCTCTTCCTTCCTATAGACCATCATTCCCTGGGCTCAGTGAAATAACATAAATCTTTGATCCCCCATTCTTTTTTTTTTTTTTAAATTTTTTTTTTTTATTATTATTTTTTGTTTTTGGCTGCGTTGGGTCCCTGTGACTGCACACGGGCTTTCTCTAGTTGCGGTGAGCGGGGTCTACTCTTTGTCCTGGTGCGCGGGTGTCTTATTGCGGTGGCTTCTCTTGTTGCAGAGCACGGGCTCTAGGAGCGTGGGCTCAGTAGTTGTGGCACATGGGCTCTAGAGCACAGACTCAGTAGTTGTGGCGCATGGGCTTCCTTGCTCCACAGCATGTGGGATCTTCCTGGATCAGGGATTGAACCCGTGTCCCCTGCATTGGCAGGCGGATTCTTAACCACTGGGCCATCAGGGAATTCCCTCCCCCATTCTTGTTACTGCTGGATCTTACCAGTGTTTAATATTTAAAACTGAATGACCATATTTGTTGATGTTTAACTTGAATAGTATATTATTGACTTTCACAGTGGAACATCTAAGACCAAACATTGAAAAATATCCCGGAGATATTAGGACTTCTTATGATACTGGTACTGGTGGGATATACAATTGGCCCTCTATATCCACGGGTTTTGTGTCTGTGGATTCAACCAACCACAGATCGAAAATATTAAAAAAAAATTCCAAGTGGTTTCAAAAAGCAAAATTTGATTTTGCCATGCTAGCAACTATTTATGTAGCATTTACATTGAATTTATAATTATTTACATAGCATTTACATTGTATTAGGTATTATAAGTAATCTAGAGATGATTTAAAGTATTTGGGAGGATGGTGTGTAGGTTATATGCAAATACTATGCCATTTTATGTAAGAGATTTGAGCATCCGTGGATTTTGGTTCCCAAGGGGGACCCTGGAGCCAATCCTCCATGGATACTGAAGGACGACTGTAGTATATTCATTCGAGGTCCTCATTTTCTAGTTGAACGAAAGACCCTCCGGGCATGTACACCCAGGTTCTTGATTGGCTGGTCTGTCAAAGCTGTGGATCTTTACAATAAGTTCTCAGCCAGTGTGGTGAAGACGCCAAGAAGGCCTGTTGGGTACGTCCAAATATTTGTTACCTTTTAGTAGCACCACTTCGTTTTCCAGGAGGTTCTGATAGAGGAATTATTAACCTAAGGGTACATACACATGCACGTTGGATAGATGTTCACGGTCAAAGGTCAGATTTACTGGGAGTGGGGAGCACATCTCAGTACTGAGTCTTTTCTTCTCAGGAAAGCATAGAATGCATATGTAAGAATGTTGTTATTATAAGAAAATTTGAAGCCTTTTAAATTTATATTTAAAAATTGAATTATTTGTAAACACCTTTGCTGTAACTCTTGTTACACCTAATTACAATCAATGTACCATTCCAGTGGCTATGAAGACGCAGAGGTTCCCAGGGGTATTGCTTACCCAGTTCTGACCATTGTGGGCAAGAGAATCCTGCTCTAAGGGCCGAATTTACAGTGTCTGGCATGTAGTAAAGCTTGTGTGTATAAATGAATGCACAGAGTTACCTGGCAGTTAGTAATAGAATAAATTAAAAGCAAGTCTTGTAAAATTCCAAGTATCTTTTTTTTTTTTTTCAGTTACACTGCACTAAAGCATTATTTGAGGGGCAGGCCAGTGAAATCGGCATTTGAACAGGTGTGTGTCTTGGGAATGTCATGTTACAAAAAATGTTCAATAACTATTTCTTGAATGAATGGAAATTGGAAAAGGCCGTGTCTGTCTTTTAGACACTTTGTCGTTCTGTGAGCTTAACAAACAAAATCTCATTAATGCTGAATGCATGGGAGCATGAGAAATGTGTAATGCTCTTAATTTCTTATTAAGTGATTTGTGTTTATTGAAAATTGGCTTGAAGGTACACTGAACATAATTCATAATATTGGATTTAGGTGAGTCTAGATAGCCATGTCTTTTCTGTACTTAGAATGTGCTTACAAGTGCATATTGGAATAGGGGGGTGGGAAGAATGATGGCTTATTTCTGGAAGGATTTCATTTCATTTCATTCTCTGTAATGAGAAGATGATGAGTTAGACTTCAGAGATCCTTTTCTGATGCTCCAGTGCCTTTTAGGTTTGTGTGAATTGTGCAAGGCCTTTATTTCTCCAGGCACGCTTTGTACGTGTCTACAAGCAGATGAGAGGGAGTGAGGGCACTTAGGGGCTGGTAGAGGCAAATGTGAATCCTGTTTTTTCCCTATTAACTCATGAGGCCTGCTGGGTAGCAGCAGGCACTAGCAGACATTTAATTGTGTGCTAGGTAAGGCTGGCACAACTCCAGCATCACGGTGGAGTTAGAATTACCCTAATCAGCTGGGATATACTGCATATATTGATTAGAGTTGGATTTTGTTGTGCAAAAAAAAAAAAAAAAAATCTTTATAAATAGTGGGAAAGTAATTGAGAGTAATTAAAAAGGCAGAGAGTTAATTCACAGTTCTTTAGATGAAAAGGCATTTTGATCCTTTGCTTCCATGCAGATTTCTGGGCAGGCTGGAGCAGTCTTTGAGCACTGGGTCTGAATGGTGTGATGGCTGTTACTGCTGCCATCAGCAGTAAATGGGCAGGCTGTGTAGATGAAGCACAGGTGACCAAGTTCCAGCAGTTTCTTCTTGGTGGCTCTTTGCTGCGGGAAGCCTTCTTCTTTGTTTGGGTCTGGGGGTTTTTCATTTCTTTTTCTTGGCCCTACTGATAGCTTTTGGTTATTATTAATATCCCTGATGAGAACTGGATTGGGACCCCAGTATCCCAGTGAACACTGGAGAGAACGTTAAACTACACTGGAATTACCTGGAATTTCAGCATGTTTTGTCCTTGCTTCCCTCCTTCCCCCAACTGAGAAGGCTTCGTAGTCATTTGATGTCACGGAAAACACTTCATCTCTGAAATGATTACCTGAGTAGTGTATTTGCACACCCTTTCTTGCCTCCTAGCCCTTTCACTCATAGGCAGTGTCTGCCACAAAAGAGATGCACAATGAATATGTGCTGGATGGATGAATGAATGGGATGTTGTATAGGTTTGGTTGCTGGGAGGATTTAGCATTTTTGAGAGAAGTTATAGATGATGTTTGGTGGAGTTCCAAGCATCATTAAGATCTGAGATCCTGAATAACAAAGAGGAAAAGGGGAATAAGGGATGGAAGAAGAAAATGGCTAAGATTTATTGAGCAATTACTACATCAGGCTCTTTGCATATGTGCTTTTGTTTCAGCATCAACTGTGTTCTGGGAGGTGGTTGTTAGCATTATCATTTCATAGGTGACAAATAATGGTTAGGAACTGAACCAAGGTCACAGACCTTAGTTGGCAGGATAGGGATTTGAACCTACAGCTCTTGTCGACAACCAGGGCTTCTCAAATGTAGCCACACAAATCCCCTTACCAGAAGAGGAGGTTGGTCTCATACTGTCAGAGCTTGGTGGTGAAGCCCAAAGATAGGCCATAAGCATCAGTCAGATTTCTCTGAAGGCTGAGTATTTTTCTACAAACACTTATGGGAATTTTACAGTCTGTTCCATAATATGTTTGGTTGAATGTGAAATAATATTTTAAATGACTTGATTATCAAAGTGCTTAATTTTTCTGCCCCAAGTCTTTCATTACAATGGACCCACCTAAAGTTGCTCCAAGTGTATCCTCTGGGACTTTTCTGGGAATTCCATGAAGAGAGAATCAGAGGTGGCAGTTTGGTTGCAAGAGGGACTGGGGAACCTGTCTTGAAATTTTGTTCCCATTTCAAGTGTAGTTTTTTACTTCGATTTCATGCTTATTTGCAGCGGCATGGGGTTATTAGAGATGAGGAAGGTGCCAAAACTCCCCATGATTTCATCTTGTTTATCAGGAGCTTTAAGTACCCTGATGTAACTGCTGTTAATCCAAGTTTGAGAAGTACGCACAGAACCATACTTCGCTGTGTTATTTGAAAAATAATAATGACGCCAATAACAATTACTGTGCATATGATTAATTGGTTAGTCATAAATGGCGTTTTATCCTAGTTTTACTGTATGGATGATAAAACTTAAAGGAGATACTTGAGAAAAGAATGTGGATTAAGAATCCTTGAAAAACAGAATATTCCCAAACTTCTGCTGGTCAGCAGGCACTTATTGGTAGAAGACTATTAGAAAGTAATTCCTGACAATATCAATAAAAACTTGCATTTGTTTAGAACTTTACCATTTATAATTTGTCATTCATTTTTATATTTGTTTACAACAACTAACATTGATGAGAGATTTACACATATTATCTCATTTATCCACCAACAACTCTATGAGACAGGTACTATTATTTTCTCTACAGATGAAGAACTTGAGGCACACTTGACAAGTGACTTGCCCGAGGTGACATACTTTCAGAGGTGTCAGAGTCAGGATTCTAATTCCGCTTTATCTAACTTTACAGCCTGTGCTCTTTACCCCTCTGCTGGGCTACCAGTTGTTTTTCTCCTTGGTGAAGTTCTCAGTTCCTGGACTGTCCTCAGCCTCACTCACAGTTATAGCGACCCTCTAGTAATCCTGCAGAGGCATCCTTCTCCAGACTGCAGTATCCCTGAAAACACCTGCCCGTGCATGGCAAATCTGGTTTGATTTTCTAAAACTTGAGTATGCAACCCAGGTCAGCAGGAAGCAAACTGAGTCCCTCCAGAGGGTCATGGGAAGGGTACAGATGTTCCCTCTTGGAAATTACTTTTCCCTTCTGGGATAACATAACAACACAAAAGGAAATGGAAAAGTTAACCAGTGCCCATAAATGTGGGTTGTTGCAACCTTGCTGGAACTAACTTCAGAATTGTTGGGCTGGTCTGAGTTCATCTTACTCCTGGGAGTTGGGCTGTTAGTTTCCAAGTGACTGTCCTACAGTTATCTATGGCTGTGCTTGCACAGAACAGGTTGGATCAAGAAGCGGGAAATCTGCTGTTTTCTGATTTTGATTTCTCAGCTGAATGTAAATAAAAAGATGGAAGATAAAAATGGAGGAAAATGCATTAGCTTGATTAGGAGCTTTATTTGCATAAAACTCTTTGAATCGCAATTTCCCTCTGGCTTTGGACCCCCCCTCCTCCTTCTTGCCTTTCTTATTATCCAGTCCAAGGTCATTACTAAAAAGGCTTCCTGTTTCTTGGACGAAGACTTACTGAAATATTAATTTCATTGCCCAAAGTAGACTCATATGGTCTGGTGAATAACTTGAGGTTCTGTCAAAATCACAAAGTGAGGGAGTTATTTTTTTATGCCTTTGGAAATGTGGTTCAGAAATTTTAGTAATAGGCAGCTAAAACTTCACTCTCATTTTGCCTGTGTTTATGACAGGAATGGGTACAACTATTTATGTTCTTTGGTAATTACTGCAGTGAAACAACTGTGACTGGGTAAGTTGCATGTTTAAGGCATCATGGAGGAGATTTGTTTTGTTTTGTTTTCCTTTAATTGCAGTGTGACTGGGTTTGAATTTGATGCATAAGATTCTGAGAGAGAAATGAACTTGTGACATTTGAAGCTTGGAAGCATTTTTCGTTTTTAGTATAGGTAGATCTTGAATATTCAAGATTTTGTTGAATGCCTTTTCAGTTTGTAACTGCTTTAACACAAAAGCTTGACTTCAGTGCTTTTTTTTTCCGTTGTTCTTTTGCAGCCTTGGCTGTATGTGTAATTTAATCCAGTGTATTAAAAAGAAGTTGGGTTCCTCAATAGTAGAGCAAAAAGCCCTCTATCTCCCTTAGTAGTAGCTAATGATAATAATACTTGCAAGCACAATTCTTTAAAACAAACTAAGACAAAACAAAACAAAAAAAACCCCAAACTGTAATTGAAGGTTTTTACATCATTACAGGCAACAGCCTCATAAGGCTGTAACAGATACACTTGGAGAGAGTTTGGCTCATTTTATTGACATATTGTTTTGTCTGTTGTGAGTAGACATGCATTATTCTTGGCCCAAGTAACATATATCAGTTGACAAAAGCCAGCAACTTACTTACCTGGTCTCACTTTGGAAATATCCTTGAAAGTTATTATTTCAGTGTTCTTTTCAGCTGGTTTTGCTCAGTAGCTCTTTGCATAGCTGTTTTCCAGTCTGTTTTATAATCCATACATGTTCCCCCCACACCCAGCCTTGCATTGCTGGAATCATTTCTGTTTTACTTTAAAAAGCACTTTGCTAAATGTCACAACAAAATAAAGCATGGATTAGAAACAGCATTGCAGTTGCAGACTTAATGCCTTTGTGACATCTCATTGCTATGCAAATGAGATTCAAGGAGGTCATCCCTTTAGCAGTTGCTCTAGCCCCGGTATCTACTTGATATTCGTTGGCCCAACTTACTAAGCATTCATTACTGAACTGGCCTAGGTGTTTAACTCTTTGTTGGCTTTGAACCTGCTATTCGAGTCTGCTGAGCTCAACAGCTCCTTCTTTAGTGGATGTTTTCATTTTAGGGACCTCTTTGCATCTCTGCTCTGCTTCTCAGACTTTGGGTACCTCAGGAAACCCAGTACTCCTATTTGCAAGATACACTTGTTTGTATGCCAAGACAGTATTGGGAAAGCTCATTTGTGATGTTTCCTTTGCTGTCTCAAGTATTTTTATCATTGCTAAATGCTATACATTTAGATAGATGTTTTATTCACTTGCATCTGTGACAAGTTCTTGCAAATATTCCGTAGAAAAATGTGTGTCTGGGCTGGTAAATGATCACGTAATACTTACTTTAAAATTAGTTGTCCACAGTTCAAACTTGATTTCATCTGATTTAGCAGATGTGTTAATAGTAAGTAGTTACTGTAAGTGGTGGAATCTGGTTTTAATTCAGTAAGAACCAACTACCTTTAATGAGTACAGATTATTGCTGGTGTTCCATTTGCTTGGTTAAAGGGTGTTTTTAATTTGCTAGTATGATTCGTTTATAGTATGATTAGAAATGGAAGACCCACTTGTCTTATAATTCCAGTTTTGAATGAGCATTTTGCAGTTTGAGCAACTGGCCATGTTTTAAATGGTTGATTCATTATGTAATTATTCTCTTAGTGATTATTTCAGTGTAGTGGATTTTCTTTACACACAAGCAGATACAGAGCTGTGTAAACACTGAGTTAGTTCTGAGAATTTGGGTAAAATAACTGCTAACACAAAGAAAGCACACCTTGTACTTGGTGTAAGAAGGCTTAGGCACTCTGGAGAAGAACCCTCATCTTACACCACGGTCCCCTACACATTAAGAATTAAAATGTTGACATTGATGAGAGGGGTGATTTGAACAACTCTGTGTTTCACATGGAGAGTTACAGAATGAGGATTTGACCCTTTTCATGGATTAAATAGGCATCTCTGGATGAAGGTATTTAATCAAATACAAACATTTTTTTTAAAAGCTTCTTTGGCCTTTTATAAACCAGTACCTTTCAGAGTGTCATATCTGACTGCCTGCTGGTGTGAAGGACTGCTCAGACATCTGGTAATGACAGGTTATCTTGAATTCTGCTGAGAGCGGCATTACGCCTTCATGATTTTGATCAAGGGCAGTAGAAAACTACTAGTAGTTAAAATAGTGGAACAACATTTCAAGGGCCAGTTAAGTGCAACATTAGAGTGAAAGCTTAGAGTCATCCTTCTCTGTGGTTTCCCACCTCCTATCCTCGTCTTTACTGGATCATAAACATTCATGGCGACCCTGTTATACTCTGCATCTTGCTGGGTGCTGGCAGGGCCAGGGAGATAAATTTAACACTGTTCTTGACTTCGAGGAATTTAAGGTATGGGGGTGAGATAAGGCCTACCAGTAACCATCAAGGAATAAGACGTGGTATTGCTGCAGTGGCTGTGCTCTGCTAGTTTGGACACAGAAGTGTTTTCTCTGAACTCACCTGGGAATTGATTTCTGATCTGTCTCTTCTGGACACCTCTGAAAGCAGGACTCCCTGTTCAATGCTGGAGCATCCTGATACAGGAACCGAGGGTGGCCAGTTACGCAATAACTAACACTTGAAGAGTCAAATTTCTCAACTTGATGCTCCTGATCTATCCTGGCAATTCTTCTTTATTCAATGAACAATTAGAAGGAAATCTTATTTAGTAGGTGCATTCTAGGAAAGAGAATATGTCATCTTCAGAGGTTTTTTTTTTTAGTTGTTGTGAAATCTTTTCATGTAAAGAAGCCCTCCAAGTTATTCTTTTGTAAAGAGACAAATATAATTTATGAGTTGTAAATTTGAATTTACCAAAGCGATGTTAGAAATTTTAAAATCCGGGAATAATTATATTTGGTTTGCAGATTATCTTGGGGCCTGGCAGGCAGCTGCCCCTTCTCTATGGTCTTCAGTTTTCCACCTAAACCAGATGTTGAGTGTGTGACCTGTTAAATTGAAATCAACCAATATTGATTAAAATGAAAAGAGGAGACAAAGTTAGAGAATGTAGAAGCTAAAATGAGATAAAGTCTGAATATCATTTGTCTCTGCTGTCATTGTTTCCATTAACACAGATGATTCAGTAGAATGCTTTCAGGCATGGGTGAATTATCACAGTGGTAAATTTTCTTCTGGGGCTTTTGAGGAAAGTTTTAAAAATGAGTTTGCTCAGAGTTAGATGGAAATGTTCTTTGCTGGAAGCCCTGATTTTTCTTAAAAAATTACCTTGCTCTCTGTTTTAGGAAGTTGTCTTTTTTTTCTCAGTAGAAGACTGTCAGAAAATTGAAAATTAGTAGGTCAAACATTTTGCATCCTACCCAATACATTGTTTTAGAAATCGACTTTCTTATTGCAAAAGATGCTGGTTGATAGACTGCTCTACATCACTGTTGTCATCAGTGTTTGCAAACCCAACGTTAAAGAGTTCTTCCTGGGTCCTTGGCCCGCTAATAGGGTAAAATGCTACCAGGTGAGCCACAAGACTTTGGTTTGTGGTCTGAACCATAAGCCAAGGACTCGAATTTCAGATCCAGATTCCAAATCATGAACTTTTCACTGGGCATGATTTTTTAAACTATGGATCCAATCTTTATTAAAATGCCTTAAAATAGTAAATATCAACTCTGTTACTGCGCATTATATATAACAATGGATTAAGGTCAGAGTTTAAAGAAATGAGCACCCAAATAAATTTAGTGCCTTTCTTTATCATTCCATTATGATTCATATGGCAACCCTTTTCTAATACACACACTTGATTAGAATGCTCCTCTCTGCCTTACAACTTTTCCCTCAACTCTAGGGTCAGAATCTCTTTTTGGGGGTATTTAGAAGAGGTCTTTGAAGTAGCGTAGCCCCAAAAGACCTTGCAGCTATTAACTGACGTAGGAAGAGGGGAGGAGATTTTTGAAATGTGAGATTTTGAGGTAATCATATTGTTTTGTACTGTGTTTATATCATCGGCTCCCTGATTGAACTCCGCACTACTCTTGAGTAAAAGCTCTTTTATGTTCACTTTATAGCTCCCGCATAGGATTGCTAGGTAGAGTAAATAAAAATACAGATCTCACGTTAAATTTGAATTTGAACAACCAACAATTCTTTAGCATAAGTATATCTCCAATATTGCATGAGACTTTTTTTTTTCTTAATATATCTGTTTATTTATTTATTTATTTATGGCTGTGTTGGGTCTTCGCTTCTGTGCGAGGGCTTTCTCCAGTTGCGGCAAGCGGGGGCCACTCTTCATCGCGGTGCGCGAGCCCCTCACTATCGCGGCCTCTCTTGTTGCGGAGCACAGGCTCCAGACGCGCAGGCTCAGTAGTTGTGGCTCACGGTCCTAGTTGCTCCGCGGCATGTGGGATCTTCCCAGACCAGGGCTCGAACCCGTGTCCCCTGCATTGGCAGGCAGATTCTCAACCACTGCGCCACCAGGGAAGCCCGAGACATATTTTTGTCTGTCCACCCAACTCCTGCACAGGTCACAGCTCATCCAATACAGGGTATTGAGAAAGGGTTTGTTGAATGACTGAATGAGCCTCCAAGGGGAAATATCCAGGAGTTAGTTGAAAATACTAACTTAGAGCATAGCAGAGCTTGATTCAAGAGTCACCGTCACATGCACGGGTGGTACTTGAAGCCCTGGAGATTGTCCAGGGTCATTGTGTTGACCTAAGGTTCTTAAACTGCAGTGAGCTTCAGAATCACTGTGCCTCACTCCATAATTTATGATTTTGTAAACTTGAGGTGGGGTTCAAGGACTGCTTATCCTACAGGTTTCCAGTTTATGTCAGTGCTGTTCTTCTGGGACCACGCTTTGGGAGCTACGGTGTAGACTCTCTAGAGACGGATCTGCAAACCTTTTTTGTAAAGGACCAGATAGTAAATATTTTAGGCTTTGTAGGCTGTACTGTCTCTATTATGATTACTCAACTCTGCCTTGGCAGCTTGAAAGCAGCCGCAGGTAGTATGTAAATAAATGGGGTGTGGCTATGTTTCAATCAAACTTTATTTACAAAACCAGGATACTGGCCTGATTGGGCTCCTGGGTCAGCTTCAGTTTGCGGGCCCTGCTCTAGGGTGAAACAAAAAGGTGACTGTTGAAGACATCCAGGTTTAAAAATTGGGCAGAAGAAAAGGAAACAGAGGAAGAGTGATCTGAGCCATGGTAGAAGACCCAGGGGAGTATCCCCAAAGCCAAGCAATCACCCTCATCTATTGTCTCAGAGCAATTAAGGATGTGGGAGGGGATGAATGCCGAAAGACGCCATTGGATTTGGCAGTTAGGATGTAATGACCACTGTTGACTGAGTCCTTTGAATAGAGTGGTGGGGAGGGACGCCTGCCAGATGGCAGTGGGCTGAAGTGAAGGAAGAGGTGGAGGCAACAAATTTTGAATCCTCTTTCAGGAAATTTGGCAGTGAAAGAAAGGAGGGGTTCGAGGCTAACGCTTAAGGAGAAAATTGGGTCTGAGAAGGTTTTTATGAGGATGAGAGGAAAACAAGTATGTTTATAGGCAGAGAGGAAAGGGCCAGTAGAAGCAGGAGCCTGGGCTGCAAACACATGGTCTCCTAAGAAGATGGTTCCCCACAGGTTGTCCAGCAGGTCGTGAATAGGGAGCAGAAGAAAATACAAGAGAGAAGAGATCATTAATGGTGGAAAGTTCTCAAAAGAAACAGGGCGGGAAGGGGGATTAAGAGAGCCTGCAGAAATTGCTCTTGGTCCGGAGAAGGATAATACTTCCTGTAAGACAAGAGCGGGTGAGCATCATTCCATTTAGAGGAAGGACAGTAAGAGACTTCCCAACCCATAGCCTTTGTTTCCTTGGAAAGGTTGGAAGCTAGGCTAGAGTGAAGAGATTGTGGGAAAAGTAGGGGTTTTAAGGAAAGCGGTGATGGTTTGGAGTAGGCAGTGAGGCAGAGAGTATACCAAAGGTAAGTACCATGCATACCAGGTAGCACTGAGGACTCTGCTGGGGTTTAAGCTCATTTATGAGTGTCCATATGTCACCCTGATATATGGAACTTTCCTGTAGTCTGTAGCCACCTGGAAAATGTAGAACATGCAACAGATGGAGGGTTATTCAGAATTGCAGGTTGTCAAGAGGTGTTGGTCAGAAAGACATGAGGCGATAGAATTGGAGATGCCTGTGAATGGGAATATGAAGGAGAACGAAGTGGAGAAGCAAAGGAAACCAAGAGTGGTACCCGTGTCATAGGTTGAAGTCTTGGTAAAGATGAAGAAGAGCAGGTTTAGAGGGAGATGTAAGGGGGTTGAGGAGGATTGGAAATTATTAGAGATGTTGGGATTTCTTAGTGATTTCAGAGATGTGGCAATTCCAAGGGCCTGGGCTGTGGCTGCGGAATTAGGCTCTGAAGTCGAGTTGAGGGGTTGTGTTCAGGAATTGAGGGGAGTAGGTTGGGTAGGTTAGCAAGGTAGATCTTGAAGTTACTTAAGTCATGGCAGGAGAGGAGGAAGCTCTTGGCACAGCAGGGGACCTGCCTCTTCTTCTACCTGGAGGAGCCTCGAAACTGTCTTATTTTGCTTTTTGTGGGGCTCCCCAGTTCTTGCTCTTTTGGTCTGCTTCTGCCATTGCCTGGCATGACGTATCTCTTCTGTGACCGTTGAAGCAACTCACCACACATTTTCCCTCTTTCTTTCCTCATTTTTCTCCCCTGGCAGAAGCATGAAGAAAGATTATAGACAAGTAGGGTACCTCTCTGTTGGTAACTTGAACTTCTGTGACTGTTCCTTGCAAATCGGAAGGAAGCTATTTTCCAATTCCCTCTATAAAAGAGAGAGCAAGTTTTTCTCCCTACCAAGCCTTACTAGTTGTTGGGCATCATTGAACATTTGCTGGTACCTTCGAGTCTGTATTGTTGCTGACTTCTTTGAGGAAGTCTGTCTGTTGTAAAATATTTGGGCTCACTTGTCTTTTATTTTCCAGCTTTCGGTTGCAAATTACCTTCTAAAAAGGAATTGGATCCTTTCTACTAAAAAATGCGAGCTCATGTATGATAACTTTAATGAACTCAGAAAAATAACATTTAAATGAACATTTAAGAAGGGCTTAAAAGAAATGGTTAAATGGTGTCACCACGGAGGATGCACGCTTCAAAAGGAGTATCTCCCCATTGCCCCAATCCTTCCTTTTTCCTCTCTTTCTTTTTCTATACAACCATTTTCTTTCACCTACAGAAAAGAGGACTATGCTTTGAATTTGTCTTTGTTTTTGAAGCTTTTTTTTTTTTTTTTACAGGAATGGCTTGATTTATATCTCATGCTCTCATGTATCAGTTGAAAAATCTGAGAAAATGAATTGAAAGAGTGTATCATTTTTTAATATTTGAATCATCACATCTCACACTAGATTTCATATCTCATACAGATGGCATTACCCTTTGCATATTTTCCCTCCAGTTTGGAATTGCCAAAGGAAAGATATGAATATGAAAGGTAGACGAATGTTGGGGAAAGATTATTAGAATAGCTGTCAGATGTTATGAATACCCTATCTGTTTTGCTGGAACGTATAAAAGTTTTCCCTTTGACTAAATCTGTGCAGAAAATTTTACCCTGCACTTGACATCCATCAGTATTTTCAGAACTGAAACATGAAAAAGAAATATAAAATTTTCTTTCAAAAACTCTTATCCCAACTTTATGTCTATTGTCATTGGGGGAAATAATATATATTGGAAAAAAGAGAAAGAAGAACCACTGATGGCGATTGTACTTTGGCAGACCAACATCCAATCTCAAAACTGACTACATGACAATGACATTTCCACATACATTTTAGTGAGACATAGAGTTTGGTGTTTGAATAAATAACCTGTACTAGATAGACAATTCCTAAGAGATAGAATAAATTGTAACACCATAGCTGCATTAGTGATCCTGAAAAGATGTAAAAACCACGGAGTCTTAGGGCTGGAAGAAACTTTAGAGTGAATCTGATTTAATCTTCTTTCTTTACACATGGACCGAGGTTCCGAGAGGGCTAATAAATTGCCCAGGAACATGGAACTAATTAGGGACCTAGTGAGGGGCTAGACTCGAATATTCTAAAATCCGAATTCTGTGCTCCATCACTAATTGGTCATCTAGATTTAAGCACTTCAGCATTTTCAGACTGAATTTGAAGGTGTGATAGGCATTTTAGAAGGCTTATTTGTGATTTAAAAGTAAGATAAAGTACCTGCATTTAGCTCACAAAATATGGGAACGTTTTGACAACTGTCGTTCTGGAAACAAACTCAAATGAACTTGCAGGGAGTAACTGAGATGAAAATGATGATCAGAAAGGGGAATGGGAGACTGTAACAAGGCAGCGTGTGTTTGTAAGTACAGAGCCACCACCTGTGACTTTGAGGAGAAGTGAAAACGCAGAGGCACGTGTAATCCGAAATGTGTCTCTCACTCATCAATCAGTGTTTATCAGAATTGGAGGTCTTCGTAAGCGAACTGAATGCTTTCAATCCAGACATGCCAGTAATTGCCATCGACCGAGCGTTCTGTCACACCTGCCTGCTTTTCTTTCTCTTTCTCTTTACTTCATTACATATTGATTGACTTCTTGGGTTTTACAAGTTCATAAATCACCTTCTTTTAAGAGGCTTCTTGGCTTTTGTGTGTGTAGACTGAGCCTACTGGAAAAGATTGATACTCGAATCACAGTAACGAAGAACTTCATCTTCCCTCCTTCAGTTTCATATGCAAGAGTGACATCAAAAGACAGTGTCATTATGATGAAACAGATTTAAAAGCAGTGGAAACACCTTATAAAAACCTGGAGTGCTAGCAGCCAGCCCTCTTGGGTTTAATGGAAACTCTCACCTTACACACATGGAAGGATTGGAGAGAGCTGGAGAGACTTCACAACCAAGAAAAGAATTCAGTATTAATTATGTAATGAAATGCCACCTTTGCAAATAACAACAGATATTCCTACCTGATTGCAAATCCATAATCCTGGTACAGGATAGAATAGATTTTCGTCTGTCTTGGAGGGTTGCATTTTATGTGCCTGCAGTAGAATAATAAAAGACTAGATACCTATGATCTCTTCTGCTCCTAAAAGTTTTTCAAATTTATAAATCTTAGGAATTGAACTTTGTTATTATCCTTTTCATGAATAAAAGGTCATTGTTCTCTGCACTATGGACATTTTAAATTCCTGTTTTATGGATGAATCCTAAAACATCCACTTCTTACTGTTTCTGGATACAAACTGATATTTAAACTCTGTAAGAATTTTTTTTCCTATTTTTAGTACCTGAGTGTTTTTGATTTTTATATAAAGCAGTTACATGACATTTAAAATTCTTATTTTACAGATGAATCCTAAAATACTCATTTTTTTTTTCTTATTTACTGATACAAACTGGTATGTTAACACTGAAGGGATAGTTTCCTATTTTTGGCATCTATGCGTTTTTTCTTATAATATAAACCAGTCATGTGGGACTTCTATGGAAAGGCCTATGCAGTTGTATAATATTAATGTCTGTTGTCCTCTTAAATAACAAGGGAGTCTACTTTGTAGGTTTGTAGTCCAGCATTAGCAACAAAAAAAAAATCATATTCCAGGCATTCTTTAACAGCTGATTTAATTTGGAGATATTCAGTCATTCCTTTCTGCATTAATTTAATTTCTGACAGCCAGTTTAATACATCAAAAGGGAAAAAGAAAGCAAAAACTGCCATTGAGGTTGTCTGTAATTAATAGAGCTGACTTCTGAAGCACTCCAGACTTCTAAGCCCTCACATGGGAGAAGTGGCTTATTCTGAAGGGATGGTGCTTTGAAAGAGCAAAACAATTGAGGCTCGAGAAGGGAGGCTGTGAAGCAGTCTTCACTTTGGTGATTCAGAGCCATTGCTTCTATTTTTCTCTGTGAGGAGGAAGCAGAAGAAGGACGGGAAATGTTCTGGGAATAGCTGTCTTTTCTTCACAGAGTTTGCAAACAGAATTTACAGGCAGAAGTGTGTCTTTTGCACTAGTTAATAAAATGACATGGAAGTCTCACAATGTTGCTACAGAGAGTCATATCCACGAAATGAGGTGATAGAAGATAGCCATATTTACTGTGGATCAGTCAGTGTCTACAGTACATGTGATGTTTTCTTGAGACAGTTTTAGTAAATAAACAGATCCAGAGAAATTCCCTTGAAAGCAGAATCCGAAAAACTGAAATAAAATACATTTCAAGTACTTTAGTACAAATAAGCATCATTATTAATTGATAGGCAGTACTGTGCTAAATACCGTATAGACAGTCTCATGTAAGCTTCCTTACCTCTGGCCTCTGAGGGAAATACTGTCCTTCATCTTTATAGATGAGAAAACTGAGCTTGAGGGAGGCTAACGAGTTGATGGTTCCACATGTGATGAATAATGGAAACCAGGTATGTTGGCGATCATAGTTTTTCTTTAAAACCTGTAGAATATATCAGGTTATACTAATTGAATCCATCTAATTATTCACCTTAATTTTTTTAGGAACCTCTAGAATGTTAGCATTTAGACAAAAAAGCAGGTACTTAATTGTTAAAACAATGAAAAAGAATTGATGAGGTTACTGAAGTGTAATGACCTCATGATTTTCCACAACCAGATATTTTTTCTACCCTGGTTTCCTTACCTCTTACGTCTCCAGTAATGTGCTTAAGGAATTCATATTTCTTTTAGTATTAATCAAAGTAGAAATCTAATTTTAAAAAGATGAATCTGCTGGATAAAAGCCTACAAATTATATTTCGTAGTTAAAAATTACCTTTTCATTAATTCATTGAAGAAATAGGAAATTGGAGTGCCTACTTTGCCAGGGATACATGGGGCAAAAGACAGGCAAAGTCCTGCTTTCGTGAAACTTCCAGGTTTTTGAGGGGGAAGATAGCTAATAATTGAGATCTGATTTGCTTTTATCCATTTTGAATTAGCTATCATCTGGAAAGATCCTAGGAACAAACAAACAGATGTGTTGAAAAGTACTATTAGTTTACTTGGGAAAACCTTCCCTCCTATTTTGCTTTAACAAACTTGGAAGTTCCACATAAGTAATTCACTTGTTACTTTTTAAAATGTGATTAGATAATCTGGGGTTGTATAGTACTCCATTTTTTTTTTTTTAATTGAAATATAGTTGATTTACAATGCTGTGTTAGTTTCAGGTGTACAGCAAAGTGATTCAGTGATACACACACACACACACACACACACACATATATATTCTTTTTCAGATGCTTTTCCCATATAGGTTATTACAGAATATTGAGTAGAGGTCCCTGTGTTCTACAGTAGGTCCTTGTTGGTTATCTATTTTATATGTAGTAGTGTGTATATGTTAATCCCAAACTCCTAATTTATTCCTCCCCCCTTTCAACAATTATTACTTGATGAATTATCAAGGCTTTGAGGGTTGATCATAAATGTGTAAAGGCATTAGAAGACACTGGGCCAGGTGGCACTTCTAGAAGGCCCTGGGGAGTCAGGAACCACACACCTGATGAAAGGAATGAAGTACCAGAGGGAAGAACGCAGAAAATAAATTTAGCAACTTTGCCGAAGACCAGCTTTTTGAGCAATCCTTGGAATTGAGAGCTCTTTCTCCTAAGTTGTGTATCCATGTCAGTGCTGGAGAGACATGGAATCAAATGGAGTGAAATCCTTTAGGTTCAGCTGCCCTCTGTGACCCTGTCAACTAGATTGCCCCAAAGTGACGCGGTTACACAGCTGCAGGGCTAAGTCTAGAACTTTATGACCATTTCTCATGAATCCTGTGCTATGGTTCTTCTTTGAGGTGACATCAAGGAGAGGACAGTCTTCCTCTAAATCATGTCACTGAACATCGCAAAGAATTTACTTGGCTGCAAGCACAGCATTGGAACGGTGCATCATTTCCTTTCCTTTCACTGTTTCTTGGCCCCATCCACTTGGGTCTCTAACAGTCGTGTGCCAGTGTCAAAGCTGTTTCCTAAGCCGTGGTTCCCAAACCTTGCTGTGCATTAGAATCAGGGGAGCTCTACAATTTAGATTCCCAGGTCCAACTGTTTCAGGTCATTTCCTTGGCAAAGAATAAGCAAGTAAGTGCAAGTAATCTTCCAACAGCAATAAGTAATTCTCTCTGTCTGAACCCCTACTGCAAATGTGCTGGAAGGGCATCTTCTCATCACCTCCCTCCTCCCCTCCTGCCCTACAGAACGCTGGGTGTGGAGTAAGTTGTGGGGAGGAATGAGTCACAAATATTCTATGTTGTTTTTTCAGGGGATTTGACTGTCACTCTGAGAACAGCACTCAAGCCCAGGTACCTCCTGCTCTTTCTAAAATTATTGCATATTTTCCTTCTGCTAGTGCCTTTTTGCCCGAATCAAGCAGTATTTTGCAGGTACCTGGGCCTGTTGCATAAACTCAGTCACCCTTCCGCCACCGTCCAGGGAGCAGCCTGGAGGTGTGTCTTTTATTCCCTTTGGGCAGTTGTGAATGACCCTGAGCAGGACCTTCACACGTTTGCCCAAGCTTCTCACTGTAATGCTGAAGTGGATTCTCCCTGTCCCGTGTTGCTGAGTGGATCTGGGTAATACATCCACTCAGAGGGAAGAAGATTGGTCCATCACACCGTAAAAGGGCTGTACCCTCTCTTCCCCTCCCCACACAGCTTGGACAGCTTCCACTTCTCTATTTCCCACTAATGCACTTCGGATTTGGTTCCTCCTCTTTTTTTGGGGGAGCTCTCTTCAGTTGATCTGTCCTCTCCTTGGTAGATTTAAACCTATCATGTAAATCACCAGCGTCATAGTTAACAGCATTACCCTTCATTCTTGCTAGTTTTTCCTGCTTATTTCCTTGGTTTCTGCTCTGAGTTTTTCTTGCATGTGATAGGAGCTGGTGCTTTTGCTTGCCAAGGACTCCTAGGATATATTTATTGGCTCTTTGGAAAGTAAACCAACTGGGAAGCTTGAGGATAATTATTCAGTACTTGGAATTTATAGAGAGCATTTCTTTAGAGTAACTCGGGTTTCTTTAATGTGAAGCAATACTGGTTTTAGACCTTAAGTACCGCTAAATTGCACCTGTGAGTTAGCCATATTTTTTTCTTCCCAGTACTTTTTGAAGGGACAACTTTTAAGAAAGTCAGCCTTTGTGGGGATTTTTTTTTTTTTTAACTGCAGAAACGTCAAGGTAAGTGGTCCAGGCTGACAACAGATTCATCGAGTCATAGAATCTCAAGTTGGAAGGGATTTAGGAAAGATTGTTAGTCGTCTACTGTTGATGACTTCTGGACTGAAAAGATCACATTGCAAATTCCTAGATCGCTCCAAGATTTAATTTATTTGAGTTCGGATACTTGAACTAATTCCAATCAGGTATTGGTAGTTTTCTAACCTCTGAAAGCAGTGGCAACCTTTCTTGACATTGAAATTCTCCATGGAAGCTCTAGATTTGAAATAGTTGAAAGCAGAGTTCTCTGATTGCAGAGGAAGAGGGCTCTGAGTTAAGGATTCTTACATATCCCCTGGTCCTTTCTACCTAGTTCTTCTTGCTGAGAGATGGAAGGTGGAGGAAAAGTAGAAATCCAGCAACTCTGTCTGCTCACTGTCATCTATTAAAACTATACCATCTTTTCCACACCAAGGGCCCTAATCTGCACATCCAAATATAGTCAATGAGACAAGATTTAAGACATGTTGATATCCTGAGAAATCTCGCAGAAGGATCCAAGATGCTGAGTTAATCAGAGATCAGTTTTATTTTAGTCACCAGACTGTTACTAAGATAAAACATTGTATTAACGCATTTTAGAAAGATTTTTAAGGACAAAGTGTAAAAAGGAAGTTTCAAAGAGTTAAGATCTCGATGGCTAGAAATATTAACGCTGTTCACAAAGCATTGGAGAAAAACAGGGCATTACAATATGTTAAAGCATTTATATATTAAAACTTTCAAATCCTTAGGTAGGGAGGAGCTTTAGATAAACTTCAAACTGGTGGTGGATGCCAGGCTAGATGGTAGATAACTACTTGAGATTTTAGGGCTGGGGAAAGCATTTTATGACATGTTACTTTATCAAACTTTTATAGGAACTTACCCAATACCTGGGCATACATAGACAGCCAGGGAGAGGTGGAAGGAAAGTTGGCATTTTGAAGCTTTGTTGGCAGACATCTCGTATTATTAAAAAACAAAAAATAGCAATTGGCTGAACAATTCCACTGGGCTGGAATCAGGAATCCAGATGTTATAGAAACAAGTCCAGTGACCACTTTGCGTCTGTAGATGCTATGGCTAAAATTAGCCCTAGCTAAGGGCCCCATCAGCGACATCAGAGATCTGTGTTCCCTGGTCCTCCAGACCAGGATGGGGCCCTCTGCTATATCCATCCTTTCACAGGGTCCTCCCCGGCTTGTAGCAATGATCCTGACTTTAATTATTTAATTACTTACATATTTTTTTTACTGTAGGGCTTTCTTTGGTAAGTTTTATTTAATTATTTGGATATGTTTTAATATTAGGGTTTTTTGAATAAAAATTTCTCAATAGCTGCCTTGAGGGCAGCTACAATGCGTGTCTTCTTCATTACTGGAACCCTGCTATCTTTCACAGTCCCTGCCATATAAAAGAAACTTAATTAAAAGAGCATACTGAATGAATGAATAAATGAACGCTGAAACAATCAGATTTCTGCATTTTTATCAGGGAAAAGGAACTGTTGTGGGCATTTTGGATACCAAGGAGGCAGCCTACTGGAGTAGTTGCAGACATGGTGCTCTGAATTGAGTCTGGCTGTGCCACTCCCCAGCTTTTAGGATGTTGGGAATTGACTTAACCTTTCTGTGACTTAATGTTCTTCTCTGTAAAAGGTGATAATAATAGCACCTACCCTGTAGAGTTTTATGAATATCTGAAGGGGGACCTGGCACAAAGTGAGTGCCCAAGAGGAGTGGGGTAAAGGTGAATGAACAGGCTCTTGACTAAGTAGGGAGAAACTCCTCTGCCATGTGTATTTCAGACTGTTACTAATTAGAAACAAGGCCTTTACTGGGACAAGGATGTCAGGAGTGGGTGAAACCAAAGAAGGCCTAAGTAATTGAAATATGGAGGTGACAGCTACCCCATTACAGCAGAGAAAATCAAGTACAGTTGACCATTGAACAACATGGGGGTCAGGGGAGCAGTGGGAAATCCATGTATAACTTATTCCTCTGTATAAGCAGTTCCTCCATATTAGAGGTTCTGCATCTGTGGATTCAACCAACCGCAGATCATGGAGTACTGTAGTATTTACTGTTGAAAAAAATAAGTAAGTGGACCCATGCAGTTCAAACCCGTGTTTGTTGTTCAAGGGTCAACTGTAAAACTAGAATGTTGAGCTCTGATGCAAATACCCTTAACTTTTGTGAAAAACTGATCTACAAAAACCCATCGTTCTTATCTGGATATCGAAGTGTGATAGTGGATACATTATCCATTATCCTGAGCCTAAATGACGCTGAGTATTTTTCACGGTTTTGTTTCGTTATTTGCCAGTTTCACTTTGAAAGGATTTGGCATCCGTCTGTTGGCACAGCAGATAGGTCCTTCATGGAGCAGGGTGTGTTGCTCCAGGAGGAAGATGGGGGTCCAGAGGAGACCCCCGGGAAGAGTGCACACTTAGTTCACACACACTGTTAAAACATTCACGGTTTCCCTCAGTGACAGAGGAATGCTTTAAATGTTTGGAATTTATAGTCAAGGAGTTTCCAAGTGAGCAAGGTTGTACATGACTCATTTGTAAAGGTTATAAAACACCGTTGGTCATAAGATAAAAGATGCCCTCCAAATTTAAGATTGTTAATATTATAAACAAACAAGGGGATAACTAAATAGAAAGGAGATAGAGAATTAGAAAACCAAAGTACAAAACCAAAAGAAAATCCAGGCGTCATTTAGCATGTGTGAATCAAGCCTTTTCTCTCTTTCTTTCTTTCTTTTAATTGAAGTATACTTGATATACAATATTGTGTTAGTTTCAAGTATATAGCAAAGTGATTCATTTATATATATATATATTTATATTTTTCAGATTATTTCCCGTTATAGGTTATTACAAGATACTGAATATAGTTCCCTGTGCTATACAGTAAATCCGTGTTGCTTATCTATTTTATATATAGCACCTATATCTGTTAATCCCATATACCTAATTTATCCTCCTTCTCCTCCCTTTCCCCTTTGGTAACTGTAAGTTTGTTTTCTGTCTGTGACCCTGTTTCTGTTTTATATATAGATTCATTTGTATTTTTTTTTAGATTCCACATATAAGTGATATCGTATAATATTTGTCTGTCTCTGTCTGCCTTACTTCACTAAGTATAATAATCTCTAGGTCCATCCATGTTGCTGCAAATATTTCATTCTTTTTTATGATCAAGACTTTTCCAAGTGTAAGGTTGCTTACACTTAGTGCTGTGGTTCTTTTGAGTTTAATAGTCATTTAAGTGTTTTCTTACCATTTGCATTTGCTGTGGATTTACTCTGGGCCACCGGATGTTTTGCGTTTAACATTTTACTCGTGCTGTGTCAAGATCATCACAGTTCTCTGAGGTTGGTATTATTATGCCCGTTGAGAAACAGAGGTTTAGGGCGTCACTTAATTTGTCTGAGATTATATACTTAATCAATTGTGGAGCCTGGATTAGAACCCAGATCTGCCCTGATACCAGTGCTTTTACTCTTGACCATAATGAGGCTGCAAATCATACAATCTCAGCCCTTGGGAAACTTGGATTTTTGGTAACACTAGCAACAGGTCTTAGTGATGAGCAAATCTTGGTCGTCTCTTTTACTAGTTTTTTTTTGAGTTTTAGAAGTCTATAGCCTGCTATTGACCATTCTGGTGTTTACTTACAAGAACCCAAATGAAAACCTCATGCCTTAGCTCGGATTGTTGTCACTTCTTCTGAGAATGACAACACCGAAAAATAAATTTCCATGTGTGGAGGCTTGCTGCGGAGAACAGCTACGGTGGTGAAATGAACTCAGAAATGCACAGAAACCTGACATGGTCTTTTCCATTTGCGCCTAGGATTGTTTTGCTCCCTTGCGAAGAGCAGAGGTCCTGGTTTTCCTAGCTGTTTGCAGTTTCAGCTCAGGTCTTGTTATAGTTTACATTTAAAGCTTTACAGTGGTACCAGGTTCAGGCTAAATTTGAAAGGAGCTCTGGGGGAGACAACTTCAGCATTTCCCCAGGGAAGTGGGCTGGAAAATTGCTGGAGAGTGAACTATAGGGAACAAGCTTGAATTGGTCTCTTGGGTCGGCCATAATTACCTAATGGATTTTCCATCTCTCAAAATTTTAGGAAGGAAAAAATTGCATTAAAACAAAATAACAAAAATGTGAAACCCGAACCTCCTTGATTTCTCTTCAGGACTATAAACTCCTGCCCTCCTGTCTAGCCTTTGAAGAATGGGTGTGTTCTGGGACAGAGACAGGCCAGAGGAGACACGTGCAGGAGAAACGGATTGAAGTGTGATTGAAACTCACAAATTCCATAACCTTATTTCCCCCTTCTGGATCACTGCTGAATGCTGAGATTCAGCTCCATTCAAGATGGCTTTGGGTGCAGCTGGGACTATATTTTAATGACCAGTATATCCTAATTATTATGGAGCATTTTGTTTTTCCATGGAATATAAAGGTATTTGTGGAGTGGCTTAGCTGTTTGCATACCAGGGTTTCCTGCTCAAAGGGACCCATTATGCAGTCAGTTTTCACCCAGAACACCGCGCACCTCCCACCTCCATCTTGCTTGGAAATTGTATCTGGAACCAGGAACATTAAACTCAGTCCCCCACCCCACCCCCACTGGATGCGGCACCCAAAACTGTTCTATTTTAACGTGTTTGGTTATCATTCAGATTGCTCAGGAAGATAAAGTGTCTGTTGCTCTCCTACCCCTCTAACTTTTATTATTGGCCGATGTGTGTAAGACTGTGCTTGGCTTTGGGAATAAATACGCTCCAATAGAGGGAACCAGCCTCTGTGATCCCACATACGTTCATTGGACCGATAAATGTGAGTGCTTGCTGCGTGCCTAATGTCGTGTTACAGCTGCGATGGACCCACACATGGAACAAACACTGACTTGCTGCTTTCGTGATTGGGGAAGTAACTCATATACAGAAGAAAGAAAAATACCAGGTATACTATGGCGAGAGCTTTAAGGGATCCAAGTGCTATGAAGTTCAGACAAAGGAGACTTCACCTTGGCTTGAGGGATCATGGGAGAGATCATTTGAATTAGCTGCAGTCTTGCCTGTGCCAAGAAAGGAGGGTCCGGCTGGGTCCAGCAGCACCAGCAGAGGCCCAGGACTGGGGAGCACAGAGGTGACTGACAGGGGACTCTGCGTGGTTTCATTTGATTGGCGTATTGGTTGTGTGGAGGATGGTAGTGGCAGAGAAAGTCGGAGCCGGATTTTGAATAGTAGTGGACATCAAGGAGGGAGCTTGGACTTTATCCATTGGGCAGTCAGGTTTTGCTGAAAAGATGTGAGCATCTTGGCATCATTATGAGAACCATGATTATCGTAGAGTTATCTGGAAGCAGTGTGGTGTGTGCAGTGGATTGTAGGAACATGGGGGCATGGACAGACACAAAAGAATCAGGTGAGTTAGAAGGAAGATGACAGGTGACGGACCTAGAGCAGGTGGCATGCAGATGGAGACCAGAGACCAAGGTCACTGGGGAAGGAGAACCAGCGGTTGAACGAGTAGTGTTGGAAGGCTGTGGCGAGAAGCTGAAGGATTAGAGTTTGGATGACAAAGAGACAGGTGGTGACATTAACAGAATTAGGTGAGGAGGGAGGAATGTGTGTGTGTGTGTGTGTGTGTGTGTGTGTGTGTGTGTGTGGTTGTTGGGCAGGAGGGAGTTGTGGCCAGGCTGGCGTTCTTTCAGAACTTGATCGGATACTTCCTTAGCCGTGTAATCTTGAGCAAGCAGCTTCACCCCCCAAGCATGCTTCTACATCTGTAAAATACATCTTCAATTCTCATGACTTATTATTCCAAATATTATTTGTTTAAGAAAAATAGAGAATGGAATGGTTCCATCAGTTCTCAGAAAGTAAGAAAAGAGAGGAACAGGAAATGCAATATGGAAATCTTTTGAACTTTCTGCTGCTGCATAAGATTTAGACTCTTGACATTTACAGCAGAAAAGTACAATTTAATGAATGATGGAGGGTATGTTAATTAGTTAGTGAATAGGAAGTTTCCCCCTTTGACGCTTAAGATGGCCATAATTTGGGGTGGCACTTACCCTGGCCACGTTTATAATCAAGGCTAATTGTGCATTGAGTGATAAATAAGAAATGGGCTGAAATTTCCAAAGAGACCGACACAGATGTGAATATTACAAGCTGAAAAAAAAAAGAGAACCTTCAAGCTCCTGTCTTGCCTTTATATATGGTAGATGACACAAGAAGAGGTCCGCTTTGGATTGGTGGTATAGGTGGGTGTATTTAGTGCTCAAAACTCAGCACTTCAGAAAGAACTGAAATCTTTCTCTACATCTAACAACTTGTAAATAACCTTATGGCTTCTAAGCTACTTGAAATTTTGTTGAGTTGAAATGAATTGGAAAGGAACCGGGCCTGTCATTGAAAACTAATGGATTGAGCTTTCTTAAATACTGAAAGGCACCTAAATGACCTCCCCAGGTTTTAGAGGAGAAAGTTTTCAACCTGCTTTCATCTCCTCTTCCTCTGGGTATTTTTCATGTAAGGGATGGGAAACAGAAACCACGGTTGGGGTGTTTTTAAGGTGAGACTGGAGTTTGCCCTCCAGTCTTTCAAGGATAAGACAGTTTTACTTAACCAGGGATAGGATCTATTACACCCTGAGCAGCTGTTGTCTTTGAGGTAGGAAAGTGAGGCTGAAGAGCTTTGTACAGCTGTCATGCAGAATTCTTTTTTTTTTTTTTTTTTTTTCACACACACTGTATTTTATTTTTACAAGAGATAAATAGACTGACACCAAGCATTGTACATGGATGACCACAACAAAAGCAACAATGATTGCAATTACCAAACATGAAACACACTCATACTATGTCATAATATTGACATTCAGTCCAGTAATCCTCCACTGCAACAGCTCCTTTACTTTGCAGTGAAAATTGATTTGTATATTCTTTGCCTCTGAGTTCTTGTGGGATTTTTTCTTTTTTTAAATTCAACCAGAAAGTCACAAAAATTATACTCATCCTCATCAGTTCACTCAGTCCCATGTAATTAATTTTTTTTTTTTCATCTTGATCTTTTGTTAGCACTTTTATGAGCTCATCAGTTTTTCATTAGAGTTCTGAAAATGCTTATTCATTCAGTTCAGCAGTACAGTCAGGTACCAGAAACCTGTACTTGTCAGAGTCTTTTCCATGAATTTCCTGAAGATGAAACCCTTTTATAGGAACATATTAACAAAAGCATCAGAGTACACCCAGAACTGTCTGTAAATGACAAAAGACTTAAAAATGACCACGGTTAAAGATTTGATGAAAGTTCATAATAATGCAGTTGACAAGAAAATTAGTTATTTCTGAGATATACATTTTAAAGTAATAACTAGGATTATGACTTATAACATTATACCAGAACATATAAGATTTTTAGAAATTTCATGTAATGTCTGAAACATTTATATTAACATATTTCCTGTCATGCGGAATTCTAAGCACCCATTTTACAAACCTGTCAGTATGGCCTGGTTTCTTGGGCAGATGCAGCCTTCGGCTGTAGCCTCTTGCGCTGCTAGCCCCCTTCTTTCATCAGTTTTGTTTTTGTTTCCTGCTAGGAATGTTCCGGATTTAGCAGCTTATACGCAGGATGTGTGTGTGTGTGTTTTGAGAGTCTTCATTTGTGTGCTTGAACTCAGACTCCTATTTGTCTTCAAGGACTCATATACAAAAAAAATCAAAAACCAAAAACCTTGACTCAGGGCTCTGAAAATTTTGTCCTACAGGGAAAAGGAAGAGCAGAAGTCCTTATCAGCTTTCTTATTTGGTTATAAAAGTGGTAAGGCATGAAATGGGAACAGATGGCATAGAAATAGCTAGACTGATCTCCTTTAGTTGAATTTTGCTGACAGTTTCTTTAAAATCTTTGTAAACTCCCACTTTCAACAGTTCTTTTAGGTCTTTTAAGGCCCTGTGGGTAAATGCGTCAGTGTAATAAGCTCCCATCCAGGTATGTTACAGGAAGGAAGCTGTAAACTAACTCAGGACCCAAGATCTAGACCACGAAGCCTATTTTACATATCTTTAATAAATAGATCCTGAAGTTAATATATCACCTGTTCTCCTGTCATCCTGAAGTTGAGACAGTGTATTTACCATCTTAGGTTGTACCTGAGGGGGTACGTGTAGTGGACAGCCTGTCTTTGATAAGTTAAAGTAGACATTAGAACATCCTTTAATAGAAGAGTTGAGGAGATTTTGAGAACTGCAGGCTGAGTATGCCAACACATAGGACATCAGATAGACAGCAAAATAACTGAAGTAGTGGGTATCCTATTCGCTTTTTGTCTGTAGATATTAAGCAGTATGAATAGCTGGGGAAAAATTGTTATATCATTAGCCATGGGTGGTGTGGTGATAGTTTATTATAGGGCAGAGTTACTGAAAAAGAAAGAGCTGTATCATTATTCATATTAAAAAACGCTGTGACAAAGTACTACTTCAGATGAGTGTTTGCTCCCATATATCATCCCAAATCCCTGTAATCAGGGGATTTGTGAAAAGATAGTATTTTCAGAGGCAAAATTATTTCAGTTTCTTCATGGGAGAAATTTTAGAATGCAAGGAGGAGTTCATCCAAGCAAGAAAGCCATTTACTGAGTTCATATCATTAAATAAGAAAGGTAAGGAGGAATATGCCGTGTTTAAAGATATCTTAACACAACTCTCCCCAACCTGGGGCCTCAGACCTCTGGGTGATTGCAGTGTGTGTCAGACCTGCATTGCCTATAGACTTAATGAATAAAAACTGAATTCCTTTCTGTTTTGGGGGTGGTATTAAAAGGGCCTCGTACTCACAAGGGTTGAGAAGTGTGCTTTAAGGTGAGGTATTTTAAGAACAAACCTCAGTTTGCTCTCTCTCTCTCTCTTTGTCTTTTAATTTGGCTATTTTCTTGTTTATGGACATTTTAGCCCAGCTCAGAATAGAACAGCAAAATTGTAGTCACCAGCTGGACCCAGTTTAGTACAATATTCAGTCTAAGGGTCTTGTATCTTACAAACCTTTGTATTATTCCAACCCCTTGGTGGTTACATACCTTATATATTAGTACTTGATTTCTCAAAAGATTTCTTTCTAAAAGCAGAATAATGCCACAGCTAAGAGGTAAGGGCGATGTACTTTGAATCTCTGAAGCCCTGGCTCTTTGACCTACTCATGCTGGCTGGATGCAAAGGCATTTTAGTCATTCCTTTCATTAAGCGTTCCCCAAATTAATGCCTTCTAATTAATTATTCAATTAAATTATGTTGTCCTCTTTCTCCTGAATTCCAGATTTTCTTACTCCTGTATTGCTTCCCTTTATTATATATTTGCTTTTTTCTTTACTTTAAAAAAAAAATGCTGTAGTCTTTAGAAGAGTAGATGGACTTAGGCATTATTTTGCTTCCATGTGACCTAAGGAAACTTGCCCAAAGGCTACCATATTAGATATAGCTTTTGCTTACCAGAGGCATCTGAAATGGCAGAATTATGACAAGAACGTCCAGAGGAGGAACATTTAACTGGAAATTCCACTCTTGAACAGATCACAAAATAGAAGGAGCCCTCTTTAGCTGCACTTAACTGGTAATAACTGCTCATGGGTAGTTTTAATATCCTTCAGAATTCCTCATCTTTCCTTCTCCTATATTTTCTTGTAAATAGGTTTCAAGAAGTAGTTTCGGTAACTCTTTTGAGGACTGGATAGAAGGAGCAAATTTTTTAATTTGCTCCACTTTTATTGAATTCAGAGGAGTCACTTAACATATTAAGCTCTTTGCATCAGCTGAAGAAGCCTTACCTCAAAATTTGGAGACTCCAATCCCTTAACCATTATGAGACACTTTTAAGGCATCCTTGGCCTGGTCCTTCTTGTTGGAACTCAGAAAAGATCATCAGACCCTTTAATGACACCTTCACCATCTCAGGAAATTAAACAAATCCGTTTCCCCATCCAATAGAATTTTCACTGGTCCTTTGTGAATGGGCAGAGCATGATATATTTCAAATAATTTAATGAAAGAGTTGAAACAAGTTTTACTTTGATAACTATTTGGGAATCTATACATACCCTTCTTGAGAAAATGAGAAGATTCCGTGTGAGGCTGAGATAAGACCAGGGTTAGGAACCATTCCCAGAAGAAGGGGTGTGAGGTGGCAGTATCCGTGCTTCTGAATCTATAACACCTGGCCCCAAAGCAAGTGATTGTAAATACTTCTGAAGGATGATTGTCAGTTCTGTTCCATAAAGAACAGAATGATAGAAGCATAGAGAAATAGAGACAGTTATTCTGGTCAAAATAGCTACTGAAATGCAGGTACTCCTCTTTGGGCCTGTGGTGCCCCTACAATGATGTCTTTTATCTTCTTTTCCTTCTTTATTCCTTTTCACTTTGTAGCTGGTTGCTGTACCCCAAGTTGTTTCTTCTAATAAATGGAATATTGGTCACATCCACCTGGGAACCCTTGGTGGCTTTGTTCCCAGTATTCACAGTGCAGTGCTGAAGAGATAATGGTTTGTGTGTGGTGGGGCATCTCAATGTTAACCCCGCCAACGTTCTGTGGGCTTCACACTTCTCAAGGTTCTGTCCAGCATTTTCTTTTTCAATTTTTTAACCTGGTTTTCCTCAGGTTTTTTGTGTCATATCGCAGTCTGGAATTTTATATATATATATATATCTTTACTCTTCTAAAGATTAAAGCATTTTTTTAAAAAAGTAAAGAAAAAAGCAAATATATATATTATATATATATAAAATATAGTGTGTGTGTGTATATATATATATATATATCTTTACTCTTCTCCCAAAGACTAAAGCATTTTTTTAAAAAAGCACATATATATATTATATATATATAAAATATAGTGTGTGTGTGTATGTATATATATATATATATATATATATATATATATATATATATATATATAGTATTTGCCATTATGTCACATTAGACAGTTGTAAATAGAAAATTGATTCCTTGAGAAAGATTTCATCTCATCAACGCTGTGGGAGTAATAACCGTATCGCTGCTTTATAAAGATTTTAAGGGTTTGCAAAACACTGTTTATCCTTTGTCTAAAATTTCCTTCCTTGTGTCTGCACAAGTTGTGAAGATTGGATCTGCTAGATAAAATTCCACTTTTTCTAAAATGTGGTATGGTAAGTGTGGCATTTGAATATAAGTATATATGCGTGTTATAATTTTAATTTTGAATTCTAAATGCTTCCCCATGAACAAATGATGAAATATTTCCCCAATTTATCATCTGTTAGCATTGATCATATCCTACTTGGTATTGCTTTTAACCTTCTCTCTTTTTTTTCATCTTGACTTACTTTTCTAAGGCCCCTAAGAGTAGGGATCTACATTTGGTATCAGTTCTTAGGAGGAAAGAAAGCTGACATATCCTGAACAACCACTGTGTTCTAGGCATTGTGCTAGAGAGGCAGTGTTCAGAGAAGTGCTACGAAGTAGGTATTATTACCTCTATTGGGAAACTTAGGTGCAGAATAGTTATGTACTATAGGCCCATAGTTACATTTGAGCTACTGACCAAGCACTGTCAAGCCCACTGTCTCATTTCGATTTTACCATTATGCCTCTTCTACCTTGTGTATTCTAAGGTGTCATTTTGTTGACTTCAGCTAATTTAAGTATAGAAATGATAAATAATAGAAACCAGGGTAACACGACATTTTCCTTGTCTCATGACAAGCCAAGGGACATTACCGTAATGCTAATATGTATTTCAGATTTGAATCTGGAATGACTTGAGACTTGAATTTTGAGCCTTGTTTTCGTGTTGTACCCATTTCAGGATAGTGGGGCTTATTGCATTGGTTTCCACATCTGAAGTACAGAACATGAAAATGGTTATCTGTAGTGTAAGTGACGTGTATTGAAACGGTTAGATTGTAGAAACCAGTCGTGGGTTGTTTTAAGGACATTAAAGTCATCTCTGCCCCCTTGTCCTGTAGAACATACTGTGCATTTAGAGGGAGCTTAACCAGTAATTCAGGATGACCACTGTCACATACCATACACTTACTGTGGGTGAATCCAGGTTGCTATGACAACGGAAATATTTTCAGTTTCTCCTTTTTAGAGTATAAACACACAAAGCTGGAATATTGCTTAGGTTTACGTTTCATATTTATCTTTTCTGACTTCAAATTATAAAGACAAAGAAGTGAGGAAGACACTAGCCATATTTCTTCAGAGTTACGCAGTTGTTTCTCTTTTTCACTCCCATCTCCTAGTGGAGTTCCTGGAATTCAGCTTGACTGTCGCTAGACCATGCTGACATCTCTTCTTAAGGGCAATGATGAGGAGAGATTAGACATCTTTCGTTACTGTTCTCGTTCAAAGATTAGCACGTATTTATTTCAACTTGGATTTGAAACCTAAATCTCCTTGGGTAAAGAGGATTCAGAATCAGAGATACACAGTGCTCCCCTCCCCCCCCACTTTATAGATGGTAAGGACTGCATTCTGTGAATATTCTGTGGGGGGCGTTCTTGGCATTCAGGAAAGAAGAAAAAGGTAGAAGAGAGGAGGAAAAAACAAAACAGTTGCTAAGCCAAGAGTCTAGAAATTACCCCAGGCTCCCTGGGGCTTTTTCTCTTGAGGTCCCTTCTTTGGGACCCACAGTGTGACTTAAGAGGATCACTAAAGAATCAAATAGCTGTAGATGGTTCAGCAATGTTTGAGCCAGCTAGGTGCTGAAACCCTATATTTATTTGAAAGATAGCAGACATACTGGCTTCTGCTCCGCAAGGCTAACAATGAACATTGTTAAGGAGATTTTATTTTATTTTGTTTTGTTTGGTTTGGTTTTTTTGTTTATTTATTTATTGGCTGCACCGCAAGGCTTGTGGGATCCTAGTTCCCTGACCAGGGACTGAACCTGGGCCCTCGGAAGTGAAAGTGCGGGGTCCTAACCACTGGACTGCCAGGGAATTCCCAGGAGTTTTTTTTTTGCTTACTAGATCACTGGTTTATTATAAAAGCATATAACTCAGGAACAGCCAGATTGAAGAGATGCAGAGGGCAAGGTATGGGAAAAGGCTGCGGAGCCTCTATGCCCTCTCCGAGTGCAACACTCTCCCCAAAGCTCCATGCGTTCACCAACCCAGAAGCTCTCTGAACCTCCTTTTTTTGTTGTTTTTATGGAGGCTTCATTGCATCGGAATGGTTGATGAAATCACTGGCCATTGGACCTCCAGCCTCTCTCCCTTTCCCAGAGGTCAAGGGTGGAACTGAAAGTTCCAACTCTCTCTTCAAGGTTGGTTCCCCAACAACCAGCCCCCATCCTTAGGTGCTTTCCAAAAGTCATCTCATTAACAAAAACTTAGTTGTGGTGAAAAAGGGCTTGTTATGAATAACAGGACACCTTTATAGCTCTGAGATACTTTCAGGAACTAAGGATAGAGACCAAATATTATGACAAAAGATGCTCCTATTGCCCAGGAAGTTCCCAGGGTTTGGGGAACTGTGAGCCAGGAACTGTGGATGAAGACTAAATATATATGAAAAAATATTTTGGCCGCCTGACCAAATATACATGTTTCTTATAAATCACAATATTGCACGTGGCAAAATAGACTTTGTAGATGTGATTATGGTAAGGATCTTGAGATGGGGAGTTTATCCTGGAATATTTGAGTGGGCAATGTCATCACAGGGTCCTTACAACACTCGGAGTCAGAGAAGGAGATGTCATGAGGGAAACAGAGGTTGGAGAGATGCAAGGAAGGATTGTTACCCAGCCGGCTGCCCGACGTGTACAGAAGCCAGTACTATGGCGCTGGCTTTGGAGGAAAGGAAGAGCTTTATTGCAAGGCTGATGGGCAAGAGGACAGGAGGCAGGACTCAAATCTGTCTTTCCCATCCAGAGTTCAGGGCAAAATTTAAGGGCCAACTTGGCAAAAGCTGATTGGCTAGTCTCAACTCATCCATCTGGAAGCCATTTTTCCTTATTGAAGGACTTCTCACTTTGTAAAGGGCTCCAGTGGCAACGTTTCTATTCTTTGAGTTCTGTAGACTCAAGATTTTTGGTTCCGGGGTCATCCTGGAGCCATGGGTTCCCGTCTTGCACATGGATAGTGCTGTCTCTGTGAAATAGCTACAGGTTTGAATACTCAACAACCTGTTTTAAGGAAGCAAAGCCAGTTTTTGCTGGTCAATGTGTTATGTGCTATTTCAATTTCCCCTTATTTCTTTATACATTCCTCAATTTTGAGGGAAATAGGGTGCTTCCTGCTGATTAGGAGCATGGTTTTTTATAAGAGGAACAGAATTGTTTTGCACTTAATTGTAAATATTCACAAGTCCCACCTTGAACTCTTAAGTCTTAGGCCATCATCGTGTGAGTGGGGAGGCCTATTAAATATATGAGACAGACAATAAGTACAAAATTTGGTGAGTCCTGTGAAGGCGTCTACAAATACCAGCAAATAGCTGTAATTTCTCATGGCTCTTGGCCTAACAGTCAAGGCTATTTGCAAACCATCCCCAGGAGATTTTAAAAAGTACAACTCTGCAGCCTTGGGCTTCCCCATATTCTCTCCCTCCACCCCTCCATTCTATTTTTTCTCCCTTCTGTCTGTACCCTTCAATATTGGCTGAGTGTCAGGCACTGTGTTAGGAGATGCAGGTAAAATGATGCCTGGGGCAGACCTCTTTTTCTATCTTCATAGAGCCCCAGTCTCAGGGGGAAGACAGATGGTTAGACAGGAGATTACAACATGGTACTCAACGTCCCCTGAGAGGGCAAGGGGAACACCAAGGCCTCTGGTGCTGGGAAGACTTCCTGACTGGGGCAAAGGCAGGAGGCTCCAGGCTTCTTTTCTATTCTCCTGCCTTCTTCCTTCCCCTTTCCTTCCATCATTTCTTCCCGTTTTCTCAGATTATCTTGAATATTTGTCCGAACTGAAACTATGTCTTCAATAACTACTTTTTTATTATTAAACATAAGGCACGATTTGTAATATTTTTCTCCAAGTCTGTAACTTGGAAGGAGATTTATCTCAGGTTCTAAATGCTGCTTTTAAAGAAATACCGACCAGTTTTTCATTGAGAGAAAGAGGATAATAAATAAGCTACATTTCTTTTCAAAATTCATCAGCGTAGCTCTCTGAGCAATTCACGCTGTTCATTTCATTCTCTAGTTTGAGAACCTGGCCTCACAATGAAAAATTATGCCCGAACATCCTTGAAACTGTATTTTCTCTTTAGTATAGGCAGGAGCTAAAGTGTCTTCAGATCCAAAATGCCATTTATTCCGTGTTTGACACGTACAAATCCTCTTTGGTAAAATGTCATTAGGGAGGCATATTGAGCTGCGTGCCCTCCGTTGATAGGTATTTTCCAGCTTTTATCACTGTCTGTGTCAGAAAATTAAGTGTAATCTAGGGTGCTTTCATTCCTTTGTTAACTCTAGTGGGTATATTTTATATTAGGGAATTTAGTACAACATTTTGCCTTGGAGAAATGCATGTCCCTTTCCACTCGGACAGCCTCAGCCTGCTCTGTCTGGAGGGTTGTGACTGGAAAGCCTTTTTGCCCACCCTCTGGTTGAAAGTCCTCTGCTGATGGGTAGCAGGAATGGTTCTCAGAGATTCACCTCATTTGCAGTTCTGTTTTGCAGAGAGAGTGTATCTTCTATTTGCAGGGTGACTATTTGCCAGAAATTTTATGGGAACACCGCCTGAAAATCTGGGTATGCTTTTTGGGTGCCTGTTCCTGATTTCATCTGATGATTTTCATTCTCTGTGATTCATGCCCCAAGGTTCTCAGTTAATTCTGGCATATCACCCACAGAGTAACATCCCATAAGCAAAGGGCCCATTAGCATGTGTCTGCGTGCTGCCCTGTGCTGATAGAAATCCTCTGGAATAAACTTGGACTTGGCCGTTGCTCCACTCTGGTATGGAAAGGTGTTGGAAGGCTGCCTGCCTGACAGTGAGCGCCTTGCATGTCACCAGCCATAGCTCCCTAAATTTGCACAATGCTGATGCTTTGTACCAACTCATTTATTGACAACATCTACTGGAAAAGAAACGTACTTGGCCTCCATGAGTTTATCATGTTACTTGTTATTCAGGGCGGAAGCAGTGGGACAGAAAGCAAATTCTTTTTGTATGCACCTACACTCCTCAAAGATGAAAACAGTGTAGAGATTGTTCATTGTAGGTACGTTCTTTCATGTTTGTAAAGAATTTCTAAGTAAATGCTGAAACTTCCTACCAGAAATCTAATACTAATTCGTTCTAATTAGTCAACCTTTAGTATAAGAAGAATATGATGGATATGTTTTGCAGGCGTCAGGGGAAAGAGAGCATAGAAGCTAGAGGTCCCCTTAGCAGCCTGAAGGTGCATAGAACTTGGGGAGGGTCTTTGGGCCAAGATTGGCAGTTTGGGAACAATTGCTTTTAGGAAGGAACAGCTAAAGGGTTTGGAAGTATGGAAAAAAGCAGTGATGGTGATGGGAAATGAACCCCCCTAAATACAGCTACCAATTAGACTACTCACATCCTGTCCATTTTTTTTATATCCTCTGATTAAGTGGCTAAAACGTAGTTTTATCTGAAAGTATTAAAGCGAAGTGAAAATGGAATGTTTAATTCTGACAGTTCTCAACAGAAGCTATTGGTTACCATTATTTATTTGGAGATACTGTTGTCCCTTGAGCAACACCGGTTTGAACCGTGAGGGTCTGCTTATATGCGGATTTTTTGTCAATAGTAAATACTACAGTACTACATGGTCCATAGATGGTTGAATTCACCAGAGCAGAACCACGGATATGGTGGAACCTCATATAAGGAGGGCCGACTCTAAGTTATGTTTGGGTTTTGGACTGTGCAGAGGTGCCCTAACCCCCTCGTTGTTCAAGGGAATCAAATCCAGTAATACATTACAAGGATCATACACCACGATCAAGTGGGATTTATCCCAGGGATGCAAGGATTTTTCAATATCCTCAAATCAATCAGTGTGATACACCACATTAACAAGTTGAAGAATAAAAAACTTATGATCATTTTAATAGTTGCAGAAAAGGCTTTTGATAAAATTCAACATCCCTTTATGATAAAAACTCTCCAGAAGGTGGGCATAGAGGGAACATACCTCAATCTAATAAAGATGTCCTGAAATTCTTAAGTAATCGAGTCCGTGAAAATCTTTTTATGGGACTGTGTAAGAGTATGTCGTTTGCATAATGACATATGTGAGCCCTGATTTGTTAGGATTTGGGGAGCTGGTTCTTCAGATTGAATAAGGTAGCACTTCCTCGTGAAGCTGCTTAAATTACCGAAAATTGAGGCTCTTCTTCTTTCAGTGTACTTCACTAACATTATAGCCTTTTAGAGTATAAAGGGAATTTAGTTATCTGCCCTAAGTTCCTCATTAAGGAAACAAAAACAAAAACAAAAACAACTAATCTGTTCAGAGGAAAAAAAGGAAGGAGAACAAACCCTAGTACCAGCTCTGGGCTAATCATTTCAGATCACTAACTTATTTCATCTTAACCTTGTGTGGTAACTATTATCCCCATTTCACATATTGGGAAACTGATACTCAGAAACGTTAAGGAGCTTGCCCAGGGAAACATAGCACAAGGCAGAGATGAGTTTTAAATTTAGATCTCTCTAGTGTCAGTGCCCGTACTCTTTCTACTACCCCAAGTTAAGGCCATTCAACTAGTTAGTGTTAAAGAGAATGGACCAGAACCCAGGTATCTTACTCCCCTAAACAGTGATCTTTCTAATATATGATACTACTTAACTTGGAAAAATTTGAACATGTATGCCAATTGTAAAAAAGATTAATATAGAATTCCACTTGCTTAATTTTTTCAAAAGTAAAACTAATTTTCCTTGAGACTGTAATTTCACAATCCTCCCTCCCTTTTTTTTTTTTAAAGCTTCATTTTTTGCATAGAAGCTAATTGAGCTTTCAGACACTTCACTAACTTAATTTTAATCTCTGGTTGCTCTTCTGTATATATTTCTTTTCTGTTCAGATGATGAGTATGCAATTGTGGTTACCCTGATTAATGTTTTACATATTTCCCCAGGCATTCATACAGAGTTGACTAAAATATAAGTTACCCTTGGCTTCAGAAAACTTCTGGCATTTAGAAACACGCACAAAATATACCCCTTGGTAAGCAGTGTTCCAACTTACAATTTTCTTCCTTTTAAGGAAGGGAGGGAGAGAAAGAGACATTTTCCAGGGCGATTTTGGTTACAGTAGAGACACTGGTTTGAAACCATTATTTTTTCCATTTCAGCCTTTTCCTCAGCATAGGAGAAGTTAAAAAATAGATGTATTCAGGTGTTTTTAACATGATGAGCTGGAATGGAATGCAGAATCAGCTCTTTTTTCCTCTTCATCTCTGAGCAAAAATATCACCATATCTTAAATTGCTTTGGGTCAGAACACTGTTTGTTGAATTATTCAACACTTTGAACTGGTAGAATTAGAGGATTCATTAGACCGAAGGTCAAAAGTTAAGTTTAAAACATTTCTTTATAGTTATGATATGATTCACAATGTTGACAGATTCCAGAACGGCCGCAGGAGCTGAGAGATGTGTGGTCTTAATGAGCTAAAAACACTCTTTTGCCTGGCCATTTAGCCCCTCGACCACTCAGAAGTACCCTGAATTCAAATCACTTAGGTCTGTGTTAGATCTGTAGGCAAGTGTGTACTGGGTAATACTCCCACTGGTTCTTTTCACAGGATATTCACATGAGACTGGAAATTGTTCTACTGATTTATTTTCATTTTCCTGGTTTATCCACATCCCATGAAAAAATGAATCTGGTTCATACTGGGTCGTATAATTGGAACAAACAGAACTTTCTGCTCTTCAGTTCGTCTTTCAGTTATTTGTTGAAAGAGCGTATGGCTTGAAGTCATAAGATGGAAACCGTATTGAGCAGATTTCTCATTAGAAGGATGGCAAAAGAAAAGGTAATATAGCAATACTGTGCATATACAGAGTACCAAGTGCTCTTGGCAATAAAATATTTACGTGCCTTCTTCCTTATTCATGTGTGTACAGAGAGTACTTAGTGTTGAGTATCACCATTTTAGAAATGGGTAAGACGATTTGCAGAATCAAACCAACACTGTTCTCTTGTCACCAGTCTGCCCACTATGACCCACTTCCCCTTCCCATTTGGCAGCTTTGGCAATTTGGAAAGTTGGGCTTTGGGAAGAGTTCCACCTTACACCCTCTGGTGCTACCCACGATTTCATTTTCTTGCTGTCGGTTGAAACTCACTTGGTTTAACATGCATTAAGTTACTAGCTTGGACACTTCAGAAATAATGGATGGTGAAGCCATCTGAAGAATAAGATGTTCCCTTACTACTTTGGCTGTAGCCACTCTCCTCTCCATTAAGGCTCTTTCTCTCCAGGTGATTGATGACGTCTTGTTGATCTGTATTTTAAGACCCTAAGCTGCCAAGGGTGGTGAGATTTCTCAGCAGCTTTTCGTATAGGTGGCCACTTCCCTTGCCTTGAAACACTTTCATTTTTGGTCTTCAGTAATATTACCCTGCCCTGGCTTTCCTCCCACTGCACTGGCCATTTGTTCTTGGTCTCCTTTATTGACGCTCCTACCAGCCTCTAAATATTGAGTGTTTCAGGGCTTGAACTTGGACCCTCTTCTCTCTTTATCTGCAGTCTCCTTCCTTACCTCTAGTGATATCATTTAACATTGCTTTTAATACCATCTATAGGTTACTCTTAAATTTATATATCCGATTGAACTCCCATTTGGATGTCTGAGGGATGTATACATATGTGGCTAAAGAGAACTAATGTTCTCCCCGTCCCCACCCTGAAAGCTGCTTTTACCCCAGTCTTTTCAGCCTCCATAAATGGCACCATCGTCTACCCATTTTCTCAGGCTAAAAACCTAGGAATCATCCTCAAGTCCTCTCTTTCCCTCATTTCCCACATCCACACCATTATCCAATCCTGTCTGTTTTACTTCCAGAATATACCCTGAACCTGACCACTACTCACCGTTTCCATTGTTCCAGCCCTTGTTCAGGGGCTCGACATCTCTTCCCTGGACCACTGCAGCGGCTCCTGTCCAGGAGCGGACTCCCTGCCTCCAGTCTCCCACTCTTAAAATTCATCCTCCACACTGAGCCAGAGCGTTGATCAGGCCACATCACTGTCTTGCTTATAGCCTTCCAGTGGCTTCCCATTGATGTAGGTGTAAAATTTAGACTCCTTACCCTAGCCTCAAGGTTCCTTGTGACCTGGCTCCTGTCTGTCTCTCTGATTTCCTCTCCCTTCACCATCTCTCTGGTTATCATGGCACACAGGCCTTTTCTCTGTCACGTAAACCTCCAAAATGTCCTGCCCAATCACCTTTGTCTCTGCTACTCTTTCTGCTTCCTTTTCCTCCAAGTCTTTCATCTTCTGCTTTTTATCATTTATGTCTTGACTCACCCCCTTCCAAGCAGCCACGCCTGACTGTCCTAGGTGAAGTGATCCCTCTTCAAACTTCTCTCTTCGAAAGATCCTATTTCATCTTCTTCACAGCACATTTTAGTACTTGAAATGATTGTGTTTATATAGTCTACTCTCTGTCTTCCACCACAAGAACTTCTGGTCCTTGGGGGCCTGTCTATGGGGTTCACTGCTGTTCCCTCAGTGCCCAGAACAACAGTGCTTGGTACATAGTAGCTGCTCAATAAACACTGGTCGATTATATTCGCCTCTTGGTTTCTGTAGCTCTTTTGATTTATCTTTTAAAAAGAGAGGTAACAATTCCCTTTGATATGCTGGACTGAGTAAATTAGATTTGCCCCATTCATCTAAAGAAATTATCCTGCCAGAGCCTATTAATCTTTTTTTTGTTTTTGAATTTTATTTTATTTTTTATACAGGAGGTTCTTATTAGTTATCTATTTTATACATATTAGTGTATATATGTCAATCCCAATCTCCCAGTTCATCCCACTCCCCATGCCCCTTTCCCCCCTTGCTGTCCATATGTTTTTTCTCTATGTCTGTGTCTCTATTTCTGCCTTGCAAACTGGTTCATTTGTACCATTTTTCTAGATTCCACATATATGCGTTAATCTACGATATTTTTTTTCTCTTTCTGACTTACTTCACTCTGTATGACAGTCTCTAGGTCCACCCACGTCTCTACAAATGACCCAATTTCGTTCCTTTTTATGGCTGAGTAATAGTCCATTGTGTATATGTACCACATCTTCTTTATCCATTTGTCCGTTGATGGGCATTTAGGTTGCTTCCGTGACCTGGCTATTGTAAATAGTGCTGCAATGAACATTGGGGTGCATGTGTCTTTTTGAATTATGGTTTTTTCTGGGTATATGCCCAGTAGTGGGATTGCTGGGTCATATGGTAGTTCTATTTTTAGTTTTTAAGTAACCTGCATAATGTTTTCCATAGTGGCTGTATCAATTTACATTCCCACCAACAGTGCAAGAGGGTTGCCTTTTTTCCACACCCTCTCCAGCATTTATTGTTTGTAGATTTTTTGATGATGGCCATTCTGACCAGTGTGAGGTGACACCTCATTGTAGCTTTGATTTGCATTTCTCTAATGATTAGTGATGTTGAGCCTCTTTTCCTGTGTTTGTTGGCAATCTGTATGTCTTCTTTGGAGAAATGTCTAGTTAGGTCTTCTGCTCATTTTTGGATTGGGTTGTTTGTTTTTTAAATATTGACCTGTTTATATATTTTGGAGACTAACCCTTTGTCCATCGATTCGTTTGCAAATATTTTCTCCCATTCTGAGGGTTGTCTTTTTGTCTTCTTTATAAAAGTTTCCTTTGCTGTGCAAAAGCTTTTAAGTTTCATTAGGTCCCATTTGTTTATTTTTGTTTTTATTTCCATTACTCGAGGAGGTGGGTCAAAAAAAATCTTGCTGTGATTTATGTCAAAGAATGTTCTTCCTATGTTTTCCCCTAAGAGTTTTATAGTGTCCGTTCTTACATTTAGGTCTTTAATCCATTTTGAGTTTATTTTTGTGTATGGCGTTAGCGAGTGTTCTAATTTCATTCCTTTACATGTAGCTGTCCAGGTTGCGCAGCACCACTTATTGAAGAGACAGCCTTTTCTCCATTGTTTATCCTTGCTTCCTTTGTCATAGATTCGTTGACCATAGGTGCATGGGTCTATCTCTGGGCTTTCTCTTCTGTTCCATTGATCTGTATTTTTGTTTTTGTGCAGGTGCCATATTGTCTTGATTACTCTAGCTTTGTAGTATAGTCTGAAGCCAGGGAGTCTGATTCCTCCAGCTCCGTTTTTTTCTTTCTCAAGATTGCTTTGGCTATTCAGGGTCTTTCAAACACACAAATTTTAAGATTTTTTGATCTAGTTCTGTAAAAAATGCCATTGGTAATTTGATAGGGATTGCATTGAATCTGTAGATTGCTTTGAGTAGTGTAGTCCTTTTCACAATAGTGATTCTTCCAATCCAAGAACATGGTATATCTCTCCATCTGTTTGTGTCATCTTTGATTTCTTTCATCAGTGTCATAGTTTTCTGAGTACAGGTCTTTTACCTCCTTAGGTAGGTTTATTCCTAGGTATTTTATTCTTTTTGTTGCAATGGTGAATGGGATTGTTTCCTTAATTTTTCTTTCTGATCTTTCATTGTTAGTGTATAGGAAAGCAAGAGATTTCTGTGCATTAATTTTGTATCCTGTAACTTTACCAAATTCATTGATTAGCTCTAGTAGTTTTCTGGTGGCATCCTTAGAATTCTCTATGTATAATATCATGTCATCTGCAAACAGTGACAGTTTTTCTTCTTATTTTCCGATTTAGATTCCTTTTATTTCTTTTTCTTCTCTGATTGCCGTGGCTAGGACTTCCAAAACTATGTTGAATAGTAGTGGCAAGAGTGGACATCCTTGTCTTGTTCCTATTCTTAGAGGAAATGCTTTCAGTTTTTCACCATTGAGAATGATGTTTGCTGTGGGTTTTTCATATATGGCCTTCATTATGTTTGAGGTAGTTTCCCTCTATGCCCACTTTCTGGAGAGTTTTTATCATAAATGGGTGTTGAATTTTGTCAAAAGCTTTTTCTGCATCTATTGAGATGATCATATGGTTTTTATTCTTCAGTTTGTTAATATGGTGTATCACACTGATTGATTTGCATATATTGAAGAATCCTTGCATCCCTGGGATAAATCCCACTTGATCATGGTGTATGATCCATTTAATATGTTGTTGGATTCTGTTTTGCTAGTATTTTGTTGAGGATTTTTGCATCTATATTCATCAGTGATATTGGTGTGTAATTTTCTTTTTTTGTAGTATCTTTGTCTGGTTTTGGTATCAGGGTGATGGTGGCCTCGTAGAACGAGTTTGGGAGTGTTCCTCCCCCTGCAATTTTTTGGAAGAGTTTGAGAAGGATAGGTGTTAGCTCTTCTCTAAATGTTTGCTAGAATTCACCTGTGAAGACATCTGGTCCTGGGCTTTAGTTTGTTGGAAGATTTTTAATCAAAGTTTCAATTTCATTACTTGTGATTGGTCTGTTCGTATTTTCTTTTTATTTTTTAATAAATTTATTTATTTATTTATTTATTTTTGGCCGTTTTGGGTCTTCATTTCTGTGCAAGGGCTTTCTCCAGTTGCGGTGAGCGGGGGCCACTCTTCATTGCGGTGCGCGGGCCTCTCACTGTTGCGGCCTCTCTCGTTGCGGAGCACAGGCTCCAGACGCACAGGTTCAGTAGTTGCGGCTCACGGGAGTAGCCGCTCTGCGGCATGTGGGATCTTCCCAGACCAGGGCTCGAACCCGTGTCCCCTGCATTGGCAGGCAGATTCTTAACCACTGCTCCACCAGGGAAGAACCTGGGTCTTGTTTTTGTATCCATTCAGCGAGCCTGTGTCTTTTGGTTGGATTGTTTAATTCATTCACATTTAAGGTAATTATCAATATGTATGTTCCTATTACCATTTTCTTAATTGTTTTGGGTTTGTTTTTTAGGTCCTTTTCTTCTCTTGTGTTTCCCACTTAGAGAAGTTCCCTTAACATTTGTTGTAGAGCTGGTTTGGTGGTGCTGAATTCTCTTAGCTTTTGTTTGTCTGTAAAGCTTTTGATTTCTCCATCGAATCTGAATGAGATCCTTTCCGGGTAGAGTAATCTTGGTTGTAGGTTCTTCCCTTTCATCACTTTAAATATATCATGCCACTCCCTTCTGGCTTGTAGAGTTTCTGCTGAGAAATCAGCTGTTAACCTTATGGGAGTTCCCTTGTATGTTATTTGTCATTTTTTGCTTGTTGCTTTTAATAATTTTTCTTTGTCTTTAATTTTTTTCAATTTGATTACTATGTGTCTTGGTGTGTTTTTCCTTGGGTTTATCCTGCCTGGGACTCTCTGCGCTTCCTGGACTTGGGTGGCTCTTTCCTTTCCCATGTTAGGGAAGTTTTTGACTATAATCTCTTCAGATATTTTCTCGGGTACTTTCTCTCTCTCTTCTCCTTCTGAGACCCCTATAATGTGAATGTTGTTGTGTTTAATGTTGTCCCAGAGGTCTCTTAGGTTGTCTTCATTTCTTTTCATTCTTTTTTCTTTTCTTTTTTTCTGTTCCGCGGCAGTGAATTCCACCATTCTGTCTTCCAGGTCACTTATCTGTTCTTCTGCTTCAGTTATTCTGCTATTGTTTCCTTCTAGTATATTTTTCATTTCAGTTATTGTATTGTTCATCTCTGTTTGTTTGTTCTTTAATTCTTCTAGGTCTTTGTTAAACTTTTCTTGCATCTTCTCGATCTTTGCCTCCATTCTTTTTCCGAGGTCCTGGATCATCTTCACTATCATTATTCTGAATTCTTTTTCTGGAAGATTGCCTATGTCCACTTCATTTAGTTGTTTTTCTAGGGTTTTATCTTGTTCCTTCATCTGGTATGTAGCTCTCTGCCTTTTCATCTTGTCTATCTTTCTGTAAATGTGGTTTTTGTTCCACAGGCTGCAGGATTGTGGTTCTTCTTGCTTCTGCTGTCTGCCTTCTGGTTGATTAGGCTATGTAAGAGGCTTGTGCATGCTTCCTGATGGAGGGACTGGTGGAGGGTAGAGCTGGGTGTTGCTCTGGTGGGCAGAGCTCAGTAAAACTTTAATCAGCTTGTCTGCTGATGGGTGGGGCTGAGTTTCCTCCCTGTTGGTTATTTGGCCTGAGGTGCCCCAGCAGTGGATGCTACGGGCTCTTTAGTGGAGCCAATGGCAGACTCTGGGAGGGCTCATGCCAAGGAGTACTTCCCAGAACTTCTGCTGCCAGTGTTCTTGTCCTCACGGTGAGCCACAGCCCCCCCACCCCTCGCCTCTGCAGGATACCCTGCAACACTAGCAGGTAGGTCTGGTTCAGTCTCCTATGGGGTCACTGCTTCTTCCCCCTGGGTCCTGATATGCACACTACTTTGTGTGTGCTCTCCAAGAATGGAGTCTCTGTTTCTCCAGTCCTGTCAAAGTCCTACAATCAAATCCCGCTAGCCTTCAAAGTCTGATTCTCTTGGAATTGCTCCTTCCACTGCTGGACCCCCAGGTTGGGAAGGCTGACGTGGGGCTCAGAACCTTCACTCCAGTGGGTGGACTTCTGTGGTATAATTGTTCTCCAGTTTGTGAGTCACCCACCTAGCGGTTATGGGATTTGATTTTATTGTGATTGTGCCCCTCCTACCGTCTCATTGTGGCATCTCCTTTGTCTTTGGATGTGGGGTATGTTTTTTGGTGAGTTCCAGTGTCTTCCTGTCAATGATTGTTCAGTTGTTAGTTGTGATTCTGGTGCTCTCGCAGGAAGGAGTGAGCACACGTCCTTCTACTCTGCCATCTTGAACCAATCCTCCCCTATTAATCTCTTTTATGTAACTTGCCTTTTTCTGTCTTCTTCTTGTACCCATTTGGAAGTGGATTTATTTTATGTCTCACTATCGTTGTCCCATTTTTAACCTGTGCGTGGCAACTCTTGGAAGCAGACTCTACTAATCTCTCTCCCTCCTCTCCTGGATTGGGAGTGGCTTGCCTTAAGATTGCATCTTTTTTATTATATAGCTGTGTATGAATTTAGATCAATTCTCTCAAGCAGTCATCCTCCTCTACCTTACTTCTCTTGGGTTGCAGAAGGATAAATCCCTGGCTTATTCATCAAAGAGAGCCCTTTTATTGATGTCTTTGTAAATTCCTGCTGACATCAGTTGTAGAGGTGATTATGGGAAGGAACAGTGAAGCCACTGAAAGGTATTAGAGGGGAAATTGAGGGCGGGTACCATTGTTCACTGTACCCTACTTCCATGGGAGTCCCACCTGGTTGCAGATGACCAAGCAGGATAGAAGTCTAGCATGTAAGGCTGAGTGGCCTTTACCATCTTTCTGGCTAAGGGCTCTCCGTTCCAGCATAAAGTTTGCATTCGCATGGCACTATTAGACTACTTTCTGAGTTCCTCGTAAATGTGTGACATTTTGTGAGTTACTGAGTAGTCGTGGTGACAGTGGTTGGGAAGATAACTGAGACATGGATCATGTGCTCAGGGAGCTCTTCATTAATAAATATGGAAATAATCAACATAAAGGGCATAATATGATTTAGGCCAGAAGAAAGAACGAAGCAAAATGCGGTGGGTGTTTGAAAGGGGGGAGATTACATGTAGGTTGGAGGAGGATGGCGGAGAATGAAGAGGGAAGGCTGCATTGAAGAGGGGCCATTTGAGGAGCTCATGTGGTATGGGGGTGGGGCAGCCAGGGAAAATGTGCCTCAAATGACTGAAATGTTAAGGAAGGGTAGTCCTCAGGTGTCCTTCACTTCTGTCATTGTCAATGACCTTGGACAACCTTGTTAAAGAAAGGATTGCCAAGGAAGCCTGCTAGACCTTTTGCAAAAGTCAGATCTGTTGAGCCCAATAAAGTATTGATCTGCAAACCTCCTATCTAGCTTCAGATGGAGATCTGACCCTACACCTTGTCAGTATTGTATCTGTCAGCAGGGAAACTGGGCGAAGCCTCAGCCATGTACTCTGAGGTCCACTTTTTTTTTCAGTAGATAATCTTACTTACATTAATACAGAATCAGTTTACATTCTTGGATCTGACACTAGTAGATGCTTTATTGTAGTAAATTATGAAGGAAAACAAAAAGGATATTGATCAGAAGTGTTCTCCATGAACCTGTCTTACCACAGCAGGAGGATCTGGAAACACAATGGAACTGGCACATCCTTCAAGCCATGGCTGGGGAAACAGTGTTTTGCTTTGGCTGGATGATGGAGAACTTTCTACTGCTGTGACTGTGCTTTCCTTTTCTGAACAAACATTAATGCAGAAAAACATGATCGTCAGCATTAAATAATTTAAACACACTTCTGAAAACAGAAGTCAGCAGTGTGAGTCGTTTCCCTAAGTCAGATTTTCATGTATCGCCTTCTACTGACGTGCCACTGATGGGTACCCCCTGTACCCCTACTTACGTCATATTTTCCTTTAAATCAGTCCTCTGTTTTACTTAAGTAAATCAAATCTCATCCTAAATAGTATCTGGAAATCATGAGTCTGATGTACCATATGTTTACACAAATTATAAACCACCTACCATTCATCTCATGTGTTTTATATAAGTGATGCTGAGATGCCGAATTTGTTTGTACAGAACTTATGTCTTCTGCCTTTAAAATCATTTCAGCTTTGGGGGAAAAATAAAATTACTTCTTCACCATCTTTGTAGCAGTCCTATTAAGCCCTTCCCCTTCATCTCTACCCCCTCCCCCAGCCGTCATCCTCACCCCGCCCTTCCAGATTCTGTAACATTCTGAGCCTGCAGGGATCGTGGAGGACATAATAAAAAAGATCTTGGGTATTTTAGGATTTGAAGTGCAATGAAAGGAAATTACCAACACACTGAGTCGCCATTTAATGGGAGATGGTGGTATCAATCTGGTAATGTTTCCTACGGTCCTAGTTGTAATAACTGTATAATATCATACACTTTATCAAAATAATTTAAAAGCTGGCAAATGAAGTTGTTATGGAGCCTCTGTGTAAAATGAAATGAAAGTCAGAGGGTCTAGAAGTTGGTGAAGGAGGAAGAACAGACTATATTCAGTCCTACAGGACCAAATTAGAGGAGAACTATAAAGCTCTGTAGCCAGAATAGATTTCTGAAAGTCAAGTTCATGTTGACATGGGGCTCTGAGTCTCTGGGCTCTGTTATTCTACAGAGAGTAAAAAATGATGCTCTCATCCCCTCATTTGTTTTAACCATTATTATTCTTCTCAGCTGATGTAAGTTAGCATGCAAAGTTGCTTGATTTGTAGACTGTGATTAAGTTTACTAGAACATTTCTGGTATAATAAACTGACTTTATGAGGGGCTTGCTATCAGCAGGTTGCACGTTTAGTGCATAGCTCAACACATTGGTTTTTATAGCCCATAATGAAATGTCTGCTGTTATCAAAAATTTAATGAAAATTATGATGGTATCTCTCAGCGTCCTTATTAAAAAGTCAGGTCTTGATATTTCTAAAACTTTCATTATTACTTTAATCAGTTTGTACTCTCATTGTCTTTCTTGGGCACTAAAATTCTTGAAGTTTCACATTTTTGTTGGTATTGTTTTGTCATTGTTTTCTTCACATGCATAATCTAGAACATGATTATAGAGGAACGGTGGAGCATCATTAAGGGAGATTTCTCTTTCTTTTTTTTGGAAAATAAGCATAAGTTGGAAAATCATGCTCCTGTGTTTTCCTTTACTCTCATATTACTACCACACTTTACTTCCTGTCTGACACTGGATGTGTGGGTTTTCCACACAGCAGGCATTTCTGCAACACCAGCTGGGTGTCCTACAGTTCAACTCAGTTCTGAAACTATCTACCTGGAGGTAACATCACATCCCTCAAGCTGAGGATTCAGTTTCACAAGACGGCCTTCACTTAGGCACCAGTGGCACATCTCACGTTGTCATCTGTACTTCTGACGGACTAGGCTATAAATCAGGGTTCCCATGACCCCCTCCTAGTGTTCCATAATTTGCTAGAACAGCTCACATAAGTCAGGGGGACACTTACGTTTACCAGTTTATTATATAATCAAGGATACTGATGAACAGCCAGATGGAAGAGGTACACACGTCAAAGCATGTGGGAAGAGGTGCGGGGCTTCCATCCCCTCTCCGGGCACACTACTCTCCCAGCACCTCCACGTGTTCCAGCCTGGAAGCTGCCTGAAACCCGTACTTTGGGGATTTGTATGGAGGCTTCATCACATGGGCATGCTCAATCATTAACTCAGTCTCCTGTCCATCTCCTCTTCCCAAAGGATGAGGGTGGGGTGGAAAGTTCCAAGCTTCTAATCATGGCTTAGTCTTGAGAGTTTCAAGCTTCTAATCATGACTTGGTCTTTCTGGTGACCAACCCCCCATCCTGAAACTATACAGGAGCTTACCAAGAGTCACCTCATTGAACAAAAGACACCTCCATTGTTCAGGAAATTCCAAGGGATTTAGGAGCTCTTTGTCAGGAGCCAAACACCAAATATTAGAACAAAATGATGCTCCTTGTGCTGTTATTACTTAGGAAATTAGAAGCGTGTTAGGAACTCTGTGCCAGGAACTGGGAGCAGAGACCAGTATATAGATAGGTATTTTTTTCTATTATTTCACAAAGTAGGTATTCTTTTTGTTACTGTAATAATACCGCAAGTTTTCTTGATTTGGTCTTCAATTAAAAATTTCTGATTACTTCGAGGGTCACTAATGTTTGATTTAGAATTATTGATAAAAAGAAGGTTTTCTAAAAAATTAGATAGTATTGCAATTAATTGCAATTAAATAGCTTGTAAGTGTTGTTAGGTTTAAATTTAGAGTACCAGAATTTGAGCACTTTAGATGCATTAATTTGTTTGACCACTTCTGGTTTATTTTCAAATCTCATGTTCTGTGAATGTGATGTCAGTTATAAAGCATATTTAAATAATTAAACTCTATAGGACTTCTTCTTCTAGAAGATTTTTTGGCCAAGGGTGTACATACACTTTTAAATCTTGAAAAGTATTTTACATTTAGTGAAAAGCTTTATGTTATTTCATTATATTTCTGCACTTTCTTTATCAGTTTAGGGTCAAAAGTATAGTATATTGACCTTACTATCATCTTAATAGTCTCATTTTACCCATTTTTTTAAACTCAGAGAAAATAAAACACTGAGTTCTTGACCTTTCCTATGACTCTGTGGGCGCCCACATTTGTCTAGCCTTTCCTATATGTTTATTTTGCTGTGCTGTTTGCTTTTATGAATGTTAATATAAAGAGCTTCTCAGAGTTGTGAAAGAAAGAACGGCGACTTTTAAATGAGGATTACTAGGAAACATTTTTCATATAAGGACCCATTTGCGCACATACACGTTGGTCACTTCCACATTTTAATTGTGAATGTCAGATATTTAATGCAATATGAATCAACATAGCAACAATAACAGGGGACTTCTGCAGCAAGATGAACCATGGATTCTAAGCCCTTGATTCTTCAGTCTTCCCAGGCACCACACTGAAAGCAGGAGCCTTCTCCATCTCTCCATCTCTCCCTGAAGGGTGCTATAATCCTGGTCCAGACCCTCATTTCCTTATCTCGTGCTGAATTAGGGCCATAGACATCTGCAAGACTTCTCTGCCTTTTTACTTTCTCCCTAGTTGTTCATCCATGTTGCCAGAGTGACTTCCCACTTTCAGACACTTTCAGCATTAACTCCCTCACCATATTAAATCCAAATGCCTGTGTCTGGGTTTCAAAAGCTGCCATAATTGGTCTCAGTCTCTGTATTCTACCTTATTTTTCTCTAAATGCCGAGAGACCCCTCTGTTCATCTTTGGTTCCATTGATTGGCAAACATACCACGCTTCTTCTTATTTCCATGACATCAGTTATGACTCCCTTCCCCCATGTTTTCTGGACTGTATTTCCTAAGTCTCCTTCCTTTTGTCAATACTTATCTATCCTGTAAAGTTCATCTTGATTCTTACCTTCATCATGTACACAAATCACTGCTCTTCCTCATTTGGAAGACAGCGCTTGTTTCTGCCACTAATTTAACACTTAACTACCAATTGAATGGTTACTTTTCAGGAGCACATGCACTGTGGAAAATAAGGAACACCTTTTAAGTGTTCATTTTGATGATAATGATTCTCAAATTGGAGACTTGTGTACATTTATGCTTATTAATCACAACCTTTTATTTTCAATAATTCCAGTTTTCCAGCAACTATCCTAACCTATAAAATGAAGGAATTAAGTGTCTCATTTTTAGAATATTTTCACCATTAAAATTTCAGTCAAATTTAAGAGTGCACAGTTTCTCATATGCTTATGATATCATATGTATGTGATACATACAGAGTAAGAATCGTTTTTAAAAGAAACTGATAACTCACTACATCAAGTTTTGAATGTGAAAAGGAGGCTGCTTAGCTGTCATACGATGGAACATTTTTTCTGCTAAATTGCAGTTCTCTGTGCTTGAATCTGCATGGGTAACTAGACCTGAATAAAACTGTTTTCTTTAGCTCAAACTGTTTAACACAACAATGCCTAAAACACTAATTCTTTTTATTTCTATTAACATTATCAATCAGTCCAGCAATACATTTTTATCAAAGTAGTCACAAAATTGTAACATCATAAAATGATAGCGCTAAAAGTGACTTTGACAATCAATTTTAACCAGAATTTTGACCTATACAAGACCACAAGGAAGCCTTTTACTTTGGTCTGTATGGTAGATTAGATTATTGTTGAAAATGTTCACTGCCTCCCCTGTCTCCATGGGAGAAATATATTTTCTCACTCTGGGATCCTGCACTTGGCCATGTGACTTGATTTGCCCTCAAGGTTGGTGGAGTCTACTACCTGTCCTTTGACGACTGGTGTGGCCAGGTGGCTCCTTTGGCCAGTGGAATATTAGCACTCATGACACAAAAAGAGGTTTGAAAGGTGTCTTGTGCTTTGCCATTGCTGTGAGAAGAACTTCCCCCAGGTAGCCTGGGTACCTGAACGCATGTGTGTCGAGCAGACCCAGCCTCCTCCACAGTGAGGAATCAAGCTCAGCTGACCCACAACTTGAAGCAGAGATGCTGACCAGCCTAGATCCCAGCTGACTTGGGGACCCATAAGAATAAAATGCTTATGATTGATTTTATGCCATTAAATTTGGGGTAGTTTGTTATGTAGCATTATTGTGGCAATCGCTAATTGATGGTAGTAGCATAGGACAGCCATATGTGTTTTAAAATCATTTCCATTTCTGGTAGAAACTTTCCTAACTAACTGGTTTACTGAGTTCCTTTCTGGGTTCACAGACACTCCCTTCCCACTCTGATAAAACAGTCTGACTGATGCCCGTGACTCACTGATCACTGGCAGCTGGTAGCTTACTCGTTAAAGTGCCCATATGCTTCTGTCCCCAACAGTTGTTAGGTGCTTACAAGAATACATTTTAGTTGTGCTCAAACTTGCTGATACCAGTTGTACTTATATGTTTCAATTAAATATTACTGAAACGCATCTGTTTAAAGATAGTTGCTTCTGGGAAACCACATTAAATGCTGGGAAAAAGCTAGTTTCCAAAAAGTTTCTGTCAAATAAGGCAAGTGAGGTAATTGTATAAGAATGGAAAAATTGTAAGCTCTAGAAGGTTGCTATGGAAGTATCCCTAAGTTATTACTTCACTTTAAAGAATGCCTAACTAGAAATCATAGGCAAACCTGTGTGTGCCGTTCACATAGGATAGAGCTGAGAGAGGACTTGGCCATCTCAAATGATGGGTGAATGAACTCATATCTATGTATTTTATGTTAAAATTACATGTTTAAGGCATGATTTCCTACTTTAATCACCTGTCTTGATTAACTGACCAACTATTGGGTTGGAAAGCAGCTTTGTTAGGGATATTTCATTGGGGTTTGCTCCCTTGTAGTAAATTGTTGGGACATTTATGAAGTTTGGACTATGGGAGTAAACATTCCTTCATGTTTTTTCTTTATTATGATATTTCTTCTTATAGGTAGGCATATATTTGGATGTTCTACACATTTAGAATTTGCTGGGCCTCTTTGGATTTTCCACATACAATTTTAAGGGTCACAATTTTAAGGGTTATTAAATCTAGAAATAATTTTAGATAATATATACTAATGGAAACTGGAAGCTGAGGTGGGGGAACAATTTTATATATAAATATTTTATGTATGTATTCTTTATGAAGTACATACATATACACACATACTTCATATACTTCATAAAATTTTCTGTATATATACCACTCCTATATAAACAAATTATAAGCAACTGTCAAAATAAATGGATGAACAAAAACAAGTTGTGATTCAACTCTTTAGTCTTGAATCCTATTTGCACAAAGTTAATCTGCAACATGCAATGATTCATGTTAGTTCCCCTTGCCATGAGTACCAATTAGAAAAGATATGGTGATAGAATAAGGGATGTTTTTCTGGAGACCAGCCCATCCCAGGAGACAGTCTATCTCGAGGATGATAAACACAGTGTTTGTTGATTGTGTGCCCTGTTTACTCTTGCCTGTTTACATCGTGGGTGGCTTCCTGTCCTCTGTGGTGGGCACTATTGGATTTTGAGGACCACAGGAATATCAAGAGAAGAGGGAAGGGAAACAATAGCTCTGAATTAGGAAGTGCCCCTCCCAAGTGGATGGAATTCTAGGCTAAGCAGTGTAAAGATGGGTCCAAAGAAAAGTGATATCATTTACAATCACACTGTTGTACATTTTATGTAAGACTTTTAAAGCCTTTTATACCGTGTATAAGATGACCTTAGGGTATGCAGATTTGTCTAAATACCCATTGGGTCCCACCTGTCTCCAATTCTTGGTGTGACCCACCCCAACCTATGGCTCAACCTCCCCTTCACTGACTACTGCTGATGTCTTCATCTCCTCCGTAGGTACAAAGGGCGAGGGTAGGTCAATTGGGAGGCAAAGCTCTAAGTTAATGAGGGCATATCATCTGTCAGGAATAAGAAGGAACATTGAATAAATGTTGACAAAGCGAAGGTTCTGGAAAGAACTTGAACAGTGAAATTTGACTGGAGGGATGTGGAGATTCCCTCTAGAACTTCATCAGTCCATACCACCGTCTCCCTCTTAAATGGGAAGGGTAACCTACAGGTCTTCTTGATAGGGGTGCTTTAACTGTCTTTGAAATTAGTCACCAAATCTTATAGATTCATTCAGTCAGCTTAATATCCTTTGTAAGTACCCCTTTTTGTGCATCACTGTTGCCTAGCTCCAGGCCATTCTTCGTTTGCTGCCGGATTATTAAAGTAGGTCTCCAGGGTGTCTTTTCCCCTCCAATGTACCCCCCATCTGTCATTGCCACAAGTGTGGCCTCTAAATCATGAATATGATCATGTCCTCTTTTCCTTAAAATATTTCAGAGTTTCTCATAACTAACTCTGTGATGGAGTTAAATCCCAGTAGCTCAGCTCCCAAGACTGTTTGTCTTTATGAGTTGGTTCTTGGCCATCTCTTCAGCTCCATTCAGCCACTCCCTCATCCCAACATACACACCCCTTTGATCTAGCCTTACGGAATTACCTGAAGTTCCTGAACATTGTCATGCTGTTTCATGCCCATATACTGTCATACATACTATTCCTTGTACTTCACTTCTATTTCTTCTTCAAAACTCAAGTCTATTTAAAATATGTATATTCTCTTTGACCTAATAATTCCACTTCTAAGAATTTACTTCAATGAAATAAATTTTATGTGCAAATATGTTTATTGCTACTGTTTATAACGGCAGAAGTACTGTATTTGAAACAACTTAAATATCCAGTAGTAGGGAAATGATTTAGTAAATACTATGCAATATTGCATTTACATTACATGAGATTTACATTTTCATAGGTTTTTGATAACATGAGAGAACATCTATAAGATAATGTTAAATGTATGAAACACAAACACATGTATATTTATTCTCATTTATTTCTTTTAGTGTCTGTTCCTTTATTTAATGAGGAGGGGAAGAGAGAGATTGGAAAATATCACCAGAAGGAAATATCATAAAATTGATAGAAACTCTTTGGGTGATAGAATTATAGGTGATTTTAATTTTTCTTTATAGTTACGTAATATGTAAAATTTATATTATATAACATTCTTTATATTAATTTATTATGTCTTCCAAGTTTCCACAAGTGTATGTGTATTTTATAATCAAGAAAACAATTCTAATTAAACACATACAAATGAGTTCAAGGACCCACCTACCTGGGAAGCCTTCCAGGAACTCCCCTACCCATCGGGATCCCTTTCTCCCACATTTCCGCAGGCCCTGTGCTCAACTTCAGTTGTGCATCTGTGGTACTGGATGCTAGTCACTGATTTATTCATCTCTCTCCAATCCTAGACTGTGATATTCTTCAGGGCAGACAGGAGTCTTAAATGACTTTTCCCCAACACGGTAACTGCCCTATGATGAGTGCTTAGTCAAAGGTCATGAATCCATAAACTAGCCATGACGCCTCTTCTGGTGTTAGGCAGCCTCTCTAATCACTCACTGGTCCACTGTGTGGTAACAGGAGACCTGGAGAGCATTGAGATCTGGGAGAAACGACTGTAGGTTTGGAATACTCCTTTTCTTAGAACTTAACCTAGAGTCCTTATATTCAAGGGTCCTACTATTCAAATCCCCATCCCCACCATCTGACCTCTACAAACTGTGCCCCTTCTTTCAGGTCTGTTTCAAATACCATCAGCTTCCTGAAGCTTTTCCTAATGTCTTTAGTCTTATCAGAGGTTTGAAATCTCTTTATCAAGACTTCTTGTCTCCTGCCTTGTATTAGTTATTTCTGTCTGCATCTTATTCTGTTAGGAGACTTTAAGAATCCTCAGGAGTATGAAACCTATCTTTTTTTTTTTTTTTTTAAACTGTTAAAGTGATACATTTTATGTTATGTATATTTTACCACAATTTTTTTCTTAATAAATTTATTTATTTATTTATTTATTCTTGGCTGCTTTGGGTCTTCGTTGCTGCTTGCGGGCTTTCTCTAGTTACGGTGAGTGGGGTCTACTCTTCATTGTGGTGCGCGGGCTTCTCATTGCGGTGGCTTCTGTTGTGAAGCACAGGCTCTAGGCACGTGGGCTTCAGTAGTTGTGGCATGTGGGCTCAGTAGTTGTGGCTCGCGGGCTCTAGAGCGCAGGCTCAGTAGTTGTGGTGCACGGGCTTAGTGGCTCCACGGCATGTGGGATCTTCCCAGACCAGGGCTCGAACCCGTGTCTCCTGCATTGGCAGGCAGATTCTTAACCACTGCGCCACCAGGGAAGTCCCTGAAGCCTATCTTGTTTAGATTTCAGTCCTTAACAGTGAGTGCCTAATGATATTTTTGTACACAATTTGTGCTTTGTAAATGATTGTGTCCTTGTATCACCAATTCTGCCTTAGGAATTCTTCTTACTTGGGCCTTCCCTAACACCTGTCAATCTAAAATTGAAAATTTTCTTTGCCCTGGAACTTCACATGTCTCCTATTTGGTTTTTATTTTATTTTATTTTGCTGTAGAGTCATCGTCACCACCAAACATATATAGTTTACTCATTTATTTCTCTGTAACCTCCAATAGATGGTAGAGGTGAATAGTAGTTTTGTTCAAAGCGATATCCCCAGAGCCTATGACTGTGTCTGGTATGTATAATAGAAGGCGTTCAGTCCATATTCGTGGAATACACAGTGAAGGATAAATATATTCAGTTCCATTCACTTCAATAAGCAGTTACAAAATGCCTACTATTTGTAAAGCACTATGAAAAGAACTGTAGATAAATATGAGAAAGGATAGCTTCTGGTCCACAGAATTATTTCCCAGTCTCCTAAGAGATACTATATACAGACACGATACAACATGAACTTTGATAAGTGCAATGATAAAAATACTGACAGTGTTCAGGGGGAATTTGAGGAATAGAAGACTTGATTTCCACTAGGTGTATCTATGAGGGCTTCTTGGAAGAAGTAAAATATGAGTTGAATTTTGAAACATGGGTAAGATCTGGAGAGTGGTATAGAAAATAGTAGACTATGGGGGTAGCCAGAGGGAAAAACAAAGGTGGGAGATGACAAAATGAATTCTGAGGACAATTAAGAGCTCATTTGTCTTAGTTTAAATGAAGGGGATGGGCGGGCACGGCAGAGGAAGCAGTTTGGAATTTTACTTAAAGACATGAACGTTCCCATGGATGTTGAGCAAGGCCATGTTGTAAAGTCTTTGGAAAGGTGGTTTGTAGTGAGGAAAACCTGGAGTCAGGGGGGAGGTACAGAAAGAAGATAGATCAATTGGGAGTCTACAGAAATCCACCTAATATGAGTTGATAAGAGGCTGGATTTGGGTGGCAGGAGGTATTCTATCCATGGAGCTTGAGAGTTTACAGTGTAAAGTGAAATTTGGAAGATGGAAACAGTAGAACTCATCTTCTTACTCTGTTGCCTCATTTATAGAAAAAGAAGAGCGATTCGCTTTGGCCTCCTCTAAAGAGGCTGTTTAGGAAGTATAAATTAATTTTCGTTGAACATTAACTTTGCTGTGAACTCAGGTAATTTCAGCACTGGATGGGACTTTAGTAGTTATCAGCTCTATCTTGTGTCCATTGCTTTTACCTGAAATTTACAATCTGATTTAACTTTTACAAAATAAGCCTCTGAAATAAGCATGCTCATCCTTGTTTTATAGACAAGAAAACTAGGGTATAGAGTTTGAATGATTTCTCCATAGTTACAATTAAGTTATGGGGCTGGTACTGGAACATAACCTTCAGAATTCTACTTCTGTGCAAATCCTAGTTCAGTGCTCTGCCTACAGCCCAGACCAATTCTCTGGAAAATCTTCCTCTCTCATCTTGGTGTTATCTCCTCAGAAAAGAGCATACCACTAACCATTTTATTCCCATTAAAGTCAAATCAAATCTGAGACTTACTTATCTGTGACAAGCTTTGCTCCTGAGTTGAGAGGCATTAGGATTTTTTACTTGGTGTGTCGGTTGGAGTATTATAATGTTTATCAGACAAAATTTTTGACACCAAACCGCCACCTCAAGAATTAAACCTTAGATCATTTTCTGAAGCATCTTAGATACTGTGACAGTCAGAGAAGCCTGGTTCTATCAAGATACTGGCTCCGTAACACCTCCTAGATTCTCTACTCATTAGTTTTCCTAGTTTCGGTTGCGGAGACTTTTTAGCTAGCAGTTCAGTGAATGCCCGAAAGAGTCGAATCCAGTTTCTTTTGCAACTTTTACACTTAATGATGGCCTGTTCACTTGAATAAGCTTCTGGTCTCACCTTCAATTCAGGAAGAGCTAGTGATGTACTTCTCAGTACCAGCAATTGGAATCCTGGTGCTTTCTGGAAGTCTTCGTTAAAGTGTCCTTGCACAAAGTGAGAGCCACAGGGTGCATTGGCTATGTCATTCATTCATCCGTGCATTTACTTCTTTATTTCACAGACTGTTTATTGGGCTAGTGCACTTTGAGAGAACGAACCAGGTGCTGACCTTGCCCTAAAGTAACTTAACGTCTAAAAAGGGTGATAGGGCTTCCCTGGTGGCGCAGTGGTTGAGAATCTGCCTGCTAATGCAGGGGACACGGGTTCGAGCCCTGGTCTGGGAAGATCCCACATGCCGCAGAGCAACTAGGCCCGTGAGCCACAACTACTGAGCCTGCGCGTCTGGAGCCTGTGCTTCGCAACAAGAGAGGCCACGATAGTGAGAGGCCCGCGCACCGCGATGAAGGGTGGCCCCCACTTGCCATAACTAGAGAAAGTCCTCGCACAGAAACGAAGACCCAACACAGCCATAAATAAATAAATAAAAATAAATTAAAAAAATAATAATAAAAATAAATAAATGAAAAGGGTGATAAGACCTCTCCCTTAAAGCCTTTGCTGACCCACTGAAGAAGATGATATTCTTCCTTTTGTGTCTTGGGACACAAAAGTTTTCTTGGGACTTTATTAAGTCTTATATCCTATTGTATTGCATTTCTGTATGTCCAGGTCTCTGTGAGTTTTGTGAGGGCTTGCAGAAATTCTGTTCATTCACTTCTACCTCTCTAGTACCAGGCATAGCACAGGATAGGTTTTTTTGTTTTTTTTAAAAAATTATTTATTTATTTATTTATTTATGGCTGTGTTGGGTCTTCGTTTCTGTGCAAGGGCTTTCTCTAGTTGCGGCAAGCGGGGGCCACTCTTCATCGCGGTGCGCGGGCCTCTCATTATCGCGGCCTCTCTTGCCGCGGAGCACAGGCTCCAGACGCGCAGGCTCAGTAATTGTGGCTCACGGGCCTAGTTGCTCCGTGGCATGTGGAATCTTCCCAGACCAGGGCTCGAACCCGTGTCCCCTGCATTGGCAGGCAGATTCTCAACCACTGTGCCACCAGGGAAGCCCCAGGATAGGTTTTTAATATATGTGTGGTGAGTATATAAACACGTAAGAAAGTTAGGTGCAGAATGAAGTACAATTCCATTGGGAAGATGGTAGAGGAGGTGGCATCTGAGCTGGCTTTGAAGGATGGACATGAAGAAAAAGGAGAGAAGGCATTACAGCAGTGGAAGCAGCATATTAAAGATATGGAAATGGGAAAGAGTTAAAGCTTCTGTGATTCCAGGAGTGATTCCTTTTGGATGGAGTGTGGGGTTCACCAAGGTAAGAAAATGGAAATCATGTTGGAAAAGGAGCTTTGGTCCTTTTGGGTCCGATATGGGTTTTGCAGAGGAGGCAACAAATAGCCAATAATGCTGCAGCTCACTGCAACATTAATAAAAGCCTCCTTTGCACCAGTTCTAAAGACTCCACCTCTTAGGTTTTAAGGTAAAGAAAGGTGAGGGTTCAGAATGGGAATATCATGTTATGAGAATCAAAGCCTGGACAGTCCTTCAAGGAGCTCAGGACTGAGTAGGACTAGGATGGGAAAGAAGCCAGGGCCCTTGGAATGGGCCCATGCCACCCTAGGGTACTTGAGTGTTGTTTTCATTTGTCAGTCTTGGGCCACGCTGTGTTTCAAAACACCTGTGCTGGATTTTTTTAGATGAACTTTGCAGAGGCTGAGTGCTTAGAGGACTTTGTTGCTCTGCCCCTTAGCTCTTTGCACGTGCTGCCAACATAGTACCTCAAATACGGTAAGTACCCTACATACGAACCTTCAAGTTGTGAACTTTCAAAGATACGAACATGCGTTCGCATGTCAAATCATGTAAGTTTGTTCACGTGTCTGGCGTACATTGTCACATGTGTGCATCCTCTACAAGTGGTTGTGCTTTTGTGTACTTTACAGTACTGTATAGAGTAGTGTCGTACACTATCTTTATTCCAAGGCCAGGATGTCTGGAAGCAAGCGTAAAAGCAGCAGTGATGTAGCTGGTACTGCTAAGAAGCGTCAAGCGATAACGATGGAAACAAAAATGAAAATAGTTCAGAGTGGAGCGAGGAGAAAAGATGGTAGACGTCGCTCATTCTTATAACGTGAATCGTTCAACTATTGGCACGATTCTACAGAACAAGAACAAGATCATGGAACGTGAAGTCTGCTGTGCCATGACGTCGACCATAAGATTGAAGAAGTGTGGAAAAGTGATGGAGGAGATGGAGAAACTTCTCAGTGTGTGGATGCAAGACCAGCATCAGGGTTGAGTCCCACTCAGCTTAATGCTGATTCAAGAGAAAGCTAAAAGCCTTTATGAAGATTTGAAGAAGAACACTGCAGGGAATCGGAGGGTGCGTCTTGTAATGCCAGCCATGGCTGCTTTCATGGGTTCAAGGCTAGAGCCAACATTAACATTGTAAAAGTAAGTGGCGAGGCAGAGAGTGCAGATATGGTAGCTGCCCAGGAATTTCCTGAAATGCTTCAAGAAATTATTGATAAAGGTGCGTATTTACCTGAGCAGGTTTTTAATGTGGATGAGACAGGACTGTACTGGAAAAGGATGCCAGACTGAAGTTGCATCAGTAAGGAGGAAAAGTTGATGCCAGGCTATAAAGCAGCAAAGGATAGGCTAACTCTGTTGTTTGGTGGCAATGCTTCCAGTGAGATGAAGCTGAAGCCTCTCTTAGTTTGTCATTCAGAGAACCCAAGAGCCCTTAAAAACATAGCCAAGTGCTCTCTTCCTGTTGTGTGGAAGAGTAATGCCAAAGCCTGGGTTACACAGGCCATTTTCTAGGACTAGTTTTTCCACCACTTTATCCCAGAAGTAGAGAAATATTGCTTGGAGAAGGACATCCCAGTCAACATTTTTTTGCTGCTTGACAATGCTCTGGACCACCCCCCATTCATGGACGACTTTCATCCTAACATCAAAGTAGTGCTTCTGCCACCAAATCCTACGTCGCTCATCCAACCTATGAACCAGGGAGTTACAGCGACTTTAAAGAAATATTATTTATGTCACACTTTTTGTCAGGCAGTAAAGGCGAGTGATGAATCAGGAACAACCTTGTGACAATTTTGGAAGGACTATAACATCTACAAAGCCATGAAAAACATTGACTTCGCTTGGCATGAGGTTACGGCCGACACCATGAAAAGGGTTTGGAAGAATCTTTGCCCGCAGTTTGTTCACGATTTTCGTGGATTTGAGAAGGTGGATGAGGAGTCCAAAGAGGTCTCCAGCAACTCAGTGACCCTCAGCGAGAAGCTGGGGCTAGATCTGCAAGAGGACGACTTCACTGAACTCCTTGCTGTGCAACACGAGGAGCTTACTAATGAAGACCTCATGGAATTGGAGGCCCAGACAAAAGACGAAGAGAGACAAGAGGAAGAAGAAGTAACTGAAGAACCGAAGAGATTCACGATGCAGGAAATGGCAAGGGGATTTTCTTTATTTGAGGAGGCACTGTTAGTTTTTGAGGCACAGGACCCGAACGTAGAATGGTACACGAAGGTTCCAGCAGCTGCTCAGAATGCAATCCAGTGCTACTGTGTCACCTATGACGAGAAAAAAAGAGCTACTACCCAGACATCACTGGATCGTTTTTTCAAGAGGGTAGATAGAATTGAATCCAGCAAGGAACCAGAACCTGTGCCATCAACGTCAGGCATGAGTGAAATTGCAGCTTGCCCTCCATCTCCTATTGCTGACGATCCCTCAGCTCTACCATCTCCCACCTCCTCTCCCTCCTCCAGTCAGTAACTCTTCTTGCCTGTTCACTCGATGCCAGCCCCTGTATGCCAGCTGTCGTACGGCGCTACTGTACTTTTCAAGGTATTGTACTGTAAGATTTAAAATGTTTTCTTTATTTTTTGTGTGTTTGTTTTTTATGTATTATTTGTGTGAAAAGTATTATAAACTTATGCCGATTGTGTTAGTTGGGTACCTAGGCTAACTTTGTTGGGTTTACAAACAAACTGGACTTAAGAACGCACTCTCGGAACAGAACTCGTTCATATGTAGTGGACTTACTGTATCGTCCTAGGGATGCCTGCAGGTCAGTCGTCTCCACAGATGGCTGCAACTGGCTGAGGCTGCTTTGTTTCCCCAGACTGAGTGCAGTGCTGGCACATGGAAGAGCCTCTGTAAATATCATCTGAGTGGAATCGAATTGCTGAAATATAGCCAAAGATAGTATTACTCACCTCGGGGACATCAGAAGCAGAAGTTTCCATCTCGGTGGAAGTTAGGTGCTCTTAGCTTATTGGTGATAGAATTTACCCCTAGGAAAATGACACTACAGGTATGATCTTCCTGGTTTCCTTACGCCATGGGGATGGGAGGGAGCAAAAAGAGGAAGGCAGCGAACTGTCATCAAATCAGTGGTTATCCCTAGGACGTGAGTGCGGAGGTGGTTCAGGCGAGTTGAGGCTGCATGGTGAAGTCAGAGACTGATGTCTCCCCTTTTTCATAGGGGAGGAGTGAGAGAGAGCAGAGTATTTAACATAGCTCTGCATAGTTCATGTGCACAGCTACACATGCAACTGGGGTTTCTGAAAACCTACCCAGTCTGTTTGTTTTTCCAATTAGATACACACTGGTATGCACATCCAGTTTTTACTAGGAACAAGCTGTTATCTATTAACATGATATTTTTATTATTACCATTGTTTTGCCAAATGGTTAGGCATTCTAGAATGGGAGTAAATTGACTATGTGCAGGAATGGGAAAGAGTTAGGATACCGGGCAGAAGTAATAGTACAGCTTGTGAAGTGCTGAACGTGTTTTACTCAGAGGGTCATCCCTTTCTTGCAGCTCATTTGAGTAGTCTACTCAAGTGGCTATTTGATCATCCGTGTGATATCTGGGGACAAGCAGTTAGGTCTCCTCTGTCTTCATGAAATCATGTATCTTAGCCAAATTTGGAATTATTTCCTTTATACTTAGGGAAAACCAGTATCTTGGCAGAAGAATCTTCTCTCTGGTTCTGTTGTGCAGGTCAGTGTTTTGTCTCCTAAGAGGAGGCATTCGTATATTTTTGATTCAGTGCCAAAATTAAGCAAAATTCTCTTTAGTCACTTATGTGTTTGTGTATGTGTGTTGAATTGAGGCAGCAGAGGGTGGAAATGGCAGCGTATTGGGGGATTCTGTGTTTTGTTTTCTAGAATGTTCCACTTTGCTCCCTTGAATGATGGTGGGGTCCGTGGGCAGGATGGCAGGCAGTGGGTGCACTCCTGGGTACCACTGCTAATGCTCTTCCCCAAGATAAGAGTGTTGGCAAAACCTGCTCCTAGCCAGCAGCGTGACTCCCCTCCTCTCCCTGGAGACCGACTGCCTCCCTTCACTGTTGGCTCGAGGCTTTAGATCAGAGATGCCTCCTAATGGGAAACTCTCCCCAGTTTTGGCAACGGGGATACACATTGCTGGTGATGCTTTGTCATTCCAGCAGCTGATTTGTTGCAGGAGTTCAGTATGCGGTGTCTGTGGATTGGAAAAATTCAGGGGTCAAGTCTATTTTATTGACTTCTAAGCAGGCAATCACTGCCAGTGACAGGATCAGTCCAGGGTTTTTGATTATTCTAAATTTCATGTCCCAGAAGCCTGGATAATCTAGCGGTGAGTAAAGGATGCAAATGCCCAGATTCTGGAAATAGCTTTGAGAAACCTTCCCTTACATACATGGGAGGGAACTTACTCTGTTTGTTCTTTATGTAATCAACAAATAGTTACTGGAGTGGAATGGCTCCTGTTATTTAAATATAGAACATGGTTTTGGTGTAGCTGTTTTCCTGAATGACCATATGTGAAGTGGCAATACTCTCTGATAACTAGTTTGTTTATAAAAGCCTCCCAATTCCCTCATCTTAATAATACATTAAACACTTAGGGGCCTGATTATGAGCATTTGACTATAGTGATAACATGGGAGAAAAAACTCTAGCTGGTGCCAGCCATTTTTTAGGTTATACACTAAGAGCTCATTTGCTTTTTCCTATTAAGGCTTGTGGCATCTGTTTAAGAAAAGCTGCTCCTGGTGGTTTGGACTGCGTTAGGGGTGTAGCCTGAAGTATTCAATGACTCAATTTGTGACTTCACGTTGGCTCATTACTCCCTCTTGAGCAAAAGACAATATGTGAAGAATTCTGATTATAGCTCAGATCTTCAGCTTTAAGAATTTGCCCTTTGAGCTTGCTCTGTAAATACTGATGAGTGTCAAACCTTCAATTTTGGTCCTTCACCAGCCAGATTGGTGCCTGGGTACTGAAGAAAAGTGCTTTTCTCACTGCAGGAGCACTTGAAACAGTAGATTCTTTTGCAGGGAAACGAAAATAGGTTTCCTGTCGTTCAGATGGGTGTTTTAAGTGCTTTGCAGGTGTATCTTAGAGAATGGAGGTATTTATTTTTAATGAGAAGAGCTGAGGAATAAAAACAATCGCAGCCTTGGAGAATTGCAGATCAAAGCTTTTTTTCATTATAAAACAAATGAAGGCCTCCATCCTAGGAGTTAGTAAATTTATTAATTTTTAATAGAGGAATAGGCTATACATGGTAATTTCATTCTTTGGGAGAAGATCGTTTAAGTGGTGTTTAAAACTCTACATACTTAGGTGGTTTGAAGTGAGAACTTGCTGTGATATCTAAGGTAGTAAATGTGCAGGAAACACCATGAGAGTCCTTTACCAATGTTCTTCTTCTACCTGGTGTACAGTATAATATTTTGTACTGTAGCCATATTTAACTCTTATTTTGGACCTGGGCTTCCCATCTTGCCATTTGAATCAGAAATGCCACTGTCAAGAAGTAGAATTTTGTGCAGAAATAATAAGCAAATCCCAAATCTTCCAAATCTTCTATTTCACATTTTTTCCTCCTTGGTTAAGATCTCCCCTCACCATTCCGACTACCTGTGCTCCCCTCTAAGTGATCCCCGTCTTTTTTCCCCTTTTGTCTTCAAGTAGCAGCCATAATATTTCTTGAAGAAGCCAGCTCTGCTCTCTATGAGTTGCTTTGTGGAGTTGGATTTCTAAGCTGCTGATTTTTGTGATCACTGCCCCGAGCCCTCCCAGCCTCTTCGACATTGTGGTGCTGGCTTGGAAAGAGCCAATCTGCTCCAGAATGCCCCCTGTGCCAGGGGGCAGCTCTTCCAGAATGGGTCTGCTGTGAACTGAACACGTTGGAATGGCCACAGAACCGAGGGCATTTGTTAAAGTGACCTGAGTTTGAAGCCATTTGGCAGGCGCAGAAAAGTTGCAGAGCAAATGAGTTGCCTCTGATCTAGGTGTGTGTATGGAGGTGTGCATTTGTCAAAGGGAAGTCACTGCTGGGCTGAGAAATACCTTTTGGGAAATAAGATGAATCGTGAGGTCTGAAAAGCATTGAGGTAGAGGAGGCCCTGCCATCTTCTGGTTCTATCTCCTGCTTTAGAGATGAGGAAACTGTGGCTCAGAGCTATGAAAGGACAGCTTTGGAGCCTTAGAGCCAAATACTACCTGGGTCTGCTTCTTGCCTCTTCTGTCCTTTAGCTCTGTAAGCTGGCTATTTACGCATTTCCTTATTTCAAATCTTTCCTGGAACAGGGCAGCACATCAATAACTGAATGAATTTATGCCTTCTGTGTTTTAACATGTTCATTCTTCTCATCTGTCTGTTTATCCATATTGTAAATCTGCAAATGACTGTCTATCTTGCTTGCCTCCCCTCTTCCACCCCTCAAATTGGAGTCGCAGGAAGGTAAGGACCTTGTTGAAACAAAAACAAACCTATAGTATCTAAAATTCCATCATGTTCCTATGAGTATTCAAAAAATGTTGCTAGGGAATGAGCCTCATGAATCAAATATTTGCAATTTTTAAAATCTTCCTGGTTTGCTGGGACCACACTTGGTTAGCTCTTTGGTGAAGGGTAGTTGTTAAACCTGATCTAGGAAAAGCAAGGTTTCCCATGTCGCTGCTTCCCTTTCTATTCCTTGTGAATGTGCTGACAACTCCACCTCAGAACTGCTGGAGCCTGAAAATAATCTGTTGTGAGCTCCAGGCCCTCCTTGCAGGACTCAGGAGTCAGGGCGCTAGGTCAGGCCTTGAGGCAGAGAGGTGCAGGGCTGTAAAAACAATCATAGATAACCCTTCTGGGACCCATCTAAGAGCAGGTGTTCTCTAAATGACCTCTGTGATGGTTTTAGTCACACACGTTGGCTGGCACTTTGGAAACTTCCAGTGTTGGAAGGGTTAATCCCCCAGGTCCGACTCCAGTGCCTGTCGAGGTGGGGACAGTTTTCCTTGCTTCTTATCTGTGTTTTAGTTCCAGGCTCAGGTTTGGGGACCCATTTCTGGGTCCCTTGATTCTGAATGGAAATTCCTATCGCACTGTCTCTTTCTACTGTGTCATCCTCTGCTTTCTGTTACTTTCTAATGGCATGCATATATGTTGGAATTCCTTCATTTGATTTCACATCTCCCTCCAGACACTGCCCCATTTTCTGCTCCCCTTTCAGTAAAACTCCTTAAAGAGTTGCTTATTCTTGTTTCTTTCACTTCCTTTCCATTTCCTCCTCATCACTCCACTGAAACAATTCTTGTCAGTGTCATCAGTGGCCTGGTGGTCACTATATCCAGTGATCAGTACTCAGCCCTCTTCTTATTTGACCCATCAGCAGCATTGGATACAATCCGTCATTTCTTCCCTCTTCCTTGAGACTCATTCTTCATGGAAGGAAACACTGGCTTTCCTCCTACTATTGTGCCCATTCCTTCTCAGTCACCCTTGCTGATGTCTCCTGGTTTCCCTTGTCGCAAAATATTGGGGTGCCCTGGGATCAGTTCCCTTCTCTTCTGAAACAAGATTCATTCTTTAATGATCTCCAGTCTCATGGCTTTTAATGCCATCTATACATCCTAAATGTAGAGCTCTAGCCTGACACTCCCTCATACTCCAGACTCGTATCTTCAGTGGTTCATTCAACATCCAAATGGGATCTTCAGAGGGCATGTGAAACTTTACATGGCCAATATGGATCTGCAAGTCTTTACCCCATATACTTGCTTCTTCTGCCATCTTCCTTGCTTCTTCTGCCATCTTCCTTAATAATGGCAGCTCCATCATCCCTCCAGCTTGGTGTCTCCTGTATATATATATATATATATAAAATAATTAATAATAAACTATAATATAAACTTACAAATTGTATTTATGATTTATGTATTTCTATATTAAATATATTTATTATATATTTTAAAATTTAAATAGTTCCAGAATCTGACCACTTTTCATTGCTCCCACCTCAGTTCAAGTCACCATTATCTCTCTTTTGGATTATTGTAATAGCCTCTTAGCTGGTTTCCTTACTTCTCCTCTTCTGTGCTGTGGTTTTTTTCAACACCTCAGCTCAGTAATATTGCTAAACCTTCATCAGATTATCTCGCTCCCCTGCTCACAACACTGTTGGCTTCCTATCTGACTCCCAGTCAACTTGGCAAAGACTGTACGGAATTTGGACCCTGTTTCTCTCCGACTTTATTTTTCCCATTCTCTACCTCATTGACTCTTGCCACAGCGCTCTCGTTCCTGTTCCTCCAGCAGATCAGGCCTCTTCCCACCTGAGGGCCTTTACTTGTGCTGCATCTTCAGCCTGGCATCCTCTCCCCTGCACACCTACATAGCTCACTCCCTTACCTCCTTCCCTTATTCAAGCCTCACTTTCTTGGTGACACCTTCCCTGAATGCCCTACTGAAAACTGTTACCTGCCTGCAGTGCTGCCTATCTCCTTTTCCTGCCTTCTTTCTCTCCACAATCGCTATCATCATATGTTTTAGTTATTCTCTTCATTTCTTTTCCTTCTCCCTCCACCAGAATGTAAACCTCTCTGCGACAAAGATTATATCATCTGCTTTTTGTCTGGGCCTGTATCACTAGCTCCTTAATGGGGCGCGATCCATAATAAGCCATCAGTGCCTTGAATAAATGAATGCTTTCCAGCAAAATCTGCCTTTTCATGGCTCAAAGTTTCTGTTTTCTGTGGTGTTAATATTTAATAAGAGATATTCCAAGCTCACCAGCAGAAGCAATGGATTTAATGTATATAATGCTTTCTTCAGCTGCACACCGGCCACCTTAGAACACCAGTGTGACTTGTCTAATCAGGGAATTTTTGCATAATTATAATGGTGATATTATAAATACTAAATTGAAAGGCTTGGACTTGCTAAGATATATGAGAATCCAGATGCCCCCCAAGTGTGCTTTAAAGAGACCAACCATAACAAAAATAACTAACACTAGTTGAGCCTTTACTCTGGGTTACACTCTGCTAAATGCTTTTTGTTATCACTCACACACATACACACACACACACATTCTGTGAGGTAGGTGGGCATTTTTTTCATTTTGCAAATGAGGACCCTAAGGTTTAAAGGGCTTAAGTAACTTGTCAAGTTCAAAGGTGAGGAAGTGGCCAAGTCAGGAGATGTCTTAACTCCTCTGCTCTGTTGGAAGGACTGACTCCTCAGAGATTCACTGGGTGGGTCCTTCCTTTCTCACCAGGCAGGCGCTTCTGCCCTTGGTGGGAGCCTGACACTCACAGTCATGAAATCAGGTCCAGTGGGAGAGGAGAGAGAGGGCAGAGTGAAAACAGTATGGATCCCTTGCTCAAGGGCTGGGCTGCTATCCAGCCCGTACCCTCAGCTTTGGGACCCAGCTCTGTGCTTCAGGCTGCGGAGGGAGGAGTGTTAGTTAGTTTGTCAGAAACTCAGTTGGGAAGAGAAGCCTAGTCTCTAACTTTGCTGGACGTAGATATAGTGCCTGCCTCCTACCTCTCTCTCGACAAAGCAGTTTGGTCTAAATGTGATGTCTTGCTCTGGGGGCCAAAAGTTATTGCTGCTTTCCCAGGTCTGAGCCACAGAAAAAGCCCTGATCTACTCTGATCACCCAAATAAGAGGATTTCAGAGCTGGAATGGATTTTAAAGATCCTGCAGTACTTCCTTATTTTGTGTGCTCCATCCTTCTGGAAGAATACACAAGTGCTCCCACGCACCCTTCTCTCCTCACCCTGGCCCTTGGCTTGCTCTGTTCCCTCTCCTGTGAAATGTTCTCTCCCTGTCTCTCTGGCAAATACTTTAGGATTTAGCCTAGTACGGAGAACACAACTGAAGATTTGCAATTATTGTTTGTAATACAAATGAAGGACGGTTAGCAGCATCATGATTTGCTTTCACGTTTGCAGTTTATTCTCTGAAAAAAATATTGATTTGCATATGCAGATGCTAGCATCTGAAAGTTTGGTCAATCTTTTAATCCCTCTTATCTATCACAAGGCAAAATTTAACCATGGATGTGAAACCCAAACAAGTGTATTAATTAATGGATATCAATGGCCTGTAAAATCAAGGCACAGCCTGTTGGTTAAACATATTCTCAGATTAATGATAAACAGAAGAATATTTTTTTAAAAATATGCTAAGTGCATAAGTTTGTGACTACATCAAGTGTGGGTTTATCATTATTATCCTTAGGGAGAGAAGAGGCTAGGTTATTTTTTAATGAATCCAGATGTCCAGAACTGTCTTTCCCCTCAAATTTAAACATACTTCCAGCCAGAGTTTCAAAGCTGGAGCTGTTAAACATGACCATGGGGATGGGAAGTGAGGTAAGACAGCTGCTTTTGTCTGTGAGGAAACTTAATTTGTGTGACACTCGCCTTCTGTCTTCCAGAAAATTAGCATGTGTCATTTTAAACCACAGAATGGAGATGCTGCTGTGTTTATTAAGCAGATCCAGTTTATGCCCCTGCATAGCTCTGTGACTATGTACAAAAACTTTTAGACTGTACTGTGTATAGCAAATTCCTGTGCACCTGAAATGCCACTTTTATCTAAAAGGGGGGTTTCAGTGTGGAGCCCAGTAGGAAGGAAGGGAACTGACATTTATTGAGGGCCTTCTGTGTGCCTGGCAGTGGGCTATATGCATGCTTTGGGCACGAGCTGGCATTTCCTACTGAACTCTGAAAGCGAGGGTGTTTTAAGAAGGGCAGGGTAGTGGGGTTGGACACCCTGAACATTTCTGAAGAAAATCAGCTCTCAGTGACCTGAGCCGATGGAGAAGAGCAATTTGGCAACTGTGGTGGGTGCTCTCCCAGGACCTCTCTGATCTCCAGGGAGAGGGTGACAGTGGAGAGCAGAGAGGAGGGTGAGGCCCTGGAGGAGGTGTGAGGTCTTCTACCAGCTCCACAGCTCCTCTCTTCCCTGCAGAGGGAGGGGCAGTGGTGAGGTTGCTGGGAAGGAGGTCAGTCTTTTCTTTAGAGCAGTCCATAGCCTTCACCCCGTGTGTTTTTTTTTCTTTCTCTTCATTCAAAAGTAATTGAATTATTTGTTGAAGATTTAGAGAATGTACATGAATATAAAGGAGAAAATTATAATCATGCCCGTAACCACCTGACCCTGATATAACCAGTTACCATTTTAAAGTGGAGCCTCAGATATTCTGTAAGTGATTTTTTCCTCATCCAATTTGAATATACTGTACATACCTTTTTAGTTAATCTATTAGCCATCGGCTTTCTTAATTGAGCAATTAGAAAATAATTGTGGCGTGGGTAGAGAGAGGCCTCCAGGAGAGGATCCCGAGCCCTTCCATTGTGCACGGCCACTGGAGACTGAGTCAGGGCACCCAGGAAAGGACCCCAGCTCTGTTTGTAGTAATCATGCTGCACAGCCTTGCGTTCATAAAGCTCCTTATAATTTTTCAGAGGTTCTCTGACCCTTGTAGTGTCATCAAGATATATATACATCTCCATGTGCTTCCACAAAAGCCTGAGAAGGAACCAGCTATTCTGTTGACTGTGGAAAGAAGGGGCCTCAAACCCTTGACTTTTTTTTCTTTTTTTTTTTTAATTTTATTTATTTATTTATTTATTTATTTATTTATGGCTGTGTTGGGTCTTCGTTTCTGTGCGAGGGCTTTCTCTAGTTGCGGCAAGTGGGGACCACTCTTCATCGCGGTGTGCGGACCTCTCACTGTCGCGGCCTCTCTTGTTGCGGAGCACAGGCTCCAGACGCGCAGGCTCAGTAGTTGTGGCTCACGGGCCCAGTTGCCTCGCGGCATGTGGGATCTTCCCAGACCAGGGCTCGAACCTGTGTCCCCTGCATTGGCAGGCAGACTCTCAACCACTGCGCCACCAGGGAAGCCCGACTTTTTTCTTTTAACACAATAATTCTCATTCTCAGATGCACAGTCAAGTCACCTTGGATGTTTTGAACGCCCAGGTCCTGCTCCAGACCACTAGAGTCTCTGGGGTGGTTCCCAGGCCTGAGGATCCAGTGTGCAGCAAGGTGGAGAACCGCCATCTTACCAGGTTGAGTTCAGTTTTCACCAGGTTTCGGTTAGTTGGGTGATTGATCACATGCCGCTGCTGCTGGTAAATTGGGGGGATAGGGTGTGAGGAGCAGATGAAGGAAGACACTTAGTGGTTTCTCCTGGTTCAGTGGTCAGGGCCAAACTCAGAGTGTCTAAATATAGTTGAGATAGATTTTCCAGGTCTAGACGCACATTCTTTTTTTAAAAAATTGAGGTATCGTTGATTTATAATATCACATAAATTTCAGAGGTACAACATAGTGATTCACAATTTTAAAGGTTATACTCCATTTATGGTTATTATAAAATATGGCTATATTCCTTGTGCTGTAAAATATATCCTTGTAGCTTATTTATTTTACACTAGTAGCTTGTATCTTTTAATCCCCAACCCCTATCTTGCCCCTTTGTTCTTCCCCTTCCCCACGGGTAACCACTAGTTGTTCTCTATATCAGTTAGCCTGTTTCTTTTTTGTTATATTCACTAGTTGGTTGTATTTTTAAAATTCCACATATAAGTGATATCATACAGTTATTTGTCTTTCTCTTGGACTTGGAGGGTATTATGTTTGGTGAAATAAGTCCGACAGACATAGACCCACATTCTTGACAGCTTCCCTAGGTTAAAAACTCAGAAATCCACCTCTAATTTCCACACAGTTTCTGGGAAGCGTTACAGAGTTGTGGCTAAGAGCACATGGTCAAGGTCACAGGCTTTGACGTTGGAAAGAAAGGAATGCAAATCCTGGATTTTACACTTATCAGGTGTGTGTCTGAAGCAGCTACTTTATGTTTTCATGGCTTAGTTCCACCCCTGGAAAGTGGTAGAATAATGCGTGCATTTCAGGATTTTTAATGGTTAAAACAGACCGTGCACAAAGAGTATGCACTTCATTCTATCGGCTGCAGAGGGAGGCTCACTAGACATTGACTCTCAGGGTAGCTGTGTATCTAGTACGAGGGTCAATCAGAGATCCTGGGCTCTGAGTGCCAATCCCAGCACTAGCAATGTTGGTTATCACCGTCTAAATGATGACCTAGGGATGGAAAGCAAGTTCAGGAAGCTACTAGTGGCCAACTGCATATCAGGTCCAACTTGTCATGGCCTGTCTGTTTGATGGGTTTTTGACCATCAGTGGAATAAACTGACGAAATATTTAATAGACGTTTTGAAACCCAGAATGAAATAGAGCTGAGCTAGCAGCTAGCCTGCCTTTTCCACCTCACCACTGACCTCCCTATTTGTCAGGATGGGACGTGAAGGATGACTCCGTTGCACCTGCTGGCCAGAATCATGGCAGTCCTGATGCCTTAGCACTCTCCAGGCTCAGAACCTAAAAAGAAGGACTGACTTCTTTCCTGGATTTGAATGTGCCTCCTGTGTTATTTAGACCACTCAGTGACCCAGAGCAGTGAGTATTAAGTGATCCCTAGATTTCATTTAAGTAATGTAAACCTCTGTAGGCATCAACATTACCCACGCTTCAAATAAGCAGCAGCATTAGAGCTTGATTTTAGTTATCTTGCTTCTGCCCTGTCCTCTAGAAACAAGCGGAGCAAAATATGACAGGAGGAAGAGGAGCAGCCCAAAGACTAGATGGGCCACAGCACTGGAATAACTGTAGTTGACTGGACTTAGTTCATCGCTGGTAAAGTCCTTCTTCTTCACGAAGCTGTCCTCGAATTCTTGTCTTCCTCCAGCCAGATGCAAGGTGTTGCCTCTTCTGAATTCTTGTAGTGTTTCAGTGATTTTTTAATGACAGGCTTTCTTTTATTAAAATTATTTATGCACATATGTCTACGAGCTTCTTGTGGGAAAGGACTTGTATTAGTTATTTTTGTATCTCCCTTAACATCTAAGCCTTTTTACAAAGTAAGTACCCAGTGACCGTCAACTGAATAGATGCATGTCTTGGGCACAATTACAAGAAATGAATCTGTACTAGCAAGACTCACCACTGTAATCCTGACCATTGAATGACAGCTGTCATTTACTTTTCAGGTGTTTAATTGCAACACTGATATCCAGGCCTTGTAGAGTCCTTTTAAGAAGTTTTTGATATCTTTATTTTGATGTCCATCCTCCAGACAAACCCCATGGCCAAAAGCAATGAAGAGCTTTCATCATTAATATATTTTCCTCCAAATTCACAACTATTATGTAAGCACACATTTGCAAACGCACTGTTTTGTGTGTTCTGCTGGTGTCTAAGTGAGCGTAGTTATTTAGAATTCTCCCACCTGCTTCCAGATGTCAAAGGTGGGGGAGGGCTTGCTCTTGAGAGCTCATCAATTCTGCTTCAGTGGACACTGGGAAGGTGCACGATGTAAATTCTCTTTTGAAATCTTGAATTGTTCACAATCTGGGGCAACACTGGCTTTATTTGAATATGTTGGAATGATGGGGTGGCGGTAACTGGAGTCAGAAATTCTGTCCAGCAGAAGCTGGACATAAAAAAACCAGCATTTTCCTGCCTGGTGGTAAGCTCTTTGGGGAAGAATAAGCTTGTTTCTGTGTGCACAACAAGGAAATGGGGGTGGTGAAGACATCCAGGATAAGACAAGTGGTGATTGACAGCCCAGCTGGTGGAAATGGGTAATTGGAAATTCATGGCACATAAATCTCCCAGTACTTATCTTGAAGCACAGGAAGAGAGGAGATCTGAGCAGGGGAACATTTAACTCTTTCAAAGGGATCTAATAAGGTAGCAAATCTTTAAGTTCTTCATTTTAACTTTAATTAAATTACGGTTTTCTGTCTTGGAGAGAGAAATGCATTCAGCTTAAGGAAATGTTTCTGTGCATAGTCAATGGAAATGTGCAGAACTGTTGAAGAAAAGTTGTTCGTTTGTTGGTTTACTTTGAATATGTAGTCCTTTCCCATGGGTCTCATTCCTTTAGAGAACAATTGTTTCCCTCTCTCTTGATGGGTTTCTGGATTCCCTGTGTATAGTGAGGTCTCCTTTATGTGCCTTACCTTTCTAATTTCCGAATTGGTGTTTTGTAAAATGAGGTGGTATTAAAGCATTAGCAAGTAACTTGAATTACAAATAGTAGCATAGCGAAAGGGACATTCATCATACTTGTTGAAGTCTCACGCTTTCTCTGATGATCTGATTTTTGGTTCAACATTTTTGACCTGGACAACTACCTGCCGTTATCTTTCTCATGATAATCCATCATACTATTAAAGATAATCATTAAGTTACTTCTAATTTTTATCTCTAAGCCAGACAACCCCACGCAGACTAAATAACTAAAAATTTTCATCCCAACAGTTTTGGACTTGTCAGGGTATGAGTGAGATTGAGAAACTCGGGGTGTCCAGTTTACATCTGAACCTGATCAGTGGAGGTCCCTGGTACCTTTCCATAATTGGGATGGGTCCCTTGAAGGATTGGATCTATTTTATCAACTGGGCTTCCTCCATCTCTGCTTCATTTTCGTTGAAATTCAGACACGTATCTAATCTTAGTGCCGCGTATGCCTGAAGATGTGTGGCCACATCTGTGTTATTTCTGGCTGGCCAAATGTTGCATCTGTTGCCATGCCAGAGTTCCTGCTGGTGAACAGCGATATGCCATAGGGGGCCAGCTCTCTATGGCTTCAGGGCTCCCATGAGCCTAATGCCCTGACATCTGGCTGAGGTCTGAAAAGGGAGTAGAGATTGGAGAGGTACGCTGGGGTACAGAGATAGACATGACAATAGTTATAATGGTGGAGCACATGGTGGATGAATTAATCTGAGACATGACAATAGTTATAATGGTGGGGCACATGGTGGATGAATTAATCTGAGGTGCGTTGAGCTTTGGAAGTGCTGAGCCATTGTGTTAGGCATCCTTCAAAGTACTCAAGAAGGACTAGGTGTGGTCCCTTGGTGACCTGAAACCAGGAAACCCAGGTTATCATCTGAGCTCTTCCAGGAGCCAAACAGGTTACCTGGTTTGGACTAGATCTTTAAGATGAAATGAAAGGGTTGGACTGATAATCATGTACAGTAGGAACAAAAATGCTATAAACTTTCTTCCTCTATTCAAAGGCCATTAAGGCTATTTTATGATTCTGATGTGTGAAGCATATGTTATCTCACACGATGCTCCTTGCTGTGCACAGAAGAAGAAGATGATACGTACATATGGGTTGACTGATTCAGTGTGGAGCCGGGTAATGGCAGAGTGGTGGATCACAGGGAAGGGGTGAAGACTTATATATTTGACAATCACAGCAGGAAACCTTTAGTAGACGAGATTATCAAGCTTTTAAAACCATGTTTCATGTCTGAAAAAGCACTGCAATGAATATATGTCTCTTCAGTGAAGGACACAAAAAAGCCAAATCTTCATTTAAACCACATCAGCAGTAGCTGTTAGCTCTACCAGTATAGGCTTTCTAAGGACAGGCTTCCGGGTTCATTGGTAGGTTAAGCTCACTGCTGTCATCCTTGAGGTTTTCTTGTGAATTGCAAAACCTTTAATGGCCCTTGTACCTACAGAAAGAAGTCCAGCTCTCTCCAACTTTCACCTTCCAGCCTTCACTAACTGCTGTGAACCTGTCTTTTTACTCTTCACCCAACGCATTGTGCTAGATTATTACGATTCAAAATGAGTAAGTTTGCTGTTGTTAAAGAATGTACATTCTAACAAGGGGGAAAGACATGGAACAAATCCATACAATTCAGTGCTTAAATGCCATAAGAGTAACTTCTACAGGGCACAAATGTCATTCATAGACATGTCATACACTCCCATGCCACTGTTCCTTCCCTCATTATATTTCCTGGGCCCAGAATGTTTTTAACGAGTCCGGTGGCAAAATCCAACTCTTCAGTCGAGGTCGTGGTCGAAGGTCACTTTTTAGAAATGTTCATGGACTCTTCCCTTCGGGGTTTGGGTGGGAGTTTGGGGTACACTTATTATGTCACTGGTTCTGTGTTCCCCACTATACCATGGGACCTTCAAAGGCAAGGGATTTGTCTAGCTCACTTTTGTGAAGAATAGGAGCTTAACAAAATTTACAGGCATGCAGGCCGGCTGTTACGGCAGGGCCTTTGCCATTGCTGTTCCCTCTGTCCAGAATATGTTTGTCCCAGGTCTCTGAATTGATGACTCAGTCTCAGAGAGGCCTTCCCTGACCACCTTCTCTAAAACAGACCCTTCCTTTCATCCAGATTTCTCTTCATCACTTTGTCAAGGTGTTTTGTCTTTGTAGCACACATCACTGTGTGAAATTACTTCTTAATTGCTCTTATTTAATTGAAGAATAGTTGATTTACCATATTGTGCTAGTTTCAGGTGTACAGCAAAGTGATTCCATTATATATATATATATATAATATATATATAAAATTTTTCAGATTCTTTTCCATCATAAGTTATTATAAGATATTGAACACCCTGTGCTATACAGTAGGTCCCTGTTCTTAATTGCTTTTGTCTGTTAAGACAGTTTAGACAGCTCTCTAAGAGTAGGGATCTTGTGTGTCTTGTTCACTGATGGATTACTTGCACCTAGAACAGTGCCTGACTGGTAGAAAGCCTTCAGTATGTATTTGTCTAATCCATGAAAGGCGTTTGGTTCCCTTTTAACCCGATTTGTATTTCTCATCTAACATACATTTTTATTATTTAAAAATGCGCTCTTCGCACATTTCCAGTGTTTTCTTCTCTCTCTGGGCTGGTTTGAGTTTTCCTGGCACCTTGAAGATAAGGGCGGCAGGATGGCATGTTTTCTTTTGCCACATTTGGGTCCGGGCTGCTAGCCTTTCATGAGTGGTGTTCAGCAGGTGTTGCACAGAGTTTTTTCTGAATCATGGAGGCCTGGACCCTCCACTCTTGTGCTTTTGGGAACTGGCATCCCAGGGTCAGAGTTTGGCTTCTGATCGCCTTTGTCTTTTTCAGCTGTTTGTCTCCATCAAGTCAGCTGGCCCACCCTGACATATGAGTTACATTTGAGAGGGACAGCACGGAGTTTTTTGTCTTCTTTCCTTAATGACTGCTGACTGTTCCAAAGGGAATAAGGGCGTGGAGTTGAAGGAAGAGGATAGGATGACAAAGGAGAGAGAGATACAGTGGATAAGCCCGTGATTGGGAAGTCCTGGGGTTCCAACCACTTGAGAGTCCTGAGTGCAGGGGGCCCTGCCCACTTGGGTGGAGGTGGCTGCATGAACACCCCTCTCCCTCCCCCTGTAGAAGCTGCTTCTCCTTCCATAGGCATAAAATGCCCCAATTCTGGGCCTGCAGCTCTCTGCCAACCAGTCACCCTTACTTTAACCACCCTCTAATACGTAGTCCAGAGGTGGGCAGTGGGATAAGGGGTGTGGAACCAGCTTTGCTGGATGGCAAGTCCATCACCCCTCTCCAGTGGGGACAGTTATACCTACTGTTCTCAGCCTTGGGACTCAGAACAGCCAGTTAAGCTGTTATTATTGTTTCTCTGTTCTAAGGGAGATTATAATTTGCTGCAGTTATTACCGGGGAGCATGGGGGTCAGAATGCTTGAAGTGTCAGATGTCATAACTGGATCATCTTTGTATGCCTTATACTAGGTCTAGAGTGTGTGTGTGTGTGCGTGTGTGCGCATGTATGTTTTAGGTTAAGCTGTATGCACAAGTATCCACACAATCCCCCACCTCTTTCTAAAGGGCCCATAGAAGCCCTGAATCATTCAGGGTACAGCCTAACTCTGCAGAACCTCTGCAGAATCCCACTGACACATCCTAATGAAATATCAGGGTGTTAACTTCTGTAGTCTTTGCTTTAGGGATGGAGATGCAGACACACACACACACACACACACACACACACACAGTTGACCCTTGCACAAGGTGGGGATTAGGGGCACTGGCCTTCCTGAAAAAAATTCGTGTATAAGTGGACCCACGTAGTTCAAACCCATGGTCAATTGTACATATAACCGCCTCCACCATGAGAGTATTGTTACCTTGTTTCTCTTTGGTGATCATTAGCGAAAGATGGAAGTATTTCTCTATGCAGTTTTAAAATACTGTTGGATAACATTCAAACCTCCTGGTGGTTTCATGTTGCCGAAACTGAAATTCTAAGGGAAAAAAATGGCCTTTGTCTGTAGCATGGCTACATAATGAACTAGAGTACATTTAGTTAGCTGAAAAACTCTGGCAGTTTATTGTGTGGATGTAAATTGTAATTATCTACCTAACCTTTCTCATGTTAAGCTTGTTGTTGAAAAGGTTGTTTTATCTCCTAAGTTTTTTTTTTTTTTCTTTCAGGCTCAGCACCATTTATATGTATATTGAATTTAATTAAGGGAAAAGAAGAAAAAAATTGCTAATACCAATTGGTAGAAATCACCCCTTTGTGGAATATTATCTAACTTCCATGGTAGCATAGAAGCACAGAAGGCTCTGCATTTACAAACAGTCTCTACATTTATGAACAATTTATTCTCAGTGCAAACAGAACTCATAGATCTATTTTGAATGAGAACTAGTCTCAAGTTGGAATTTATTATTATAATCACTCTTTTTATTAATCATTTAACAATTGTGTGGTGTTGATTAATTTTCTGGCAGTGTTATGTGAACAAGATTTTGAGGAAAGGGAAGAAGTCATTTCATGTATGTGGGTTTAGTTTAATTTTATTCACCAAAGTGGTATTTAATTAATAACAATGATGGAAATAAGCACAGATTCAGAATTTGTCACCTTCTATTTTAGTGCGTAGCTAATGAATGGAGCAAGTGCTTGTGGAAAAATAGGTTGTGAGTCACAGGGGCACTCGACCTCACTGGAGTGTTTGCAGTTTGGATCAGAGATGGTTAGCTTCTACCAGACTGTGATGTGTCTGTGGACGCTTGGTCGATGCCAATTAATGAGGAGGGTTGAGATCCCCTGTATAATTTTAAGTTTGTGCTGGTTCTTAATGCACAGATTTCCCATTAAGTGGAAATCAGTTTTGCGAGGAATTTATTTACAAATTTGTAGGTAAAATTTATTTTAAATTTAGGATTGGTGCTAGTTTTAAAATTCTGTTGTGTTGTTTTCTCTTCCATTTTCCCTCTCTTAATTGCATGGTGATGGGGTTATTAACCCGTTTGTCAGAATAGAGATCTCTGTCTCTTACACCAGCCCACGTGGTTGTATCTTGTGAGTATCTTCCAAAGGTTCGCCTCTCAGAGTATTTAGTTTTCCAGCTCTTAAAACACGTTAGTGTTTTACTAACATAGTTGGTTAAAGGGGCTAACACAGTTTTCATCACCTTAGGATCTGAAGAATTGAGTCTTGCACTTTGAACCAAGTGGTAGGCGTTTCTTCAGTATATTGCTCTTATAGAGTCTAGATGGTCTTTGAAATTCTGGCCCTAAAGATGAATTTAAGAACAATAAATGTACTGTTTAGCTCAGAGTTTCAGTAGCAGAGCTTAGGTGCTGAACTAGCTTTTTAATTTTTTTCCCTTAAAAAACATTTGTAGCTTGGGATGGATAGTCAGAGCAACCATGGTATCATAGCAGGGAGTGGGCTGGCTTCACCTCATCCCATAATCATTTCATTTTGGATGAAAATTTAGCACCTGGTGTTGAAAACCTAGAGAAAGTTTTGACAGCCTATTAAAATGTAATTTAGAGAGTTTTCGATTCTAGTAATATAATAAATATAGAAGCCTGTTTTAGCAGTCGTATGGTTATGTAAAGATTTTGATGCAGAGCTCATGGGGTTTGACCACATATTCTGTTTGGTGGTCTAGTGATTTTAAAGGGCGTTTGCAGAGTATGTACCTGGAAAGTAAGGGAGCTATGTGATGTGGTCTTCAAGCCACTCTCTAACCTTTTCCTCATAAGATTTTTCCTTCCTTAATCCTCTCCTGGTGGTTTTCTGGTTCTCCGAGACATGCCAGCTTGAGGAGTGAGCCTCAGGATGGCTCTCCATGGGTGCTCGGAAGGGGGCTTGGTAGCTTTTTTGCTGACCTCTACCTATATTCCTGCCTAATGAATCAGAGTTCCTCCTGGGTCTAGATTCTACAGTGGAGAAACCTAGCAACCACCACCTTAACCAAATGATCAAAGTTATTTTTACACGACATATCACTATCATGTAACCCTTGGTCTGATGCAGGAGAAAGGAGAATATCACTTCTATGGTATTCTTTCCAAAAATACACACCCTGAGTTAATCATGAGGAGACATGAGGTAAACTCAAATTGAGAGACATTCTACAAAATAACTAGCTAGCACTTTTCAAATGTAAAAGTGATGGCTGTTGTGGAAATGTCACAGGTTTAAGGAGAGTAAGGACCCAGGACAACTAAATGCAGTGAGGGCTCCTGAATTGGATTCTGGACCAGCAAAGGGACATACCTGTGACAATCAGCAAAAATTGTGTAGTCTGTTGATTAGTTAAGAGTGTAGCATCAGTGTTAATTTCCTATAATTGTTATATGGTTGTATAAGATATGAGCATTTGGGAAAGCTGAGTGACAGGTATATGGGAACTCTTTGTGCTAGTTTTTCAACTGTTTTGTAAATTTGAAACAAAAAAAGAAGTAGAACTCTCTTTTCTTTAGGAGATATTAAGCTTCATTGAAGTAATGGTTTCATTAACTCCCTCATATCCTGTCTCTACATATACCTAGTCACTCTTCTAAGAAAATGAAAGCACATGGAGACTCCCCTTTGATGTTTTATCATTGTACTTGAATATCAGACTAAATTTTTTAGCTTCTCAAGGTTGCTCTCTCCTCTCATCATCACCAATAAGAGAAGATACTCAAAGTTCTACCGAAGGGGGCAGGGGCGGTCCAGCTTTTCCCACCCAGTTACCTGAGTCTTCCTACCCTTGAGTTGCTCTGAAGGGAGACCCCATTGGATAATAGGGCATATTTATCGTGAAGTTACTGAAGCTTCGGCTTCAGAACGCTTCTCGCTCAGGGGCCTCTTCCAAAGCCTTCTGACTTAATTTTGAATTGATAATTTTATACTTGTTTCTTAAAGAGGGTCCTCCACATGGTATAGGCTTCAGGCCCCACAATACCTGAAATGCTCCTGCTTCCTGGGATTATTTTGCCTGAGGCGGCCCCATACAAGGTCATGCAGTCTCTTTCCATTCTGGCTCACCAGTTCAAAACAGCAGAGAAGAAAACAACATCAAGCGGATGCCGCAATCAAATATTTCAAGTTTTCCTTTGGGACTTCCCTGGTGGTGCAGTGGTTAAGAATCTGCTTTTCAATGCAGGGGACACGGGTTCGAGCCCTGGTCCGGGAAGATCCCACATGCTGCAGATCAACTAAGCCCATGCGCCACAACTACTGAGCCCGTACTCTAGAGCCTGCGGCCACAACTACTGAGCCAGCGTGCTGCAACTACTGAAGCCCGTGTGCCTAGAGCCCGTGCTTGGCAACAAGAGAAGCCACCGCGACGAGAAGCCCGTGCACTGCAACAAAGAGTAGCCCCCGCTTGCCACGACTAGAGAAAGCCCGTGTGCAGCAACAAAGACCCAACGCATCCAAAAAATAAATTTAAATAAATAAATAAATAAATAAAATTTAAAAATTAAAAAAAAAAAAGTTTTCCTTTGCTGGATTTGGTTCACTATTCGGCTAGGCAAAATTAGAATCAAATAAAAGCGAATGCAAATGAAAAGCATCCATGTCAGCAGTCAGAACCTGAGCACATTTGGTCAGAAGATCAGCTTTGCTGCATCCAAAAGGTCACTGCCCAGAGGAGCACCCTTTGGACACTTAGAAGCAACATGGCTTGGACTGACTTGGAGTTGCAGCTGATACTTGAAAATTCGACCCCCAGCCCAGCCACCAGCTCATCCCACTTCGTCTATCTGTCAGATAAGCTCACAGCCCAGATTTTCAAGTACCAGACCTCCCAAGAAGAGGCCAATTATCCATATGTAGAAATCTGTGTTAAATAAACTATAGGATCAAGCCAAGGAGCATGAAATTCGGAGCTGGTGTTGACAGCCCCTCATTCCTGTCACTTATTAATTTTATTTCCCTCCTCAGCTTGTGTCATTGCCTAAAAATTATTTACACATAGGTTTTCATATTCTGTGATTTAACTCTTGAAGACCTTTTGTAACACATGGGAACTAATGACCTCTTTCTCTATGAACATTTTAGATCGAGTTTATTTTTAGGGAAATTTGATCTTTAATAATTTTATCAGAGTGATTTTTTTTTAAAGCCTAGCTATTCTAACCCTGAATTTACCAAGGACATTTTCTTTTTCTGGCTACACACTTTTGAAATCGAAGATTAGAATTACAAGACACAAGGCATTCATTCTGAAGTTGCCTTCTCTCTCTTGACTTTTACAGTCTGTGTGTGTGTGTGTGTGTGTGTGTGTGTGTGTGTTCAGAAATTTTTACTTCCATATCTATGTTTCCAGAGTAAGCAGAGGACAGAATGTAGAAGTGATTTGAAATCACAAATGAAACTAGTTATGCTAGAAATATCAATAAAATATTGTTAAATGAAGAGGCTGATGGTTTGGAACCCTCACTCGACAATGGTTCCTGTTTTTAATGAAATACATCTAGCAATATTTTAATTGAAGTATAGTTGATTTACAGTGTTGTATTAATTTCTGGTATACAGCAAAGCGATTCAGTTTTAAATATAACCCTTTTTCGTATTCTTTTCCATTATGGTTATTACAGGATATTGAATATAGTTCCCTATGCTATATGGTAGTACCTTGTTGATTATCTATTTTATATCTAGTACTTTGTATCTGCTAATCCCATACTCCTAATTTATCCCTCCCCTACCCCCTTTCCCCTTTGGTAACCATTAGTTTGTTTTCTATGACTGTGAAACTGTTTCTGTTTCTTAAATAAGCTCATTTGTGTCCTATTTTAGATTTCACATATACGTGATATTTGTCTTTCTCTTTCTGACTTACTTCACTTAGTATGATAATCTCTAGGCCCAGCCATGTTGCTGCAAATGGCATTCTTTCTTTCTTTTTTTATGGCTGAGTAATATTCCATTGTATATATGTACCACATCTTCTTTATCCATTCATGGGTTGATGGACATTTAGGTTGCTTCCATGTCTTGGCTATTGTAAATAGTGCTGCAATGTATCTATTCAGGGTGCATGTATCTTTTTGAATTATGGTTTTCTCTGGATATACGCCCAGGATTGGGATTGCTGGGCGTATATCCAGAGAAATCTGGATCATCTGGTAACTCTATTTTTAGTTTTTAAAGGAATCTCCATACTGTTTTCCATAGTGGCTGCACCAATGTACATTCCCACCAGCAGTGTAGGAGGGTTCCCCCTAGCAACGTTGTTTTTGATGTTTTATCTTTGGTCTTTGAAAAAAATCAGTTGTTTGATAATCAAATGAATCAGAGCCAGAGAGAATACCATTTTTAAGGAAGACTTGCTATGAAGTATATTGAGGGAACCAAGTCAGGTTCTCTAAAATATATATGAGTGAATCATTTGCCAAAACACCAGAATTCGGCTATGAAGAACCCAGCAATCACCAGAGTCCCTTATGAGTTAAAGCTCAGGAAACCTCACATGTGAAACAGCCTGCTGGCCATCAGAGACCTGAGGATACAGCAGAGATGATTTCATTGGCTTCAAAACTCTATTAGAGGGACTTCCCTGGTGGCGCAGAGGTTGAGAATCCGCCTGCCAATGCAGGGGACACGGTTTCGAGCCCTGGTCCGGGAAGATCCCACATGCCACGGAGCAACTAAGCCCGTGCGCCACAACTGCTGAGCCTGCGTGCCACAACTACGGAAGCCCGCGCACCTAGAGCCCGCGCACCGCAACGAAGAGTAGCCCCCGCTCACCGCAACTAGAGAAAGCCCGCGCTCAACAACGAAGACCCAACGCAGCCAAAAAAAAAAACAAAACTCAATTAGAGTTAAGCTTCTTAAAGATGTTCAACCAAGTCATCATGCTCTTCTATCCATACACAATGTCTGGTATGTGTGTGGCTTTCCCCCACCCCCTGCCGCCCCCAGTTTGGCTGTCACTCTACAGAGGAAATAAAAAAGCAGTAGACCCAGTTTCTGGGCTGTGTCATTTTATGGAGATGCTAAAAGGCAGTTTATTTCATATTGATCATACCAGGGAGCTAGCCAAGTATGGTGTTAATTGGGTCCTCTGGAATTCTAAACCCTTGGGACTGAAAGCTTTCTAGTGAGGAGAGGAAATAACCCACAGGCTGCATAAAAAATGAAATCCCGGAGCCCACAGTGTCCCAGTTGCTGGTGATTTGGCCAGCTCATTTTGTATCCAGTTGCTTATTTCAATTAGCTTGTTTTGTGTTATGTTTCCCCACACCCCCCCTTTCCTGCAAAGCTGTGAAGCCTTGTTTTGAAAACTGCTGCCCCAGAGTACACTGGTTTGGCTGTCCTGTCCTCATTGTTCTAAGGCTCATTCCATATGTGGGTCACATCCTAGCTCTCTCCTCCACCCCTCCCCCCAAGCCCTTCAGTAGTCTCCCCTTCCCTGTCCAGGCATCCAGGCATTGGCATGCACTTGCTAATTCCCTCTCTCTCTCTCACTCACACACACACACACTTTTTTCCCCTTATGAGGCAGAGGTAAAGAGCAGATTCTTTTAGGAGCTTGCAGGCAGAGCCATTCAAACTTAACAAGCTGGTAGCTGTGCATTTAGTTTATGGCAAACACCACTTCACCTTCATGGAAGTCATTATTCTGTTCCTCTCCCTTTTTTCCCTCTTCCTACCCCTTGCTCTTTTCCCTTCTCTTTTTCCAGGACAAAGGTCTTTAAGAAACTAAGATTGCTGCTTAGTTTGACCCTTTCTTGTTACCGTGGTAGCGGGTGGGTATCTCAGACAGTGAAGGATGGAGCAGGCAGGCTGGAGTTTTTATGCACAGTTCTTTGGGGGCTGCAGGAGGAGGCCGCTGAGAAATGTGTGTTGCAGGCATGCCTGCTGAGTTTAGTCTGCTGGTTATCTGTCACTTATTCTGACTAAAAGGTAAGGGCTTCTGTAATTTGCTGCTGCAAAGAATTGGTGCATTGTTCTATTTCTAAGGCCTTCAACTAATTGGCTCTTGAGGGAAGATTGGAATGAGAGTTTTTGCTTGACTTCTGTGGCCTATCCTGTTAGATCTCTCTGATTTTTTAAAAAATATCTGAAGAAAATATAATCTTGGCTAATCTCATGGCCATTAATGGAAGGTCTATTTACGTGTCTTCCAGGGGAAAAAAAAAGCAAAAGACTTTTGATTCCATGATGTTTCTTTCTTTTCATCTAAAACTTTTAATTTACCAGTGAAGAGGGATGGGGTACATGTAGTCACTATTTTCAGTGATTTCTGTAAACTTTGGGAATAGGACTTGTAGTTTTATCCCAAGCTAATAATATTTTCTTTCAGCAGATTGCATTTTTACCAATTAAGAACTGTAGTGCATTTGAGTAGTCAGAATGAGGAAAGTTAGAGACTATTTAAACAAGAAGTAGCATTTACAAGTAGCATTTAAACAAGAAGCAGCATAACTGATTGGTCAGTTACTCTAGTGTGTGTAAATACATGTTGATAAATAGGAATCACCAATTATGCCTCTTGTTTTATGTGTTTAGAGGACATTTTCCATTTCTGATTAGAATTCAGATATGAACTGAAATATAGGCAAAAGAATCTTAACAATAAGAACTATTATGCAATTATATAGACCTTAAACTTATGTTTCTCAAACTTACCTACTTAAAGTAATTGAAACTAGAATATCAGATGCCTGTTATCCCTGGGGAAAAAAGCTTACCTTTGGTTAAAGAAACATAATTTCAAAAACAGATTGCCCATCGCTATGGAATTTGTACAGTTGGAAACCAACTGAGTTTTATTGAAAAAAATGATTACACCTTATTTTCGTAAGCACTGGTGATTTATGGAGACTCTTTGGTAGGAGTGTAGGATGTATTTTATTGGAGATGGAGGTCCCTTTAATGCTATTTTCTTTTATGGTTGCTACTTGGGGCCTGTGATGTGTGTTGCAATCTGGCTGTATTTATCAATCTGTCTCATGATCCATAAATGAAGGAAAGGTGTATGTTTGGACACCCAATTTAAGTCAACTTATTTTATTTATTACTTTATAAGATTTGGGCCAAAGAGCCTGTGGGAAATGTTTCCTCCAATATTGATGCATATTCCTCCAACATATTGATGCATCTACTTAAAAAAAACCTAGTGATATTAGCAAAATGAACTGGATTTCTTTAGTGATTAGACTTTGAGAAGAAACAAGAAGTAACATGGATACTGAAGGGAAGATGCTGTCTGTAAAGGGGGAAAGTTTTATTTCCTTAACCCTGACTCACGTGTTCCTAGTGGGACTACTAGAGATTGAGTCGACAGAGTAGGGCCCAGATTTTAGAGGCTGCTTCTCTCCCACAGCTACCCCTCACCCCAACCCTCACTGTCCAGTGTCTTGTCATTAAGTCCCTCTGGTTTCTTTAATGTGTCAGCAGGATGGCTTTACCTTCCATTTATTTATTTATTTATTTATTTTGGCCGCGCGTGGCATGCGGGATCTTAGTTCCCCGACCAGGGATCAAACCTGCGCCCCCTGCATTGGAGGCGCAGAGTCTTAACCACTGGACCACCAGGGAAGTCCAAAACTAAGATTGACCTTCCATTTGAACTCAACAGGAGACGGCTCAGATCAGCACATACTCCTGGAGACCTTAAAAATCTTTCCTCCCATGTTTTATTCCAAACATCTCCTTCTTAATACAAAGAAAAAATAAACAAGGAGAAAAAAAAGAAACCAGATACTTCTTCATATGAAAGTTTTTTTCTCTTCCAAGTGTTTCATACTTTATTTTTTAAAATTTAAACTAGATTTGTCCCTTATATAAAATTGGATACTTTTTTATGTACTAAATCAGTGACTGTCAGCCTGGGCGTGTCCATAGGACTCACTTGTAAAGTGATTGAGTGATGCCACCGTCAGGGAGTTTGTTCTGGAAGTCTACATCCATGCCTGGTACATGTTAGGTGTTCAGTAATATCCAATGAATGTTAAATACTGAAATGTTTTCAGAGTGGATTCTAATAGGCCACACTGGATAAAACTCATTGCAAAATCTGTTCCTCTTCCTCTTTAGTTGAATTTAGAGAAGGTCATGTCCCAACTTCTATGCTTCCTACATGTAAGTTGAGAAATAATAGGGCTTCTTTTGAAAGGCTGGACTTCTTTTGCAGACTTTTTCAAACCTCTGAAAATAGATGAATAAGGGCCCTTTAATCATTTTCTAGCACACAAAACAAAGTGACTTCTATAGCAATGATACTAACATACCTCTTAGAAATTACTGTGTACTCCAGTCCCAGGACTCTCTCATGAACCTCAAAATGATACAATGGAGAGAACCCAGCCAATTGAAAACATTCACTTTCCACATGTGTATTTTTGGGTTATGTATGTATCTTCTCACTTGAACCAGTAGAAGCGTGCTTCTTGAATAATATTGGGTTGGCCAAAATTTCGTTGGGCTTTTACGAAAAAACCTGAATGAACTTTTGGGCCAACCCAATAATTATTATGTATTTCCCAAACGATTCTGAAGGCACCCAGGTAGACATGACATATCAGATGAGGCTCCGTCTCCATAGACCTGGAATTGGTATGTGACCTAAGCATTTGTTTTTCCTATCAAAGTTTCTCTCTTCCAGTGTCTTTTCTACTTTAGACTGAGTCTTGAAAAATTATGAGAGTATCTAGGCAATAGGGGCAAGACCCTTAAAAAAAGTTCAGAGATACTAATATGTTAATATTATCTGTGATTTGAAGACTTGAATTAGAAGAGATGAGCCTTAAGTCATTCCCAGGTTTCTAATCTCTGAATTTTAGTCTTTCTTTTATAAGTTTAATCAACTCTCAGTAGTCATTTCTGCTATAACACTTGTTTTGAAAATGCAGATTTGTTGCAAAGCAATTGATGTATTAGAGAACAGACATAAAAGAAATGTTGTATTTGCTTATGTGCCGTTTCCTCCTAGAGAGACACTAGGTGAAGGCAGAAAACGGCAGCCAAGCTTAACGCCACATAGGATTACCCCAAAGTGTGTATAACACCCGGTTATCTACATACTCATTTTACTTATGAATTATGAGCCCCATCCATCCACATTTGGTGTGAGACAACTTTCTGTCCCATTTCAGATCGCTTTTCTACCACACTTCACAATAAACGCATCTCTTCCTGCACCCAAGTCCAAAGCAAACTGTAGCTTTTTCTTTTTAATGAGGTAAAGTGCCATATTTATTGTAGTTCTTATGTGTTTCTTAACCGTTCAACACAAATAAAACTTTGATATTAAAGTCCTGCATTTTAAAAATGTTACTGATATCCTTTCTGAGTGCTTACCCCTAATCCCATGTTCCCCCTAAGTCCTATGGTTTTTATCGCATGATTTGCATTGTATCACGATTTTCGGGAACACTTACGTTTTGTTATAGCAATACTGACTGTAATGGATCTTGGTGTGATAAAATCCTTAGAGGCTAGTGATGAGACCATTTAGCATGTCCTAGCATTGTTTTCTATAAGTGTGGACAACTTAGCATGCATTTTCCTACCTGCATTTTTTTTTTTCCAGTGGCTTTATAGGTTTGCCTCAGAATAATCATTTTCCAAAACTGCAAACTTCAGAGAAAGTTGTATGACATTCCCAAAAGTGAAGACCATTGAAAGATGATTATATACTTGGTCCAATCTTAGGAATAAGGAGAGTTTTCTGGTCTTGGCTAATTAATATTGAAGGTCATTGGATGATGTAATTTTAACTGATTCTAAAGTTCAGATTTTAAAACATGTAGATGTTGTATTTTGCAGTATAAAACTTTATCAAATGAATCCAAATTTGATCAGTTTTACATTTACCAAAAAAAAAAAAAAAATGCTGGACTCTTCATTGTATGAAACAAGGGAGAATGCTGGCCGGGTTTGGTAGACGGGAAAGGGGATTGCCATCTTCAGAGGTGGTAGAGAGGTAATCTATCCTGTAAGGTTGTTGGTTTGTTTTCAGTGTCTGTTTACTGTGAGCCTGGGAATTGGAGTCTGTGTTTTTGTTTCTGATGCTCTTCAGGGGTCTGACTTTTGGCCACAAGCAGTTACACCATATGCTGCTCAGGGTATCCTCTTGCCACTAGCTGCTCTGTTAATATTTCCTTCACCACTGAACTTGCCCTCCAGAACTTTGCAGAACTCCTCCAGGGAATTGAACATGACGGCCAGAGTTTGGAGCTGCAAATGGAGCCCTTGTGTTGTCCTAGGGTCTCCTCTGTTTTCTAGCTGTAGTGCCTGTCAGGCCACATGGGCAGGCTCTTTAGTCCTGACTTGTAAAATGGAGCTTCTCTCCCGCTCCTTCATGAGAACTTTTCCCTTTGAACTGTAGCCATTTGAAAGCTTCCTGGGCACATCCATGGTCCTTAGGTCAGATGACCATGCTCAGAACTTACTGGGCTAGAGGGCTGGTGCCTTGATCATTATATATGCTTAACCCGTTTTTACTCTTACATATCCTGTTAGGGACTGAACATTTGTGTACCCACCTCTAATTTATATGTTGAAGCCCTAACCCCAATGTGACTGTTTGTGGAGATGGGGCCTATGAAGAGATGAGGGTCATAAGAATAAGGCCCTAATCCAATAGGGCTGGTGCCCTTGTAAGAATAGAAGACACCAGAGTTCTCTCTGTCCCTACGTGGGGATACAATGAGAAGGTGGTAGCAGTCTGAAAGCCAGGAAGAGAGTTCTCACCAGGAATTGAAACAGCCTTCCCTCCAATCTTGGCCTTGTCAGCCTCCAGAACTGTGAGAAATAAATTTCTGTGGTTTAAGCTGCCCAGCCTGTGGTATTTTGTTATTGTAGCCAAAGCTGACTAAAACACATACACAGTTTAATTCATCACCGTAATGAATTTCTGGTTGAAGAGAGGAAACAAGAAAATTGACGTTGAAATACAAATAAGTTGCCAAGAAGCATAAAAATAATAATCCTATTAATAACCTTGAGATTGTCCTGAGCAGATCTTCAAGCTGAGTTGATCAGTGTTCTTATATAGCATATCAGGTGCTAAAAATAGAAGACACAGTACCTGCTCCATCCACTATGGCTCTTCATTTACCGAGATTAAAAATTATTCACAGGGGCTTCCCTGGTGGCGCAGTGGTTAAGAATCCGCCTGCCAATGCAGGGGACACAGGTTCGAGCCCTGGTCCGGGAAGATCCCACATGCCACGGAGCAACTAAGCCCGTGCGCCACAACTACTGAGCCTGTGCACCACAACTACTGAGCCCGCGTGCCTAGAGCCCATGCTCCGCAACAAGAGAAGCCACCGCAATGAGAAGCCAGCGCACTGCAACAAAGTGTAGCCCCCGCTCGCCGCAGCTAGAGAAAGCCCGCGCGCAGCAACAAAGACCCAACACAGCCAAAAAAAAAATTATTCATATCCACCCTATGGTTATTTATTGAGATGTGTGTGCAAATAGAAACCTGAAACCATGAAAATTACCAGAAAAAGTGGGTTAAGCCTATGATGCAAACATTTCAACTATCAGATCACGAGGTTTGTTTTTTAAATTTTTGACACAATATGGTGCAGTTAAGCCTCAATGTACATGTTAATATGTGCTTGAGCCTAAGATGAAACCTGATATAATGTTATTTTAAATTTAAATTGTAGACAAATGATTAGTTTTCTTACAAACTTAAGGTAAATGAAATAGCATTTCTTACTTATTAAATAGGAAAAAATTGGAAGTTGTCTTCATACATAATGAATGTTATTAAAATTTTATTAAATGAACTTTATGATAAAATCTTTAATAATATATTGATCTCAAGTGAAATGCTTTATTTTAAATCCCTTATCATCTACCATGCAAAAAGGATGAAATGATTAAAAGTTTTCCTAAGGGGTTTCCAGTGGTGATACATTATAGTGAAAAAAGGGATCCCAAGTGAAAAGCAAATAGACAATTCTAGGCTGAAAAATCCCCAAGGCCTCTGTAGAGTCTATTGTTCTCTGATATGCCTGGGCAAAGCAGAATTAGGAATGCAAAGATGGAAAGAAAGAAGCGATTCCTTAGGAAGTATAAAGAAGACACTTCACTTGGAGCTCCATAAGTGTAGAAGGTTTCGAGCTGAAAAAGAGACGTTTCAGTTCTCAGACACAGGCTGCACCCTAAGATAACATGCTTGTTGGCAGCAGTATAACTGTTGGTTGTTGAAAAAATATATACAAAATACATATTTCTTAGTTGCTTTGATTTAAAAAAAAAATCTGTTTCTGTGTTTACAGTGGTCCTTTTAATATCATGCCAAAAATAAGCCCCTAGCTATCCATGCTTGACAAGTTGAATTGGTTTACCTCTTTTTTTTTTTTTTTTTTAAACATCTTTATTGAAGTATAATTGCTTTACAATGGTGTGCTAGCTTCTGCTTTACAACAAAGTGAATCAGTTACACATATACATATGTTGCCATATCTCTTCCCTCTTGCATCTCCCTCCCTCCCACCCTCCCTATCCCACCCCTCTAGGTGGTCACAAAGCACCGAGCTGATCTCCCTGTGCTATGCGGCTGCTTCCCACTAGTTATCTATTTTACATTTGGTAGTGTATATATGTCCATGACACTCTCTCACCCTGTCACATCTCACCCCTCCCCCTCCCCATATCCTCAAGTCCATTCTCTAGTAGGTCTGTGTCTTTATTCCCATCTTGCCACTAGGTTCTTCATGACCTCTTTTTTTTTTTTTTTTTTTCCCTTAGATTCCATATATATGTGTTAGCATACTGTATTTGTTTTTCTCTTTCTGACTTACTTCACTCTGTATGACAGACTCTAACTCCATCCACCTCATTACAAACACCTCCATTTCATTTCTTTTTATGGCTGAGTAATATTCCATTGTATATATGTGCCACATCTTCTTTATCCATTCATCCGATGATGGACATCTAGGTTGCTTCCATGTCCTGGCTATTGTAAACAGAGCTGCAATGAATATTTTGGTACATGACTCTTTCTGAATTATGGTTTTCTCAGGGTATATGCCCAGTAGTGGGATTGCTGGGTCATATGGTAGTTCTATTTTTAGTTTTTTAAGGAACCTCCATACTGTTCTCCATAGTGGCTGTATCAATTTACATTCCCACCAACAGTGCAAGAGTGTTCCCTTTTCTCCACACCCTCTCCAGCATTTATTGTTTCTAGATTTTTTGATGATGGCCATTCTGACCGGTGTGAGATGATACCTCATTGTAGTTTTGATTTGCATTTCTCTAATGATTAATGATGTTGAGCATTCTTTCATGTGTCTGTTGGCAATCTGTATCTCTTCTTTGGAGAAATGTCTATTTAGGTCTTCTGCCCATTTTTGGATTGGGTTGTTTGTTTTTTTGTTATTGAGCTGCATGAGCTGCTTGTAAATCTTGGAGATTAATCCTTTGTCCGTTGCTTCATTTGCAAATATTTTCTCCCATTCTGAGGGTTGTCTTTTGGTCTTGTTTATGGTTTCCTTTGCTGTGCAAAAGCTTTTAAGTTTCATTAGGTCCCATTTGTTTATTTGTGTTTTTATTTCCATTTCTCTAGGACCTGGGTCAAAAAGGATCTTGCTGTGACTTATGTCATACAGTGTTCTGCCTATGTTTTCCTCTAAGAGTTTGATAGTGTCTGGCCTTACACTTAGGTCTTTAATCCATTTTGAGTTTATTTTTGTGTATGGTGTTAGGGAGTGTTCTAATTTCATACTTTTACATGTACCTGTCCAATTTTCCCAGCACCACTTATTGAAGAGGCTGTCTTTTCTCCACTGTATATGCTTGCCTCCTTTATCAAAGATAAGGTGACCATATGTGCGTGGGCTTATCTCTGGGCTTTCTATCCTGTTCCATTGATCTATATTTCTGTTTTTGTGCCAGTACCAAACTGTCTTGATTACTGTAGCTTTGTAATATAGTCTGAAGTCAGGGAGCCTGATTCCTCCAGCTCCATTTTTCGTTCTCAAGATTGCTTTGGCTATTCGGGGTCTTTTGTGTTTCCATACAAATTGTGAAATTTTTTGTTCTAGTTCTGTGAAAAATGCCAGTGGTAGTTTGATAGGGATTGCATTGAATCTGTAGATTGCTTTGGGTAGCAGAGTCATTTTCACAATGTTGATTCTTCCAATCCAAGAACATGGTATATCTCTCCATCTATTTGTATCATCTTTAATTTCTTTCATCAGTGTCCTATAATTTTCTGCATACAGGTCTTTTGTCTCCTTAGGTAGGTTTATTCCTAGGTATTTTATTCTTTTTGTTGCAATGGTAAACGGGAGTGTTTTCTTAATTTCACTTTCAGATTTTTCATCATTAGTATACAGGAATGCAAGAGATTTCTGTGCATTAATTTTGTATCCTGCTACTTTACCAAATTCATTGATTAGCTCTAGTAGTTTTCTGGTAGCATCTTTTGGATTCTCTATGTATAGTATCATGTCATCTGCAAACAGTGACAGCTTTACTTCTTCTTTTCCGATTTGGATTCCTTTTATTTCTTTTTCGTCTCTGATTGCTGTGGCTAACACTTCCAAAACTATGTTGAATAATAGTGGTGAGAGTGGGCAACCTTGTCTTGTTCCTGATCTTAGTGGAAATGGTTTCAGTTTTTCACCATTGAGGACAATGTTGGCTGTGGGTTTGTCATATACGGCCTTTATTATGTTGAGGAAAGTTCCCTCTATGCCTACTTTCTGCAGGACTTTTATCATAAATGGGTGTTGAATTTTGTCGAAAGCTTTCTCTGCATCTATTGAGATGATCATATGGTTTTTCTCCTTCAATTTGTTAATATGATGTATCACGTTGATTGATTTGCGTATATTGAAGAATCCTTGCATTCCTGGAATAAACCCCACTTGATCATGGTGTATGATCCTTTTAATGTGCTGTTGGATTCTGTTTGCTAGTATTTTGTTGAGGATTTTTGCATCTATGTTCATCAGTGATATTGGCCTGTAGTTTTCTTTCTTTGTGACATCTTTGCCTGGTTTTGGTATCAGGGTGATGGTGGCCTCGTAGAATGAGTTGGGGAGTGTTCCTCCCTCTGCAATATTTTGGAAGAGTTTGAGAAGGATAGGTGTTAGCTCTTCTCTAAATGTTTGATAGAATTCGCCTGTGAAGCCATCTGGTCCTGGGCTTTTGTGTGTTGGAAGATTTTTAATCACAGTTTCAATTTCAGTGCTTGTGATTGGTCTGTTCATATTTTCTATTTCTTCCTGGTTCAGTCTCGGCAGGTTGTGCATTTCTAAGAATCTGTCCATTTCTTCCAGGTTGTCCATTTTATTAGCATAGAGTTGCTTGTAGTAATCTCTTATGATCGTTTGTATTTCTGCAGTGTCAGTGGTTACTTCTCCTTTTTCATTTCTAATTCTATTAATTTGAGTCTTCTCCTTTTTTCTCTTGATGAGTCTGGCTAATGGTTTATCAATTTTGTTTATCTTCTCAAAGAACCAGCTTTTAGTTTCATTGATTTTTGCTATTGTTTCCTTCATTTCTTTTTCATTTATTTCTGATCTGATCTTTATGATTTCTTTCCTTCTGCTAGCTTTGGGGTTTTTTTGTTCTTCTTTCTCTAATTGCTTTAGGTGCAAGGTTAGGTTGTTTATTCGAGATGTTTCCTGTTTCTTGATGTAGGCTTGTATTGCTATAAACTTCCCTCTTAGAACTGCTTTTGCTGCATCCCATAGGTTTTGGATCGTCGTGTCTCCATTGTCATTTGTTTCTAGGTATTTTTTGATTTCCCCTTTGATTTCTTCAGTGATCACTTCGTTATTAAGTAGTGTATTGTGTAGCCTCCATGTGTTTGTATTTTTTACAGATCTTTTCCTGTAATTGATATCTAGTCTCATAGCGTTGTGGTCGGAAAAGATACTTGATACGATTTCAATTTTTTTAAATTTACCAAGGCTTGATTTGTGACCCAAGATATGATCTATCCTGGAGAATGTTCCATGAGCCCTTGAGAAAAATGTGTATTCTGTTGTTTTTGGGTGGAATGTCCTATAAATATCAATTAAGTCCATCTTGTTTAATGTATCATTTAAAGCTTGTGTTTCCTTATTTATTTTCATTTTGGATGATCTGTCCATTGGTGAAAGTGGGGTGTTAAAGTCCCCTACTATGATTGTGTTACTGTCGATTTCCCCTTTTATGGCTGTTAGTATTTGCCTTATGTATTGAGGTGCTCCTATGTTGGGTTCATAAATATTTACAATTGTTATACCTTCCTCTTGGATCGATCCCTTGATCATTATATAGTGTCCGTCTTTGTCTCTTGTAATTGTCTTTATTTTAAAGTCTATTTTGTCTGATATGAGAATTGCTACTCCAGCTTTCTTTTGATTTCCATTTGCATGGAATATCTTTTCCATCCCCTCACTTTCAGTCTGTATGTGTCTCTAGGTCTGAAGTGGGTCTCTTGTAGACAGCATATATATGGGTCTTGTTTTTGTATCCATTCAGCCAGTCTGTGTCTTTTGGTGGGAGCATTTAATCCATTTACATTTAAGGTAATTATCGATATGTATGTTCCTATTCCCATTTTCTTAAATGTTTTGGGTTTGTTATTGTAGGTGTTTTCCTTCTCTTGTGTTTCTTGCCTAGAGAAGTTCCTTTAGCAGTTGTTGTAAAGCTGGTTTGGTGGTGCTGAACTCTCTCAGCTTTTGCTTGTCTGTAAAGGTTTTAATTTCTCCATCAAATCTGAATGAGATCCTTGCTGGGTAGAGTAATCTTGGTTGTAGGTTTTTCTCCTTCATCACTTTAAGTATATCCTGCCACTCCCTTCTGGCTTGCAGCGTTTCTGCTGAAAGATCAGCTGTTAACCTTATGGGGATGCCCTTGTGTGTTATCTGTTGTTTTTCCCTTGCTGCTTTTAATATGTTTTCTTTGTATTTAATTTTTGATAGTTTGATTAATATGTGTCTTGGTGTGTTTCTCCTTGGATTTATCCTGTATGGGACTCTCTGTGCTTCCAGGACTTGATTAACTATTTCCTTTCCCATATTAGGGAAGTTTTCAACTATAATCTCTTCAAATATTTTCTCAGTCCCTTTCTTTTTCTCTTCTTCTTCTGGGACCCCTATAATTCGAATGTTGGTGCGTTTAATGTTGTCCCAGAGGTCTCTGAGACTGTCCTCAGTTCTTTTCATTCTTTTTTCTTTATTCTGGTCTGCAGTAGTTATTTCCACCATTTTATCTTCCAGGTCACTTATCCGTTCTTCTGCCTCAGTTATTCTGCTATTGATCCCATCTAGAGTATTTTTAATTTCATTTATTGTGCTTGTCATCGTTTCTTGATTCCTCTTTAGTTCTTCTACGTCCTTGTTAAATGTTTCTTGCATTTTGTCTATTCTATTTCCAAGACTTTGGATCATCCTTACTATCATTATTGTGAATTCTTTTTCAGGTAGACTACCTATTTCCTCTTCATTTGTTAGGTCTGGTGTGTTTTGACCCTGCTCCTTCATCTGCTGTGTGTTTTTCTGTCTTCTCATTTTGCTTATCTTACTGTGTTTGGGGTCTCCTTTTCACAGGCTGCAGGTTCGTAGTTCCCGTTGTTTTTGGTATCTGTCCCCAGTGGCTAAGGTTGGTTCAGTGGGTTGTGTAGGTTTCCTGGTGGAGGGAACTAGTGCCTGTGTTCTGGTGGATGAGGCTGGATGTTGTCTTTCTGGTGGGTTCGTCCACGTCTGGTGGTGTGTTTTGGGGTGTCTGTGGCCTTATTATGATTTTAGGCAGCCTCTCTGTTAATGGATGGGGCTGTGTTCCTCTCTTGCTAGTTGTTTGGCATAGGGTGTCCAGCACTGTAGCTTGCTGGTCGTTGAGTGAAGCTGGGTCTTGATGTTGAGATGGAGATCTGTGAGAGATTTTCGCCGTTTGGTATTACGTGGAGCTGGGAGGTCTCTTGTGGACCAGTGTCCTGAAGTTGGCTCTCCCACCTCAGAGGCACAGCCCTGATGCCTGGCTGGAGCACCAAGAGCCTTTCATCCACACGGCTCAGAATAAAAGGGAGAAAAAATGGAAAGAAAGAAAAAAAGAGGATAAAATAAAATAAAGCAATTATAATAAAAAATAAGAAAAAAAAATTATTAAGAGTAAATTTATTAAGAAAAAAAAATTTTTTAATTTTTAAAAATAGATTTATTAATTTTTTATACTAAAAATAAGAAAAAAATTATTTAGAAAAAATTTATTAAGAAAAAAAAATTTTTTAATTTTTTAAAATAAAAAATATGAAAAAACTTATTAAAAATTTTTTTAAAAATAGAAAATAAGGAAAAAATTATTAAGAAAACATTTATTAGGGAAAAAAAAATTTTTAAGCCAAAAAAAAAAAAAAAAAAAAAAACGGACGGACCTAACCCTAGGACTAACGGTGAGAGCAAAGCTATACAGACAAAATCTCACCCAGAAGCATACACATCTACACTCACAAAAAAAAGGAAAAGGGGAAAAGTTAATATATCCTGCTCCCAAAGTCCATCTCCTAAATTTGGGATGATTCGTTGTCTATTCAGGTATTCAACAGATGCAGGCACATCAAGTTGTTTGTGGAGCTTTAATCCGCTGCTTCTGAGGCTGCTGGGAGAGATTTCCCTTTCTCTTCTTTGTTCGTACAGCTCCCGGGGTTCAGCTTTGGATTTGGACCCGCCTCTGCATGTAGGTCGCCTGAGGGCATCTGTTCCCCGCCCAGACAGAACGGGGTTAAAGGAGCAGCTGATTCGGAGGCTCTGGCTCAGTCAGGCCGGGGGGAGGGAGCGGTACGGAGGAGGCGGGGCGAGCCTGCGGCGGCAGAAGCCGGCGTGACGTTGCAGCAGCCTGAGGCGCGCCGTGCGTTCTCCCGGGGAAGTTGTCCCCGGATTACGGGAGCCTGGCCGTGGCGGGCTGCACAGGCTCCCGGGAGGGGCGGTGTGGAGAATGACCTGTGCTCGCCCACAGGCTGTTTGGTGGCGGCAGCAGCAGCCTTAGCGTCTCATGCCCGTCTCTGGGGTCCGCGCTGATAGCCGCGGCTCGCGCCCGTCTCTGGAGTTCGTTTAAGTGGCGCTCTGAATCCCCTCTCCTTGCACGCCGCGAAACAAAGAGGCAAGAAAAAGTCTCCTGCCTCTTCGGCAGCTGCAGACTTTTTCTCGTGCACCCTCCCGGCTAGCTGTGGTGCGCCAGCCCCTTCAGGCTGTGTTCACGCAGCCAACCCCAGTCCTCTCCCTGGGATCCGACCGAAGCCCGCGCCTCAGCTCCCAGCCCCCGCCCGCCCCGGCGGGTGAGCAGACAAGCCTCTCGGGCTGGTGAGTGCTGCTCGGCGCCGAGCCTCTGTGCGGGAATCTCTCCGTTTTTCCCTCTGCGTCCCTGTTGCTGTGGGATCCGCGCTGATAGCCGCGGCTCACGCCCGTCTCTGGAGCTCGTTTAGGCGGCGCTCTGAATCCCCTCTCCTTGCGCGCCGCGAAACAAAGAGGCAAGAAAAATTCTCTTGCCTCTTTGGCAGCTGCAGTCTTTTTCCCGGACTCCCTCCCGGCTAGCACCGAAGCCCGAGCCCCAGCTCCCAGGCCCCGCCCGCCCCGGCGGCTGAGCAGACAAGCCTCTCGGGCTGGTGAGTGCTGGTCGGCACCGCTCCTCTGTGCGGGAATCTCCGCTTTGCCCTCCGCACCAATGTGGGTGCGCTCTCCTCCGTGGCTCCGAAGCTTCCCCCCTCTGCTACCCGCAGTCTCTGCCCACGAAGGGGCTTCCTAGTGTGTGGAAACCTTTCCTCCTTCACAGCTCCCTCCCACTGGTGCAGGTCCCGTCCCTATTCTTTTGTCTCTGTTATTTCTTTTTTCTTTTGCCCTACCCAAGTACGTGGGGATTTTCTTGCCTTTTGGGAGGTCTGACGTCTTCTGCCAGCGTTCAGTGGGTGTTCTGTAGGAGCAGTTCCACGTGTAGATGTATTTCTCATGTATCTGTGGGGAGGAAGGTGATCTCCGCGTCTTACTCTTCCGCCATCTTGCCCCTCCCTCCTGGTTTACCTCTTGACTACTTCATAATTAACTGATTCGGTTAGTCTTGGCAAATGACAGAACCAAATTGTTGATCTATTTTCTAATATCTCTGCAAAATTAAACTGAAAAAATGCATACAGGGTAAATTACAGCAGGAATTGCACTGCACCCACCTTCTCTTTGTGTTGAAGAAGAAAAAATAATGATTAGATCACACTTTAGATTCATTCGATTTCACATCAACTCTACTTATGATCATAGGTCTAGGTTAGGGAAGGTCTGTGGGACCTCTGTGCTGCTGTGTGTTGAGCTGAGTACACTATTTAATAGCCTCATGGTAGCTTTTAGGCAATGATTTCCCACATTCCTCTCCTTCTCCACTCTGGAGCCAGGTGCCTTGGGAAAAGGGAAAGCCATGGCTTAATTTGAACAAAGAAGGAATTAACCAGTTGCCTTTCCAATCCTAGGACATACGGAGCATACTGGCTGTGCCACTAAGGAGTTGGCAGAGGAGGAACTGGGACCTCAGGACAGATGGCACTGAAGGGAAGGAGGAAGGGAGGACGGTAGAAGGAAGGAAGGAAAGAAGGAAGGAAGGTGGAAGGTAGGAAGGAAGGTGGAAGGAAGGAAAGAAGGTGGAAGGAAGGAAGGAAGGAAGGTGGAAGGTAGGAAGGAAGGAAGGTAGGAAGGAAAGAAGGAAGGTGGAAGGTAGGAAGGAAGGAAAGAAGGCGGAAGGAAGGAAGGAAGGAAGGAAGGTAGGAAGGAAGGAAGGAAAGAAGGCGGAAGGAAGGAAGGAAGGAAAGAAGGCGGAAGGAAGGAAGGTAGGAAGGTAGAAGGAAGGAAGGTGGAATGTAGGATGGAAGGAAGGAAGGTGGAAGGAAGGAAGGAAGGAAGGAAGGTGGAAAGTCGGAAGGAAGGTGGAAAGAAGGAAGGAAGGAGGAAGGTAGGAAGGAAGGAAGGTAGGAAGGAAGGAAGGAAGGTGGAAGGAAGGAAGGAAGGAAGGTGGAAGGTAGGAAGGAAGGAAGGTGGAATGTAGGATGGAAGGAAGGAAGGTGGAAGGTAGGAAGGAAAGAAGGAAGGAAGGTGGAAGGTAGGAAGGAAGGAAGGAAGGTGGAAGGTAGGAAGGAAGGAAGGTGGAAGGAAGGAAGGAAGGAAGGAAGGTGGAAGGCAAGAAGGAAGGAAGGAAGGTGGAAGGAAGGTAGGTGGGTGGAAGGAAAAACAGAGGAAAAATGAAGGATGAAGAAAACCAGAAACATGTACTTTAAAGTGTTTTCATCCTCTCCCTCCAAACATGTGGACATGGAGATTCACATATATTCTTCCTCAACTTTAGTTGTATTCTTTTGTTTGTGTAATGTAATGTTTAAATTTTTTAGAGGAAGTCCTTTCCGTTTTGCCTTTTTATAGCTGAATGACCTCAGGTAGGTAATTTTGCTGGGAAATCAAAGGATTTGGTTGTTTGAATTGCATTAGCATCAGAAAGGCAAGTTGCCTGGTGCTGGCTAAGGTAGCCTTGTAGAAAGAGGCTGAGCTGGTGGTGGGGAAAGAGATTGTTCTTTGGAATTAAGAGAGAGCTGGAGTGTCTTTGTTGGGCAATCAATAAAGCCCTGCTCACAGGTATTGCTGAATATCAAGTTCTCTTTGCTGGGCTGGGTAAAGCCTTATTGCAGTTGATTGTGGCTTCTTCCTTGTTGTCAGTAAGTATATACTTGAGGCTAACTAGAGTGGCCTTATACTGTTTTAGTGCTCACAACTTTTTTGAAGGCTTTTCATGTCTTCTGACTCCTAGAATTACAGGCTACAGGGGACATGGTGGAAGAAAGTATTCTGGCTGGGGTCAGGATGCAGTCACTACTCTTAACCGACTGCTTTTGAGCAGTTCCTTTTACCTACATGGCCTCAGCCTTATCCAGCTTTAAAATATGGGACCTTGACTCTAATAGTCTTTATTTTTCTGTTTGCATTTATTTAATATTAAAGCTCCTGCCTGTGATTGAAGTTGGCCCAAAGCGACTGGAGGGAAAGAGTTATTCTTTAACAGAAATTATCTGCTTTTACCTTGAAAATGTTTTGTAAAGTACTTTGCAAAGTCCAACTCACATAACATCCCATGGGATAGAGAAAACACCATTTGGACATGGATTTCGAGAAATGGGCAAGCTGAGATACAGACAGGTGGTGTGGCAGCCTTGATATCCCAACTCGGATTTGGAAGTATTATGGGAATCTTCTTCTGAAAGTTATTTAAAAATTTATATATATCTCATATATATCATGATATATATATATATCATATATATATATGATGAGATTCTGAGAATATGAAGGTTATGAAAACAGTGCATTTGCTTGTATTAGTGTTTACTGAACTTTATTTAATGGAAAAATGTTAATAGTTACGGGGGCGGGGAAGGGGGAGGACAGAAGGAGTTTCCCTGGTCAAAGAAGTTTAGCAAACATTGGGCTAAAGGAAGTAAGCAGGTTTTTCTTACACATGCTTTTTTGTAATCTTTAATCTGCTGATGTGCATTGTAAACCTCCAATGTGGGTTATAGCGGTAGTTCCCAAATCTGAAATCATAGTCACAAATTCCTGGCCTCCAAAGACTCACTGCATCAAAATTGTGGGAGGTGGGAACTGGGGACTTCCATTGAAAACACCTTTGGGAGACCACCTTTAGGCAACGAGTTCATCTGTTTCAGCAGGGGTCCAAGGCACCACTGTCAGCCAGACTGCAGCCCTCCCCTCCCCAATTTATTTAACTGCCGAACTCCTTTTGTCTGAGAAATTCATGTCGACATTTACGGAACTAACAGTTTAGAAAATGCTGGTCAATGCATTCTCTTACTAAAGGCGTAAAGAAAAATACGACCATCAACAAGTATTGGTTTGGGACTTTCCTTTGAGTTGTGTATTTTGTGTTTGGTGGTGGTTCAGATAGAACTAAAGATCACGCCCATTTTTTTGAGCCCACAGTGATGTGTTATTTATTATTTTTTATAGTGGTGTTTATTTCATTTATATTATCCTTAGACTTTTTTTTTTTTCTTTTTTGCAGCAGGCATTCCCAAGAGGTTGAATGTAATATGTAGTAAACTGTTCTATTCTCTCATTTTGTTAGGGAATAATGCTTAAACTTATTTGATTTCTAAAACTCAAATCCCCAGAGATAGGGAATTTTGTAATTAAAGTGAGTTTGATAAACTCTTGGCATAAAATAGATAAGTCTTCCAAGAGAGGAGAGAGTGAAGGATCTCATTTTTTAAAAAAATCTTGATTGTTTCTAGTACTGGACTGTAGATTATAATTTATTATGCCGAAGGGGGTTATGACAGTGACTTAATTAAAATGATATAATTAGACAAATACAATACAGAAAATACTGGTCCTGAAAAGAAGATGATTTTTCTGAGGGGAAAAAAATTGGGAAAACCCCTCCAAAGGGGTTTAACTTTCTCCTCATTTGTGCTCTGATGCCACATTTGAGAGCCTCAGAGCTGAGCTGTGGAACTGAGGCAATTCACTGCAGACTTTGGGGTTCTGTGTGGACATCCATGAAGACGTTTGGGGTGCAGCTGTATTTTGAGAGGAGATGATATACTCTTAACGGTAACTCCCTTCACAGCCATTAGAATCAGGTGAAATGTAAATACGACCTTCTTTTCATTTTGAATATCCTTCTGTGTAGAAAGCTGTTTCTCATAAACTCACATTTGAGTCTCTGCTCACTTATTAAGACACTGCAAACCAGATCACCATTTCTGTTCAAGCGACTGTTGCTGAGGTTCAGTACCATGGACCTTTGAGATCATAGGTAGATGAAAGGGCTTTGAAAATTTTTGTTCAGTCATCAAAAACCTTAATTGCTGAAGTGCAGACTCAGGTTCACTGTAGACCTTGTCTTAGGGTCCACGTACAATATGATAACAAAGCACCAATAGCAGTACACACGTGGTGACCTCTGTCCCATTTCATAATGACAATAATTGATCTAAAGATTCTCTGAAGAAAAGACCAATTATCGCTGACATTCTGCAAGCTGGAACTCCCTGTGGGTTAGACAGAGGCCCT